>NC_138227.1:2086971-2549471 GCF_964197995.2 Scardinius erythrophthalmus
TTAATTTCTACCTTAATCTTAATTTCTGCCAAATCTTTCTAAACTTTTCTTTCTTTCTAACTTTTTCTTTCTTTCTTTCAAACTAATCTTTCTCTTCTTTCTTTCTTTCTTTCTTTCTTTCTTTCTTTCTTTCTTTCTTTCTTTCTTTCTTTCTTTCTAGCTTTTCTTTCAAACTAATCTTTTCTTTCTTTCTTTCAAACTAATCTTTCTTTCTTTCTGTCGTCTATCTTTCTTTCTTTCTAACTTTTTTCTTTCTAACTAATCAATCTTTCTTTCTTTCTACCTAACCTTTCTTTCTTTCTGGCTATCCTTTCTTTCTTTCTTTCTTTCTTTCTAACTTTTCTATCTTTCTACCTAATCTCTTTCTTTCTAACTAATATTTCTGTCTACCAAATCTTTCTTTCTTTCTTCCTAATCTTGCTTTCTTTCTAACTAATCTTTCTTTCTTTCTAACTAATATTTCTTTCTACCTAATCTTTTTCATTCTTTCTTTCTAACTAATATTTCTCTTTCTTTCTTTCTTTCTTTCTTTCTTTCTTTCTTTCTTTCTTTCTTTCTTTCTTTCTTTCTAATTAATCTTAATTAAGTTGGCTTGAGAAAGCCAACTTACTGAAATCCTATTTAAACTTATTATTATTCTTCTTCTTCTTATTCTTCTGACCCAAAATTTAACAATTCTAACTCCTCCTAGAGCTTTAACTCTACAAACTCCAAACTCGGGTCAGACCTTCAGACTGTTCTGACTTGAGTTGCTATATCTTTTCAGACTGGTTTGACTTACGGTTTTCTTAAAAATTAATATTAATAATCATAAAAATCCCATAGACTTTCATTGCAGACTGCTCAAATTGAGCCAAGACTACGGTGGCCCATTAGTGCACAAACCAAAATCTCAAATCTAAATTCTCTGAAGCCCTAGACTCAATTAAACTACCATTCTATATCTATCTATCTATCTATCTATCTATCTATCTATCTATCTATCTATCTATCTATCTTTTTAACTAATCTATCTATCTATCTATCTATCTATCTATCTTTTTAACTAATCTATCTATCTATCAACTAATCTATCTATCTATCTATCTATCTATCTATCTATCTATCTATCTATCTATCTATCTATCTATCTATCTATCTATCTTTTTAACTAATCTATCTATCTATCTATCTATCTATCTATCTATCTATCTTTTTAACTAATCTATCTATCTATCTATCTATCTATCTATCTATCTATCTATCTATCTATCTATCTATCTATCTATCTTTTTAACTAATCTATCTATCTATCAACTAATCTATCTATCTATCTATCTATCTATCTATCTATCTATCTATCTATCTATCTATCTTTTTAACTAATCTATCTATCTATCTATCTATCTATCTTTTTAACTAATCTATCTATCTATCTATCTATCTATCTATCTATCTATCTATCTATCTATCTATCTGTCTGTCTGTCTATCTATCTATCTATCTATCTATCTATCTATCTATCTATCTATCTATCTATCTATCTATCTATCTATCTATCTATCTATCTATCTATCTATCTATCTATCTATCTATCTATCGTTTTAACTAATCTATCTATCTGTCTATCTATCTATCTATCTATCTATCTATCTATCTATCTATCTATCTATCTATCTATCTATCTATCTATCTATCTATCTATCTATCTATCTATCTATCTATCGTTTTAACTAATCTATCTATCTGTCTATCTATCTATCTGTCTATCTATCTATCTATCTATCTATCTATCTATCTATCTATCTTTTTAACTTATCTATCTATCTATCTATCTATCTATCTATCTATCTATCTATCTATCTATCTATCTATCTATCTTTTTAACTAATCTATCTATCTGTCTCTCTATCTATCTGTCTCTCTATCTATCTATCTGTCTCTCTATCTATCTATCTATCTATCTATCTATCTATCTATCTTTCTATCTTTTTAACTAATCTATCTATCTATCTATCTATCTATCTATCTATCTATCTATCTATCTATCTATCTATCTATCTATCTATCTTCAAACATTATCTATCTATCTATCTATCTATCTATCTATCTATCTATCTATCTATCTATCTATCTTCAAACATTATCTATCTATCTAACTATCTATCTATCTATCTATCTATATATCTATATATCTATCTATCTTTTAATACTAACTAATCTATCTTTCTTTTTAACTAAATAATCCATCTTTCTTCCTTTTTAACTAAATAATCCATATTTCTTTCTAACTAATATATCTTTCTTTCTTTCATTCTAACTAATCTATCTTTCTTTCTTTCAAACTAATCTATCTATCTTTCTTTCTAACTAATCTATCTTTCTAACTAATCCATCTTTCTTTCTTTCTTTCTTTCTAACTAATCAATCTTTTTTCTTTTTCTCTCACTAATCTATCTTTCTTTCTAACAAATTAGTCTTTCTTTCTTTCTTTCTTTCTTTCTAACTAATCCACCATTCATCATTCTTTCTTTCTAACTAATTTCTTCTTTCTTTCTAACTAATCAATCTATCTTTCTTTCTAACTAATCTTTCTGTCTTTCTTTCTTTCTTTTTCTAACTAATCTTTCTTCTTTCTAATCTTTCTTTCTAATTTATCTTTCTATCTAATCTTTCTAACTAATCTTTCTTTCCTTTCTAACAAATCTTTCTTTTTTCTTTCTTTCTAACTAATCTTTCTTTCTTTTTTTCTTTCTTTCTAGCTAATCTTTCTTTTTTCTTTTTCTTTCTTTCTAACTAATCTTTCTTTTCTTTCTTGCTTACTTTTCTTTCTTTCTTTCTAACTAATCTTTCTTTTTTCTTTCTTACTTTTCTTTCTTTCTAACTAATCTTTCTTTTTTCTTTCTTCCTTCGTTCTTACTTTTCTTTCTTTCTTTTCTTTCTTACTAATCTTTCTTTTTTCTTTCTTTCTTTCTTTCTTTCTTTCTTTCTTTCTTTCTAACTAATCGTTCTTTCTATCTTTCTTTCTAACTAATCTGTCTTTCTTTTTTTCTACCAAACCTTTCTTTCTTTCTTTCTAGCTAATCTTTCTTTCTATCTTTCTTGCTTTCTAACTAATCTGTCTTTCTTTCTTTCTAACTAATCTGTCTTTCTTTCTTTCTTTCTTTCTTTCTTTCTTTCTAACTTTTCTTTCTTTCTAACTAATCTTTCTTTCTATCTTTCTTGCTTTCTAACTAATCTGTCTTTCTTTCTTTCTACCTAATCTTTTTCTTTCTTTCTTTCTTTCTTTCTTTCTTTCTTTCTTTCTTTCTTTCTTTCTTTCTAACTTTTCTTTATTTCTAACTAATCTTTCTTTCTATCTTTCTTGCTTTCTAACTAATCTGTCTTTCTTTATTTCTACCTAATCTTTTTCTTTCTTTCTTTCTTTCTTTCTTTCTTTCTTTCTTTCTTTCTTTCTTTCTTTCTAACTTTTTTCTTTCTAACTAATCTTTCTTTCTATCTTTCTTGCTTTCTAACTAATCTGTCTTTCTTTCTTTCTACCTAATCTTTCTTTCTTTCTTTCTACCTAATCTTTCTTTCTTTCTTTCTTTCTTTCTTTCTAGCTAATCTTTTTCTTTCTTTCTTTCTACCTAATCTTTCTTTCTTTCTTTCTTTCTTTCTTTCTTTCTTTCTTTCTTCCTAATCTTTTTCTTTCTTTCTTTATACCTAATCTTTCTTTATTTTTTCTTTAATTCTTTCTTTCTACATAATCTTTCTTTCTTTCTTTCGATTTCTTTCTTTCTTTTATTTTTCTTTCATTCTTTCTTTCTACCTAATCTTTCTTTATTTTTTCTTTAATTCTTTCTTTCTACCTAATCTTTCTTTCTCTTTCTCTTTCTCTTTCTTTCTTTCTTTCTTTATACCTAATATTTCTTTCTTTCTTTCTAACTAATCTTTCTTTCTTTCTTTCTTTCTAACTTTTCTTTCTTTCTAACTATTCTTTCTTTCTAACTAATTTATCAATCAAAATTTAAACTACTTTAAACTTCTAACTACTTTAAACTTCAAACTACTTTTAACTTCTTCAAACTCTCTGGTCCGGCTATCTCAAGCCAACTTAAAGTTTGTCCAACAAACTTTTTTTTCTAGTTTGATCTGTTGTATTATGTCAACTAAATAAACCATAGCAAAAATCCCGAGAAAGAAAGCTTTTGTTCATCAAGTTTGACCAATGCCATCAATATTCAAATTCATAATCCCACTTACTTTTGATCGGTATTTCGGTTGCGGGTGGAGGAATTTAAACACTTAAATGATGCGATATATAAAATGAATTAAAAATGATGGTTTTGTGTGAAAAATAGAGGGTCTAAGCTTTGTAATGATGTCACATATGACTGTTAATGTTTCATCAGGACCTTTAAATATTAAAGGACGATCGTAATAACGATCTTAATAATGCAATTCATATACCGGTACCGGGTTTACGACCCCTTACCCCTCACCCCCAATTTTGGCAAGGGTTGCATACATGACATACCCAAAATAAAAAGGTTGCTGCTCATAAGTCATTCTGAATAGACACATAACCAACATATATTTAGAAAGCCAACCCTTGAGAGTTTACAGTTCAAGACTCAAAATTAACCAGACTGTTATTAATATTGAGATATACAAGCTCAAATATAAAAACAAAAACAACAAATATTAAGAATATATTTATTAAATGTATAAAATATTATGTGAATTTAGGATAGCAACTTATAACCACAACTAAAGTGTAGCCACAACTGTGGTCATGCTTCATTTCAATTCTGAGGATGATATCTCTAAAATTATGCATTTTATGAAGCCTATTGTGAGACCATGTCAGGGGAGAATTTGGAGAATTCTCAGAGAAGGCAAACAAGTTTCTCACCAAATAGTTTATTGCCCTCTAAATACCTATTTACTGTCTCTGACTAATGTCTGGCGAGGACTGGCACATTCATGTTCTTTTCATTTAAATCGACCAAGCTTTCACACCTGTGATGGTCTTCATCATTCTTTTATCCTTATTCTTTTGTTTGAATGCAGCCATTATAGCCTTTCTTCTTAGCATAAAGCTTAGCCATTGACACATAATGTGTAACCCCCATAGACGGATAATCCACCTATTAACTTAAAGCTAGGGTAGGCGATCCTGTTCAGAAGCATTTTTTTTTATACTGGGTGAAATGGTCCTTCCATTCTGATAGTAGTCAATACATTATGTGTTCAGAAAAAGGAATTAAAAAAATCTGACCTCTGTAGCAGCTGCAGGACAGTAAAAACTCTGACCAATCACTGCCATTCGGTGCGAATGTAAAGAACCAATCAGATGCCTTCATGTCTCGTGCCCGCGCCCCACTGCGTGCGCTGCCCTACGTGCGCTCATCACATGTCACCGTTTCCGGAAATATATAGCTCACTACACCGACTAAGCAGTAGTGATGGCCAGATCCAGGCCTCGTGAAGCAATGAAACAGTTGAACCAAATGTGCCATATTGTTTCGAGGCTTCGAATCAATCTGACACCCGTCTCAACGGTGACACCTAGTGGTCACTTGCAGGTGTTGATCTGAAACAACCTTGACGAGCCATTAAAAAAATGTGTTGTTTTTTTATTATTATAATTTTCTAATATGTGAAGCTTGTAACCTATAGGCTCCTCACTGTGCATAATGTTATTTTGGTCATGAAAAATGAATATTAATAAAAGAAATCAAGCCACAATGTCTCACTTTTTTAGAGATTTTTATTCAAAAATATTAATTTCTCTGCTGTGAAAGGACTTAGCCTACTTCTTTTTTTTACAGATAATTTCTCCAGCCTTTGAAAAAATCCTCTCACAAGGGACACTTGTTGCTGGCATGCAAAGATGTTTTTTTAGCTAGGACATACAAATGAGGAAAGATTACTGCTATCTCTTTCCAGTTAAATTTAAATGTAAGCCTAAATAGCCTATAACTAATCAAATCGCACTATGTCACTATATCACCAAAAATCCGCTATCTCAAAGTCAAACTCCTCTCACAAAAACCCACGAGGTCAAAATGCGTTTATTTCACTTTTATACAGATGTGCGATTGTGTGGTCTGTTCCCGACCCTGTCAATCAAACGCTGATTCGGCGGACCACACCTGATGAAACACTATAGTGAAACACTTCGAGGCTTCGTTTGGTCATAGTCACGTGACATGGGTGTTTCGAATCACGCTTCGGATCAGTGTTTCGACACATCTGCGCTTCGGGATCTCGCAAAGCTTCGGAACGACTGTTTCGCGTCAGCCATCCTTACTAAGCAGGAGTTTGCGGCACAATGGCAGATAAAATGCAGCCAAAATTACCAATACCAGCTTTGCTTGAAACTACTCGCCCTGACAAAAAGGCTAAAAAAAGAAAGTCTGAGGCAGAAAAGGCTGCAACGAAACTGGCGCTTGATAAAGCCAGAGGACAAACTCGGGTCAACATCGGTTCATCCTTTGAACTCTGGAGACAACTAAGGAAGCTGAAGGGCCTAAAAAGCGATGCCGAGGTTGCGGTCTTTCTGCTGGACAGGTAATTATTTGTTTTGCTTCGGGGGGATTTGTTATTTCCATGATATATGTTATGTTAGGCAACGTAGTTACTGTTGTAGCTTGTATTAGCCCAATCAGATCCAATGCTCTCGTCGTGGAAGCTCTAACAACCAAAATAACGAAGATTTATAAAAACATAAAATTCACGTTTGCCAGTGATAGTAACAAAACAAAACGTTACATTTTTACATTTGCTTTAGCAGACGCTTTTATCCAAAGAGACGTAGCTACATTTCCGAGTTCATACAACACCAAACGTGTAACGTTAGCCTGAAAACTGCGAGTAACATTACTAACAATAGCCATGTTTTTTTTATTTTTTTTTTGCATTCATTTTAATAATAATATAGTTTACTTACAGGTGAATGAGACATGACGTAGTTTGGTTGATGCCCATAATGTGCTGAAGTACTCGGCTTTCCTGTGAAATGCAGCTGACTCCAATTGTGGATGCGCGTTCATGTTTGTGGGGGGGCGTGGCTTTGGACGGAGCACTGACAGGAGGGGGCGGGGCTTAGAAGAGGTGCCACTTTCAAATCTGGCCAGCTCTACAGGATTGCCTACCCTAGCTTTAAGCCTTGTTAGAAAACAAACAACTAAAAAAATATTCTTGGAATTTTTAATTGCGAATTATTTTTAAAAAATGATTGTATGGAATAGACAGCTCCTGCAGCAGGTGCATTAGCACAAGTTAGCCTCAAGCTACATGACACAATTTAATTTATTAATATTACACTTTTATTTAAAGCTCACTTTAAAACACCATCCAGTGTTTGTATCATATTCCGGTCGCGGTTTAGAATGGTTTCAAGTCAGAAAACGATTTTGAAATATGTTATTTTTAGCATTTTATACGAAGCTATGGGCTATGCTTATCCTTACCTTTATTTTTTATTCATATAAAAATACCCCAAATCGCACGAAAATAACACACAAAACACACATACTTAAATCGTGCATTTATTAGAACTTGTTTCGGTGAAGAAATGTCACGTTCGCTTTGTTTATCATGAATGTGCAGAATCAGGAAGTATACACAGGACGCGTCATGCAGAAGAGGTCACGTTGAACCACATGAGATTATTGTCAGCTGGACAGCCGAATCATATTTCTCCGAGGTCAGCTCTGACGCAAACCAGGAAGGGGAGACACACAACAAGGTCCGTGCGCTGTGTGAGCTCTTCAGATGGTATAATTCAGTGGAAATGAATAGGAATTGTATTCTGCATTGGCGAAATATTTTACTAACATATGATAATTAATCAATATTTCTCCAAATATGCGCATCATTGTAAAAATTGCCCTGGCGGATTCTGTTTATTATATCTGTTTATTATATGTATTTGAGCACAAATAAACCGGAGAAGACGAGAATGGATGTTGTGTGAGTGATTAATTCTATTCAAAATAACAAACGTTACAGATTAATTATTTTGCACTCCTGTCATAAATTAAGAAATTAATGTCACTGCAAACCAGTTTAATCATAAACAGTGGTCAAATATCGAAGCTGGAGTCTTAAACCTTCCTTATGATGCTGATTTTGTCCAGATCAAGTAAGAGTGTGATGTTTTAAAAGAGTAATGCATTTTGAACAACTATGATTTGGGATCACCAGTGATCCCTGCCGGGCAAGTAATATAATTTACTTGTTATTTTGTGGTTTAAAAGTGTTGTTAATAAATGTTAATATTATAGTGTTTTTGTTCATTGTTAATGCGTGATTATGTTAAAGTGTATTTGTTAATGTTATAATAAAAGCCCTTAAATGGTTGAATTAGTGTTTGACTGGCAGTGTGGGTCACATCTGTCTCGAGGAGCAAGCGACTCTCAGCCGGATCTTACAGTGTGTGGGCCAGATCAGACAATGAAGGCACTTCTCAGTGTGTGGGCCAGATCTGGGTCATATCAGTAAAGAAGAGGCATTTTACCGGCTGTGGGTAAAGAATATAAAGAATATAAAAAACAAGTAACATATGTAAAATATTAATCTCTAACGCGCGTTCACGCAACAACGTCTTCTCTCACACGCATATGCGTCGTGGTGCTCTCGTGAACGAGCGTCTCTCTCTCTCTTTCTCTCTCTCTCTCATCACACATAGAAAGTGAAAGTAAGTTCTCCTGCCGGTGTTACGGATCAACTGGGGATCTATTATGGGGATGCGCGCGAGCATGCAGATTTTACCTGGATTTCCAGCAGATCGGCGACAGATTCATGACAAATTTCATGGATCACCGATTAAAAACGAATATTTCACCAGTTTTATACACTGCATAATACATAGACTAATAATATGCATAATAAAGCGCTTCGTTTTTACAGTGTAAATTCCAGCGTATTTGACGCAAATTCAAATAAGTTTAACACTTTAGTGTTCAGCTCAGAAACCAGGTCTATGTTAACATGAGTAACATTTTTCTTCTCAACATTACTGTATCATATTGTGTGTGTCTTTAGTGTGTTGTCATGTGTTCTAATCACAAATAACAACAGATGTAGAGTAAGTTAAAGTAGCAATAGCCTAAAGGAAACATGAATTGCAAAGTCATTTACATTTTTTCAAAAAGTTGTATTTATTGATGCAACCACAAATTGTATTTCTGAAATCAGCAGAACATATGATATAGTGATGATGAATTATTACAAATACGGCTGTTATTCTGGATGATATTCACATAAATCACTAACCTCTTAATAATTTGTCACCTCACATGAATTCCAGACCCCTCTCCAAAACAACAATTAAGGAAATGCTTCATTGTGTACTTTTTTGCGGACCTCTTTAACTATAAAATAAGACACAATGGTCTATCAGTTTCATAAATAAAATGTAATGGGTGTGGGCCTCTTTTTATGTAATATGAATGTGAATTATGCCAGATCTCTTCATTTGACTGGTCTCATTAATCTCATTAACATATTATCTTTCCTTATTCATCACATCATGGGCTTTCATCATTGTTGTCTGCTTACAGGAACAGCAAAAGGTCTATGAAGAGTCATTATTGTTACTGGTGTCATTGTTGTTAGGCCATATACTGACACAGCAAATGATGCAATTAAAGTTAGACAAATCAAAAACTTTTTGCAGGATAACCAATATCCCGATCGCTGCTCAAGAGAGGAGAGTGATTATATAAAGAGAAGATGTGAACATTTCACAGTGAAGGGTGATGGTGTGTTAAATTGGTCTCACCATAAAAAGGCCTACAACTGTGACATTTACTAAAATAACATGATTACTTTAGATGGAGAGCAGCGTAATGGGTAAGAACAATTTATATACAGTGCAAAACACACAAGTCTTTAACATGTTGCTGACTTATTCCATTGTCCGTTCTTCCTTCCTCAGATTGAATGTTCAGAATGTGGACAGTGGGACTGTGTGGCAAATACAGCTGTCCTGCATGTAGTGCATTTGTCCTGCCTCATTTCTTTTACTTTTGTTATTGTTGCTTCAATACCTGTTAGCTGATGAATACGTTTGTTCAGGGGCGTAATTTGTGGGGGGGTTAGGGGGGAGATAACCCCCCCAATATTTAAATCTATGCATTACAACCCCCTCAATATGTATACCATGATCACATGAAAAATATGCAGAACCCAAACTTCAACCCCCCCAATGTTCAAACCAAATCTACACCCTTGCGTTTGTTGAACATTCACCTGCTGTGGGTAATTCACTGGATCCTACAGTATGTCACTAATTCTAAAATTCAGAGGTGGACAGTAACAAAGTAAATTTACTTGAGTACTGTACTTAAGTACACTTTTTGAGTATCTGTACCTTACTTGAGTTATTTTTTCTGGAAACTTTTTACTTTAACTTCACTACATTTGAAAGGCAAATATCGTACTTTTTACTCCACTACAATTCTGTCATGGTCCTTAAGTAGAAAGTAACATCAGTCAGTGGATGATTTTGGTTGCAGGGGTTGCATTTTAGTTTGAAATGAAAGTCGGGTTGACGTCAGAACCCTGCATCTGATTGACATCAGAACCCAACGTCAGATTGATGTTGGATATTGATTGAAAATAAAAGTCGGGTTGACGTCAGAACCCGACTGATGTTGGTTTCTGACGTCAACCCTATTTTCATTTTCAACCACAATATAATGTCTGTCCAATGTTGGAGATCAACGTCAATCTGACATTGGATTCTGACATAAACCTGATTTTCATTTTCAACGTTGGGTTTGGTTTTCTAAATGCGAATTTTGTCCCTTTTTTGGAGCACACTAGCTTATAGATAACAGTAAGGCTAACATATTCACACTAAAAGCCAAAAAACTTTAAATAGGGCAATAATTTAGGGAACAGCCAATTGGGTGTCCGAAACCATTGTGGACGTTATTTAGTGCACTTATTCAATCTCATATTCAATCCCACTACTGGAACTGTGTTCTAGAAATAAATGTGATATTGATATGAGGGTAGGTATGTAGGCATAGATTCAGAGGCATACGGTACTTTACGTATTACATACAACAATGCAACAATAATAAAACAATGCATTAACATTTACTTTTTACTTTTGATACTTAAGTATTTTTAAAAACGAGTACTTCTGTACTTTTACTCAAGTAAAAATAGGTCTTTACAACTTTTACTTGTAACAGAGTAATATTTGACCAGTAGTATCTATACTTTCACTCAAGTAAGGAAGTTGTGTACTTCTTCCACCTCTGCTAAAATTATATTTGCATATGGTTTATCACTTTTCACCATTCTTAAGGAACATTTATGGTCCTGTATTATGCAGTTAGAATCATGCCAAAACCTCACACACACACAAAACGTGTTTTACTCACACCCAACGATTCACAAACAAACTCAGTGTGGTTTGCAAATACAAAACATCACTCACAAACTAATGCATTTTGTTCTGCAAATAAAAAACGTACCTATCAAACAAATACAGTGTTTTACATATACAAAGAAATGAATTTCTCAAATGACAAAAATATCCTCCGAGTACAAACTCAAATCTTTCAAGTACAAACTAAAATCTTTCAAGTACAAAAAAAAATCCTTCAAGTAAAAAATAAACAACCTTCAAGTACAAAACAAAATCCTTCAAGTACAAAACAAAATTCTACAAGTACGAAAAACTGTCACGTGACTTTTGGCACTAATTTTCCGCCTTGCTGATCCACACACAAATGCCTTCAGATCCGCACACATGCTAGTAAACGGTCATGTAATTCGCACTCCACAACAGCAGGTGGCGCTGTTACCGACTTGCTTTAGCGCCGCCACGGACATGGAAAGAGGAGAGAAGAAGAAACGCTAGCGTGGGGGACGTTTTTTTGGACAAGATGAGCGGCCAACAGGTGAGTTTGCAGTCGTTGCTGGTGAAAAATCAAATGTTAGAAATGTTAGTATATTTAGTTAGTAAATATCAAACTCCAGAAATGTCTGTCGTGAGTAGGGTGAATGGCCGTAGCCAGCTATGAGGTCACCGAGGTCCGGACGTCGGTAAAAAATTTTATATTCAAAAATAAAATTTCAAGCTCTCTGAATGATTAATTAGCCTTTTAAACCACTTCATATGAGTGTTTGCAATTCATGTCGCTGCGAGAAGGTAACGTTAGAACAGTGAACGGGGCTTGAGAGCGTGCTGTGAGTGAGGGCGCGGGCGCGGGCGCAGCCTCCGTGTTGCCAGATCCACCTATTATACGTCTCTTTGGACTCGTTTTTCCCATTTATTGTGATACTTTAGGAAGTTTTTTTTTTTTTACCTTTCCAAGTTAATGTGAAGTGGCTAAGTTATGAGAGGATGATAACAATAGAAAGACTGGTAAAAATATGTCTGGCCATTTTATTTGTTTATGATGCATATTATAGAAGCCAAATGTGGTGTTTGTGTATCTAGATATTGGGTGTTGTTTCTTGTTTTGTACAGTGGGTGTCGCTCTAATGTTAACTGAGGTCCAAGTTATAAAGGAAGTATCAAACTGCCAAAGGGGAAGGGGGGTTTGACCCGGTAGGGAAAATGGTTTTTGACCGCTGTGGCGCATAGGCGCTAGAAACTGATTGTTGACAAGTCTGTGTGTGTATATGTATACGGATGGTTTGCCGTTGAAACTGGATAAATGGACATTTACCTCTGCACGGTAAAACAAATAAACGGAATAATAAGCAACACAACGAAGCCTGCATATTCTTAAGATCAGTATGGTAAGAGAACAACAAGGACACAGCGCGTCAGCCAGGCATACCGGGGATAAACCACCCCAGCGGTCAGTATTAGACTGAACGGCTACATTAGTCAAAAACCATTTGCCCTACCGGGTCAAACCCCCCTCCCCTTTGGCAGTTTGATACTTCCTTTATAACTTGGACCTCAGTTAACATTAGAGCGACACCCACTGTACAAAACAAGAAACAACACCCAATATCTAGATACACAAACACCACATTTGGCTTCTATACACCGGCCCCTTTTGGTGACATACAGGATTCACCACCCGATGTAGCTGGTATGAAGACTCTCACCAGGGGTAAATTCCAACCCAGGAACAGAGTAACTGGAAATATTGTTGCCACCACAGTAACATCTAGGCATTCGTCAGAGGGAGAAAAGGAGCAAATATTGCCTATAGGGAAGGAAAAGAAAGCTGGATGCCTTTGCTGTGCTCGTAGTCACCTGTTGGAAGAGTGCAAACAGTTCAGTGGAAAGAAGCACAAGGAAAAGATTTCTTTTTTGAGGGAAAAGGGAGTTTGCTTTGCATGTTTGGGTCATGGACACATGAGCAGGGATTGCGACAGGCGCTTGACATGCAAAGTTTGCGGCCAAACTCATCCCACCGTGCTGCATATTAAAAGACAAACTACAGCTATGGTACAGTTGGAGGGGCCATATAATAATCAGCCAACTTCGCAGGAAACATGTGGACATACAGGGGCCGGTAAGGACCAGTGCGTTCTGTCCATTCTCCCTGTAAAAGTGAAATCTGCAAAGGGAAATTGCACCATAAACACCTATGCTTTTCTGGATCCTGGAAGTTCAGCCACGTTCTGCACGGAAGATCTAATGCAGAAGCTGAATATTACAGGCAGAAGAACTAATTTCTTATTGCGCACCATGGGGCAAGAAACTGTTGTTCCAGCCTTCTCGTTGACTGGTTTGGAGGTATCTGATCTGGACAGCAATGACTTCTATATGCTCCCGGAGGTTCTCACGCAAAAGAAAATGCCAGTTACTTTGGATAACAGGGTAACGCCTGAAGACCTGGCTAGCTGGCCGTACTTGTCAAAGGTACACATCCCAAGCATAAAGGCAAACGTTGATCTCTTAATTGGAACCAATGCTCCCAAGGTATTAGAACCTTGGGAGGTCGTCAACAGCTGTGGGAATGGCCCGTATGCTGTTAGGACGGTGCTGGGATGGGTCGTTAGTGGTCCGCTGAATGGTAACAGCGGGGCATTGGAGGAGGGGTTTCCCGCTGCTATGGTGAACAGGATATCTGTGGGCAAACTGGAAGAGATGCTGACCATGCAATACAATCACGATTTCAATGAAAAGAGTATGGAAAGGAAGGAAATGTCCAGAGAAGATCGTAAGTTTCTTGAAATTGCGGAGCACTCAGCAATATTTCAAGATGGAAAATATTGTTTGAAATTGCCCTTCAGGAACAAGGAAGTCCATCTCCCCAACAATTTTGCAGTGGCTAAGCAGAGGATTGAGGGTTTGAAGAAAAGATTCCTTAAAGATAAACACTTGCACCAGGAGTATACAGGTTATATGAACAATCTCATTGGTAAGACCTATGCAGAGCAAGTACCTAAGCAGCAACAGCATTGTGAGAGCGGAAAGGTGTGGTATATTCCTCACCATGGTGTCCACCATTCAAGAAAAGGTTCCCTTCGTGTGGTGTTCGATTGTGGAGCCACTTGTAAAGGTGTCTCGCTAAACAGTGAGCTCTTGCAGGGTCCTAATCTCACTAGCTCGCTGCTAGGAGTTCTAACTCGCTTTAGACGGGAACCCGTGGCTTTCATGGGTGATATTCAAGCCATGTTCCACCAGGTGAGGGTTGCCGAGGGAGACAGAGACTTTCTGAGGTTTCTCTGGTGGCCAGATGGAGACATCAGTAAGGATTTTGTGGAGTTTAGGATGACGGTGCACCTGTTTGGTGCTGTTTCGTCCCCCAGTTGTGCAAGTTACGCACTGAGAAGAACTGCTGATGATAATAATTCTGAGTTTTCAGCTGAAGTTCTTCAATGTGTTAAGCATAATTTTTATGTGGATGACTGTTTGAAGAGCTCAGCCACAGATGAAGAAGCTATCCAGATGGTAAGAGATCTAATTGCTTTGTGTCGAAAGGGAGGTTTCATCTTAGAGAAATGGATAAGCAACAGTCGCATTGTCTTGCAAGCCATAGCAGAAGATCAGAGGGCTAAAGACCTTAAGGAGCTGGATCTAGACCGAGATACACTTCCAGTAAAAAGAGCTTTGGGTCTACAATGGTGCGTGGAGACCGACTCTTTTAGGTTCAAATTGGAGATAAAACAACAGTCTCTAACCAGACGGGGTATGTTGTCAGTTAACAGCTCAGTGTACGATCCGCTTGGGTTACTGGCACCCGTCACTTTGCTTGCTAAACTGATGCAGCAAGAACTCTGTCGGAGACATTGTTCATGGGATGATGCTCTGCCACCGGACATCTTGCGCAAATGGGAAAGGTGGTTGAAAGATCTGGAGCTGCTGACTACATTTAAGGTGGATAGATGCATAAAGCCAGTGTATTTTGGAGAGGTTAGGCATGCGCAATTACATCACTTTGCCGATGCCAGTGAAGACGGATATGGGACGGTAACCTACATCCGGATGTTAAATCATGAAAACAACATCCAGGTCACATTTCTGCTTGGTAAAGCCAGAGTGACACCTCTGAAGATTGTAACTATTCCCCGACTGGAATTGACAGCAGCTGTCCTTGCTGTCAGAGTGGACTCAATGTTAAAGGAGGAATTGGATTTCCATTTGGAGGAGTCAATATTCTGGACAGATAGCTCTTCAGTGTTAAAATACCTTAGTAACGAGGACAGACGCTTCCACACATTTGTGGCCAACAGAGTCTCGACCATCAGAGAAATATCTGAACCCTCACAGTGGAGACATTGGTTCTAAAGATAATCCAGCAGATGATGTATCGAGGGGTCTGAACGTTTCTGAATTTCTGAAGAAAAGCACGTGGCTAGGAGGTCCTTTATTTCTTTGGCAGCAGGAGGAAGATTGGCCTAAACCTGTGTCTGAATGGTCATTGGACATGAATGACCCAGAGGTGAAGAAAAGGACTACAGTAAATGCCATCAATGTGTGTGCCGTGTCTAGTCCTACTGATCAGCTCATTGCTTACTTTTCTGACTGGAGGAGGCTGAAGACAGCAGTTGCTTGGTTTCTCAGGTTAAAGGTCATGTTGTTAACAAAGGGGCGCAGTGACATCTAGGAGTGGAATCCTGACACTGGAAGATCAATTAGAAGCAGAGATTGCCATCATTCGGTATTGCCAGCAACGGAGATTCAAGGAGGAGATTTCCGTTCTGTTATCGAAAGCAGCAGTGAGTAGACGGAGTTCCATATATAGACTGGATCCAATGGTGGAGGAAGGACTCTTAAGAGTTGGAGGAAGGTTGAACAGAGGAGCGATGCCTGAGGAAGTTAAACATCCTCTCATTCTCGCCAAGGATCAGCATATCTCCATGCTTATTCTTAAGCACGAACATCAGACTCTGGGCCATGGTGGACGGACTCATACGCTGTCTAAAGTGAGGAAGAGGTTTTGGATTACCAAGGCCAATTCGGCAGTTAGGAAGGTTATTGCTGAATGCAGCTTTTGTAGACGGTACAACGGAAGAGCCGTGGAACAAAAAATGGCAGACCTCCCAAAGGTGAGAATCCTTCCTGATCTACCTCCATTTACAAACACTGGGGTAGATTACTTTGGACCAGTTGAAGTAAGGAGGGGACGATCGACCTGTAAGCGATACGGAGTTATATTTACCTGTATGGCAAGCCGGGCTATCCATCTGGAAGTGGCAGAATCCCTGGAAACGGATGCATGCATCAATGCTTTGCGGCGTTTTATCAGCAGGAGAGGACAAGTGGAACATCTGAAGTCAGACAACGGTACCAATTTCATTGGGGTGGAAAGGGAACTTAAGAAGGCTCTTGTTGCTTTGAACCAGGATATGATTCAAGGAACCATGTCGCAGGTTGGAATCCGGTGGAGTTTTAATCCACCAGCTGGTTCACACCATGGTGGCGTGTGGGAAAGGATGATCCGCCTGGTGCGAAGGGTTTTGACTTCTATCCTACGGCAGCAGACATTGAATGATGATGGACTTCATACGGTGTTCTGTGAAGTGGAGGCCATTTTTAATGATCGGCCTATTACTAAGCTCTCGGATGATCCCAGAGACCTGGAACCTCTTACTCCTAACCATCTTCTTCTTCTGAAGGGTAAACCAGCTTTGCCACCTGGAGTGTTCAATCCTCACGACCAATACGGAAGACGACGTTGGAGACAGGTACAATACCTCTCGGATCTTTTTTGGAAGAGATGGATGCGAGAGAATTTGCCCTTGCTTCAAGAGAGGCAAAAGTGGAATCAAAGGAAGAGAAGTTTGATTGCTGGGGACATTGTGGTAATAATGGATTCTTCAGCTCCCCGTGGCTCTTGGCCACTTGGCAAGGTTCTGGAGGTTTTTCCCGACAAACATGGGCTTGTGCGTTCTGTAAGATTACAGACTAAAACAAACATCTTGGAAAGGCCAGTGACTAAGCTTTGTTTGCTGCATGGATTATAAATATGTTTGTTCATGCTGGGCTTGACTGTATTTTGATGGATTGTAACATTTGGCTCTGTTTTTTTTTTTTTTTTTTTTTTTTTTTTAAATTGTGACTGCTGGTCAATAACAATTAGGGGCCGGTGTATAGAAGCCAAATGTGGTGTTTGTGTATCTAGATATTGGGTGTTGTTTCTTGTTTTGTACAGTGGGTGTCGCTCTAATGTTAACTGAGGTCCAAGTTATAAAGGAAGTATCAAACTGCCAAAGGGGAAGGGGGGTTTGACCCGGTAGGGAAAATGGTTTTTGACCGCTGTGGCGCATAGGCGCTAGAAACTGATTGTTGACAAGTCTGTGTGTGTATATGTATACGGATGGTTTGCCGTTGAAACTGGATAAATGGACATTTACCTCTGCACGGTAAAACAAATAAACGGAATAATAAGCAACACAACGAAGCCTGCATATTCTTAAGATCAGTATGGTAAGAGAACAACAAGGACACAGCGCGTCAGCCAGGCATACCGGGGATAAACCACCCCAGCGGTCAGTATTAGACTGAACGGCTACACATATAGTTCAATTACCAGTTAATCTACAGTTTACAGTAGTTGGTTGTAGTTAAACTGCCGTGCATTTAAAATCTCTGTAGCTTTTTAAGTAGTTAAATACTTTGGATCATGTAGTTTAGCTAGTTAATTACAAACTGCAAATTCATAGTATTCAAATAACATTTTTTTTTCACCCTATAAAGCCCACAACAATAGGAAAAGCAGTTGATAAGGGAATGGGGTTTCACTTTTATGTGTTTTTGTAGTGCTGTCATGAAAGCTATGTGGTTTTAACCAAATTTGAGTATATAGAAATATGATTTCTTAAGTATTTTGTATGCATGTCTTGATGTGTCATATGCACTTAAGATTGCACCCATGTGTTAAGCTTTTTTAGAGCAATTCAGGAGAAAAAAAAAAACAAAGTAAGAAAGTTAATACACACGTCTTTGCTGAAATGTATTGTGCTGTTGTTGTTAACAAGCCATGGTTCATTTGCTCTGCCCTTAGGATTGCAAGTGTCCTGGGACAGATGAGGGTGTGAGTGGGAAACCCACTGCTTAAACTTGGCCCTGGTTTGTCCTCATGGATGAGATGTTGGGACAGAGGCATTGCACCAACCCCCGTCCTCATTGCCTCAATCCCTGAGGACACACCAGGGCCGAATTCAGCAGTGGGTGGCCAAGAAGAGGAGGAGCCAGGGGCAGCAGCAGCATGAAGGCGGCGAGACAGAGAGGCCAACTACAAAGGGAGGCAGAGGCGAGGAGAGTAGGGAGAGGATGATTGAAAAATATATTTTTTTTTATTCTTGTTTAACTTTTTTCACTTTTATTTTTTAAAAGGAAAGAAAAAATCTGTACATTGTTTTTATGCAACTTTAAATGTGTAAATAAAATAGAATGAATTGTTCTGGTCATTGTTTATATTTGTAATGACAGTCATAATTTCTACATGAAACAAATTCTTCTATACTTTTTTTTTTCAAATACAATTGGTAAATGAAAATCATTTGTTCCACAGGCTACATTAAAGTACTTTTTCCCAACAATAAACAACATACGTTAAACATATCAAAATCAACATAAACATTTACATTTACAATACATAAAATAAGAAAAAAATGAAGTAGACTTTTATTCAGCTGAGCAGGGAGACCCTGGAGCTGCTGGACCGGGATGGGCTGCCCCTGGTAAGGCCTCCTGCTGGTGGGACATCATCTGGGATGATCTCCAGAGTGTTTGAGTGCATATTTCCACTATCCACTAAGTTGTCTACCAACAGGTTTGCAGGGCTGACTTTTTTTTTCTTTTCTTTTTTCAAAGAGTATATTTCTGAAAAAAATACTTTTAATAACTACTAATACTGCATTGGGGGAAACTACTAAAACCTTAGTTAAGCAAAATTATCTTGCATACTCTAATGCAGTGGTTCTCAACTCCAGTCCTTGTGACCCGCTGCTCTGCACATTTTGTATGTCTCCCTTATTTAACACACCTGAATCAGATCATCAGCTCGTTAAGAGAGACTCCATGAACTGAACTGAGTGTGTCAGATAAGAGAGACATACAAAATGTGCAGAGCAACGGGTCCCGAGGACTGGAGTTGAGAACCACTGCTCCTACTTAAAGTATCAAGAGTAAAACTAGAGGTATGTATTCTGCAGGGGAAAAACTCATTGTCAGGGTTTTTAATTATAGTTTTGTATTTATATTATGCTACTACTGCATTTTACTTCTGAATATTTTCAAGGTTGTTACATTATATACTTGTTAGGTTAGGTTACTTAACATTTGAACGTGAATACTTAACGAAATATGCAGTTTCGAAAATTAAAGAAACAAAATGTAGGTCTATTGTCACAATATTAACAAATTGTTGCTAACTACATCGTCCTATACAAAGGGCACATCTGAAGCGCTCGGACCGGTCTAGCCTACGGAGGACTGGTCTTGTCGCCTGGCAACTGTGACAGCTGCTGATGACGAGCGCGAGAAATACTGGACTTTTTTATATTCAATTGGGTTTTATATTCAAACAGGGCTAAACCGAAAATACATGATCCGGCAGCGCCGGGGCTGAAACATCCTCAACTTGTCCTCCAGTAAAATATAAAACATAAAAAATACAATAGCCAATTCTGGCTCCATAGCTGTTTACTCAATTAGGCTATATCAAATGAATTATCAGGATGGCAGCTGTCCTCTTGCACCGTTGCTTGGCACCAGGAGCGGTGATCAGAAACACCTGGTTGCGCAATTAGGAAATCCTACGAAGGCTACATGGTGCGTCCTTCGAAGGACGCATATAAGCTGCATCCAGAGAATGTCTAATATGGCGAGAAGTTTCACTCTCACTACACTTCCGGCTTCTGAACTGGTTGCAGTTCCACTCTGATTCCATATGAGGGCGCTCACAGGACGAGTGCAGAATGAATGGAGGTCAATGGAGGTATACCCCTAAAAATCCACTTTTCTCAGGATATATTTTTTTGTCTAGTAATTTGAATGTTGTATTCGAAAGGAGATGCAAAGAAATTACACATTGCTGGGTGTTAGATTTTTTAGAGTTACTTATTTGCTTTAAAAAGTCTTTCAAAATGTCAATGACGTCAGAATGCTGACGTCATTAGCAGAATGCTAGCGTGTTATGGGCAACAACAACTCAACCTGTGAGAAATCAAAAGGACATAAGTACTCGTTCATTCAACTTTCGACCTAAAACCCATGTTGAACTTGCAAAATCTACAATCAGATCTGAGATTTCTCAACGGCAATCGGGTGAAAGAGACACATTTAGCCGTCTAGCCCCATTGACTCCCATTCATTCTGCACTCATGGCGAGCGCCCCCCAGTGGAACTCTGGTGGAACTACAACCAAAATTCGTTACAATAGGGCTTAATAGGGAGTGGCCAGGCTCTCCGTAGACGGGCTCTGCTGCATCCTTGAAGTCTTCAGTCCTTCGAAGGATGCAGCCTTCACGTTGGGACACAATCATGTTCAAAACGTCCCCCACGCTGGCGTTTCTTCTTCTCTCCTCTTTCCATGTCCGTGGCGGCGCTAAGCAAGTCGGTAACAGCGCCACCTGCTGTTGTGGAGTGCGAATTACATGACCGTTTACTAGCATGTGTGTGGATCTGAAGCAGTAGCAGTTTTAACATTAAAGGAGAAGTTCACTTTTAAAATGAAAATTCTGTCATTATATACTCACCCTCATGTTGTTTCAAAGCTGTATGAATTTCTTTCTTCTGCTGAACAGAAAGGAAGATATTTAGAAGAATATCAGTAACCAGACAGTTTTTGGGTCCCAATGACTTCCATAGTAGGAAAAAAAAAATACTATGGAAGTCATTGGGACCCAAAAACTGTCTGGTTACTGACATTATTGGCATGTGCCACTGACATCGCGACACACTGACACTGACATGACACCGAGTCGCGGAACATGTCACCGTGTTGCGACACCTCCTGACAGATTAATCGAACACCTATAGCCTAATTGTGACGTAATTGACGTAATTGTGCCATAAAATCCTAAATAAATAGCCTAATTTTGTGATATTTAAAATATCAATTAAATGAATTAAAGTACATTAATGTTTTTTCAAACGTGTTATTTATGTCACGTCTGTATTTGATTGGTATGTGTCACTGAATGTTTTGTAATTCCAGTGCTACTTTATGTTGTTTATCTCGCAAATACACAAACTGGCCATTCTAGGAAAGACAAGAAATAAATCTATCATGGGTCACTACGAATAACGCATTAACAGTCGCGTCCGTTACTGTAAACCTTTATTTTTGCGTGATGCTGCACAGACGCACGCCAGTAGGTGTCAGTATAAGTGAGTGTAACACTGGCCAGCGCAAGATTCTCATCTGTGGCTTAAATATTTCAAGTCCTTCCAAAAAGTGTAAACAAATTAATTATTAAAAATCATATGTTTGTTAGGCTATGTATCTGAAAAGGAGTATACCGAGCTACTAGCAATATTCTTTATTTATACAAGTGCAAAAAAGTGCTCAGTGCAACAAACGTTCGGTCGCGCAGGACCTTCCTCAGTACCTTTAATATTTAAAAAATAATTTTATGTAATTATTCAATAAATAAAATACATTTTTGTTCTACAAATTAACGATGTGCATATGGTACATAATCTACATTATACTACGGCAGACAGCTGCAGGTGTCACTACTGGAGGTGGCACAACATAAAGAGATGTCAGTTTTAGTGACACATATGTACCAGTGGATATGACATGTGTCACTAAAACGTGAGATGTGCCAATGGATTGCGTCATATGCCACTTGCATAACAATTTGCTTTATGCTGTCAAAAAGTATGATTTATAACATCGCTAAGTTAATGTGTAGCTGTAGAAAATCCTGCTGTGATCTGATTGGCTGACTGAGTCTTGATAAAGAGCACCTGTGGCCCCTTACTAATTATGTTGCAGTCTCCTCTTGTTTGAACCAAAAAGCTGTTGTTCAGACATGGCTTGTGTGGAATTGTTGCGTTGTTGACCATGTAAGTTTCCTTTTTGATTGTTTAGTTTAAAGGATTATGTGTTTGATATATTGAGTTTTAGTTGTTTAGTAGTTCTTTAATGTTATACTCATTTGATTGTTAAAGCTGATTTCAGATGTATGATTTAAGATTTGCAATTGTGTTTGTATTAATTAATGGTTTTGTTTATGGGTTTTAGAAACCAACAATTACCATCACTGCCATCTGTGAAATGTCTACTCCTATATGTCACTACAAATAAACTGGGAAAAGTACTTGATGACTGAATGAGTTTTAATGGACCCACCATTCCAGTAGCAACAGCCAAATCAGCCTAGAACTTTCTGCTAAATTTCTACATGGTCCTTCGAGCCGGAGAGGCTACTGGAATGGAGACTGAGGATGACTGTGTGAAACCTAAACGTTCATCAAGGATTGTAAAACCTCCAAGATGGCACAAAGATTATATGATGACTCAGTTAAATCCTTCAATGCATCCAGTTGGACAGTTGTCACACCAGCCAGAAGATTTGAGCCATTTGGTTGCATCACAAGGAGCTTCCATTACTGCAACTCAAAATGAGGTGAAGTCTTTGTCTGAGGAGATTAAACAAATGAAAGGAATGTTGTTGGATGTGGGACACATGATGAAGGATATGCAAAGGAAAAGAAGTTCTTCGTTTTCTACTGGTTCTGAATGCAGTTCTATTCAAGCATCCCCTGTTCATATCCCAATACAAGCAAACCAGCAAGATGAGATGAACGCCAGAGATTCTATTGTGGATGAGTTGAGTGAATGTATGCGACGACATCAAACCAAGCAGGATAATGTGCTTTCTACACCACCAAAAGTTCAGAGACAAAATACTTTGCCCTCATCTCAGAATGTGCCACCTACCTCTTCAATGCCTACTTCCTCAGCAGCCACGACTAGAGGGCCATCAGAGAGACAACACCAGCAGCTTTCTGATCCATGTCCGCCTATTAGGCTCTCAGTTCCTCTCCCAGATAACCTCAGGTCACAACCTTTAATGCATCCCAATGTAATGGGTGAAGGCTTAACTCAGCAACAACATAATGGTCTTTCATCTTCAGTCAGTCATCATCAAATGAATCCCAGTTTTTATCCTAGTGATCAAGTAGGAAGGGATCAAAGCATATGGCCGCCTGATCAAATGCAGGGAAATGCATTTTGTATGCCTGGTCTTCCGTGGATGCCTCCAAGTTGGCCAGCCTTCCCTCCAAATGGAGGATTGTTGAGGCCTCCATATCTACCTGATTTTCCTTATCCAGTATTATATCCAGCTCATATCCAGAATGTTCCGCCAGTTCCTTCAAGGGTTGCAACATTGCCTCCTAGAGATTTATCAGCTGGATTGACTTATGCTTCTCTTGGTCATTCACATCAAACTTCTTTAGAACAGCAGACAACTAGAACTGTACCGCAGCAAGATAATCCTTCCATTATGTCTCGTCAGAATCCTTTGATACCCAGAGTTATAACCACTGTATCAGCACCTCAGGGGCAGCAAAGAGATGTGAATCAAATAACTGCACTTTCCCCAATTGGAATGCAAATGATGGTACCTAACCAGCATATGTCTATTCATTCACCAGTGAATGTGTCTCACACAAGTATGCCAGCTCTACATCCTTCTAGGTCAGCCCGTATTGAAAGACTTTCATTTCCATATTTGAAGAGTGATGACCCCCAAGAGTTTGCCATGCTGAATATGGCTTTAAAGAATTTGTTACCCTCAGAGGAAACTGAGCAATACAAGTATCATATTCTTCTTGATCATTTGAAGTTGGAGGCAGCTCGTCTTCTGGCCTTGGCCTATGCCCATCATTCCCAGCCTTATACTACTGCCTTAAAAGCTCTTCAGAAAAGATATGGGCAACCCCACCAGTTGGTGCTGCGAGAGATTGCTACAATTAAGAACTTACCTGCTGTACGTTCAGGAGATTCTGTTGGATTCGGTGACTTTGCTGTACGGGTACAAGCTCTTGTGGGAATGCTTCAATCCTGGGATCATGAAGAAGGAGCAAAGGAATTATCTTGTGCATCACATGTCCATCAGTTACTCAGTAAACTTCCACCACATCAGGTTGCTAGTTTTGCAAGATATGCCAAAACCACCAGACCAGACCAGTCCTATAACTTGGTGAATTTTTCAGTTTGGTTGGAAGAGGAAGCAGATTGTCAGAATCTAGCTACCCAAGTGTTTGAACAATCTAGAAGTATGAAGAAGTACCAAGTAAGAGAAGCAAGGCCTACCAAGTCCCAATATCACACAGCTACCTTTCTTCATGGCATAAGTCAGAAAGTTAATTCCACTCCAAGAAAGAACACTGAAACTGCAAACCACGAAATTCAGCGACACGGTAAGGAAGGCCTTAAACCGTCATGTGCAAGCTGTGGCAGTAATGATCATCATCTCAGTCATTGTCCTGAATTTCAGAGCTTCAATACGGCAGCCAAACGGAAGTGGATTGTTGACAATAATCGTTGTTGGAGATGTGGTTGGGCCCATAGATCATCTAAGTGTGACTTAAGAGGAAAATGTCCATTGTGTCAAGATCGTCACTTAGGAGTACTGCATGAAGTAAATGTTCGCAAACCAGATTCTAGGATATTTTATTTGAGCCGATCAAGTGGTCCGAACTCTGTTCTTCTGAAAATTGTGAAGGTAGTTCTGAGCCACAAAGGAAAGACTCTGGAGACGTATGCCATCCTAGATGACGGTTCTGAGAGAACTATGCTCATGTCTTCTGCAGCAGAGAGTTTAGGTCTTCATGGGGCGGCAGAATCATTGGTTCTTCGAACCATTCAGCAAGACACAGAGAAAATTGAAGGTGCAACGGTTTCCTTCACTATATCTCCAGCTTCTCACAAGCAAAGTAAATACCAGATACAAGGTGCCTTTACTGCTCAAATGATTGACTTACCTGAACAGACTTATCCTGTGCAAGTCCTACAGAGACGCTACCAACATCTAAGAGGCCTCCCTCTGGAGGAGTTTCAGAGAGTTAAACCTTTGTTACTAGTGGGAGCTGATCATCCTCACCTTCTTTGCTCCAAAGAGCGAGTACGTTTTGGTCCTCCTGGAAGTCCAGCTGCTTTGCATACTCGACTGGGATGGGCATTACATGGACCTACTTTCTTGGGTGAGAAGACTAATTCCACGGCTCAGTGTTTCTTCCAGGCATCTCTCTCCATGGATCAGTTGCATAAAGATGTGGAGAAGTTATGGCAAGTTGACGTAGTTCCTTTCTCTCAGACTCCAAAGCATGCTTTGCGGTCTAAACAAGATAAGAAAGCTCTTGAGTGTCTAGACGAGAAAACGAAGCTTGAAGAAATGAACGGAATCAAAAGATATGCGACTCCTTTACTTCGAGTTGAGAATGCACCAGTCCTTAAAGCACCTCAAGAGGCAGTAATGCCGGCTTTGCGTCGAATGGAGAGACAGCTAGCTAAGGATCCTGAACAAGCAGCTATTTATGAGAAAGAAATTCAGAAACTCATTGAAGCTGGATGTGTTAAGAAACTGAAGTTAAATGAGATTGATCTCAGTGACGAATCTTGGTATATTCCCCACCATCTTGTGGAACATAATGGCAAGCATCGTGTGGTATTTAATTGTTCCTATCAGTATCACGGAGAGAGTTTGAATGACTATTTGTTACCTGGACCGGTTCTAGGCCCTACCTTGATAGGAGTTTTACTTCGGTTTAGAGAACATCAAGTTGCGATAAGTGGAGACATTAGATCAATGTTCCATCAAGTTTGCCTCCTGGCTTCTGATTCTCCTTTGCTACGCTTCTTGTGGCGAAATATGAGAAGAAATGATCCAGTTGATGTCTATGAATGGCAGGTCTTGCCTTTTGGTGCTACATGTAGCCCTTGTTGTGCCATATATGCTCTCCAGAAATGTGTTCAAAACCTTCCTGTTGAATTTCAAGATGTGCAGTCTTCTGTCTTGCATTCCTTTTATGTGGACAATTGCCTACAAAGTTTTCAAACTACTAAAGAGGCCAAGGAGATGCTTATGAAATTGCGTTCTTCCTTGGCTGAAGGAGGTTTTGAAATTCGACAGTGGGCCAGTAACCATGTCTCTGTGACTGACCACTTACCAGCCGAAGCTCGTTCAGTAGCTACTGACCTGTGGTTAAGTCATGACTGCACAGATCCATGTGAGGGAACTCTTGGACTAAGTTGGCATTGCTTACAGGATACTTTGAGCTACAAGCACCGTCTAGTGGAGTATACTGTCCTAACTTTGCGAGTTGTATATCGGGTACTTGCTCGTCAGTATGACCCTCTGGGTTTTATTATTCCATTCACGACACGTGCTAAAGTTCTTCTGCAACAATTATGGATGAAACCTAACAGAGGATGGGATAATCCAGATATCCCGGAGGGGATCAAGGCAGCTTGGAAGGCATGGGAAGGAGAGTTGCCAGATTTGGTCAAGCTCCAAGTACCTCGATGGTATGGTCCAAGAACGAACTGGGAAGATCCAGTCATCAGAGAGCTTCACATATTCTGCGACGCATCCGAAAAGGCCTATGGTTCAGTTACCTATTTGCGTCTGGTAAACGGAAATGGTGAGATTTCTATATCTCTGGTTATGGCTCGTTCAAGGGTAGCACCGAAGAAGACCATTTCTATTCCTCGTTTGGAACTGTGTGCTGCTCTGACCGGGGCTCAGCTGGCAAGCCTGTTGCAAAAGGAACTTACCTTGGATGTTGAAAGGGTGACACTTTGGTCTGATTCCACAACTGTGTTGACCTGGATCCAATCCGAATCCTGCCGGTACAAGATCTTCGTGGCAAACCGTATTACAGAGATTCTTGAGTATACTAGTCCGGATCAGTGGAGATATGTTGACACTGTAAGTAATCCAGCAGATGACATCACTCGGGGCAAGAGACTTGATCAATTGTCCGCAACCAGTTCCTGGTTTCAAGGACCTCCCTTTCTATATTTGCCCCATCAGCAATGGCCAAAATCTCCAGCCTTAAGAACAGAGGAGGATGGGACAGAGCTGAGAAAACCTTTGTTTTGTGGACTTAATCAAGCATCAGTAAACTCTCTAAAGTATGATGCATCTCAATTCAATACCTGGTCAGAGTTGATTGCAGCAACTGTTGAGCACCTCTCTATGGAATTAAGAGCTGAGACTAAACCTTCTCAAACACAAGCAGAATTATGTCTTTTGCGTCAAGCCCAGATGGAAGATTTCCCTGAGGAATATAAACTGCTTAAAGATGGTCATGGAGCTCCCTCACACAGCCGTTTAGTTGGTTTGGCACCAGAGTATGATCCCGTTACAGAGCTGATAAGAGTGGGTGGACGACTTCGTCAGAGTGAGGATTTGGATCTCGAAGCTATTAATCCAATTGTTTTAGATCCTGAGAATCATGTTACCAAACTTTTGGTTGCTGATTATGACTCCACTCTGTGCCATCCAGGACCACAAAGAGTGTTCGCTCAGCTTCGTCGGAAATACTGGGTTCTGAGAGGGCGACAGTTAATAAAGAAGATTCAGAGATCATGTCTTGAATGTAGGAAGTGGAAAGGTGTGCCTTCAGTTCCTAGAATGGCCGATCTACCAGTTTCCAGACTTCGCCTGTATAAGCCCCCCTTTTGGTCGACAGGTATGGATTGTTTTGGGCCTTTAACCATCAAAGTAGGTCGCCGACATGAGAAGAGGTGGGGCATTATATTCAAATGCCAGACGACACGGTGTCTTCATTTAGAACTCCTCTCTGGTATGGATACTGACAGTTTCCTCTTGGCCCTTCGAAGATTTGCAGCCCGTAGAGGTAGGCCCTATGAAATATTATCTGATCAAGGAACTAATTTCAAGGGAGGAGAAAGAGAACTCCGGGAGGCATTTTCGCAGCTTAGTCCCTCTTTCCAAGAGATACTTGCCCAACAGCAAATTAAATTCTCATTCAATCCGCCATATTCTCCCCATTTTGGAGGTACTTGGGAGAGAGAGATACGGTCTGTTAAGACGGCATTACGAGTAGTTTTGGGAATACAAGTAGTCTCAGAGGAAGTTTTGTATACAGTGCTCGTTGAAATTGAGGAGTTGTTAAACTCGAAACCTCTCGGCTATGTATCTTCAAATCTTTCAGACCCTGATCCAATCACACCAAATCTCCTACTGATGGGGCGGCGAGATGCATCTCTTCCTCAAGTGGTGTATGCAGATTCAGAACTACTTACCCGTAGAAAGTGGAGACACAGCCAAGTTCTTGCGGATCGTTTCTGGGTCAGTTTTGTTCGAGATTATCTTCCAAGTCTTCAGACTCGTCAAAAGTGGGAACTTGATGGTAATCCTATTGCTCCTTCTGCCATCGTCATGATTGTGGAACCTCAGCTTCCTCGGGGACACTGGCCTATAGGAACTGTCAGTAAGATTTTGCCAAGTTCTGATGGAAGAGTGAGAGTTGCTGAGATTTTCAGCAAAGGGAAATATTTAATTCGTCCAGTCAGCCGTCTGATTGTTCTTCCTGAATTGACTGATTCTGATAATTCAATCACATGAACTTTCTGTAAATGCAAATATGTTAACATATTTGGGGGCGGCTGTAGAAAATCCTGCTGTGATCTGATTGGCTGACTGAGTCTTGATAAAGAGCACCTGTGGCCCCTTACTAATTATGTTGCAGTCTCCTCTTGTTTGAACCAAAAAGCTGTTGTTCAGACATGGCTTGTGTGGAATTGTTGCGTTGTTGACCATGTAAGTTTCCTTTTTGATTGTTTAGTTTAAAGGATTATGTGTTTGATATATTGAGTTTTAGTTGTTTAGTAGTTCTTTAATGTTATACTCATTTGATTGTTAAAGCTGATTTCAGATGTATGATTTAAGATTTGCAATTGTGTTTGTATTAATTAATGGTTTTGTTTATGGGTTTTAGAAACCAACAATTACCATCACTGCCATCTGTGAAATGTCTACTCCTATATGTCACTACAAATAAACTGGGAAAAGTACTTGATGACTGAATGAGTTTTAATGGACCCACCATTCCAGTAGCAACAGCCAAATCAGCCTAGAACTTTCTGCTAAATTTCTACAGTAGCCTACAACATAATTCCATACAATTATTTTGACAGATAAGAATCTTGCGCTGGCCAGTGTTACACTCACTTATACTGACACCTACTGGCGTGCCTCTGTGCAGCATCACGCAAAAATAAAGGTTTACAGTAACGGACGCGACTGTTAATGCGTTATTCGTAGTGACCCATGATAGATTTATTTCGTGTCTTTCCTAGAATGGCCAGTTTGTGACTTTGCGAGATAAACAACATAAAGTAGCACTGGAATTACAAAACATTCAGTGACACATACCAATCAAATACAGACGTGACACAAATAACACGTTTATTAAAATATTAATGCACTTTAATTCGTTTAATTGATATTTTAAATATCACAAAATTAGGCTATTTATTTAGGATTTTGTGGCACAATTACGTCAGTAGGCTATAGGTGTTCGATTAATCTGTCAGTCACTACTGGAGGTGTCGCAACACGGTGACATGTTCCGCGACTCGGTGTCAGTCAGGTGACATGTCAGTGTCAGTGTGTCGCGATGTCAGTGGCACATGCCAATAATGTCAGTGACACATGCCACTATCCACTGGCACATGCCAATGAAGACCGAATGTGCCAATGCGCATAGTGACATGTGCCATTGGCTTCTGTGCGTCAGATGCCATGTCACTTAATGTTAATACCGCCTCTCATCTGAAGGCATTGTGTGTGGATCAGCAAGGCGAAAAATTAGTGCCAAAAGTCACGTGACAGTTTTTCGTACTTGTAGAATTTTGTTTTGTACTTGAAGGTTTTTTTTTTTTTTACTTGGATTTTTTTTTGTACTTGAAAGATTTGAGTTTGTACTCGGAGGATATTTTTGTCATTTAAGAAATTCATTTCTTTGTATATGTAAAACACTGTATTTGTTTGATAGGTACGTTTTTTATTTGCAGAACAAAATGCATTAGTTTGTGAGTGATGTTTTGTATTTGCAAACCACACTGAGTTTGTTTGTGAATCGTTGGGTGTGAGTAAAACACGTTTTGTGTGTGTGTGAGGTTTTGGCATGATTCTAACTCCATACTGTATGCTTTATGCTTTATGCTTTAACTCATTCCTCAGCAAGATTTAAATAAATAAATAAATGCTTGACATGTCCCTTTAACCACAGCAGATGGCTATTGCTGCTCAATTTAAATTAAACCACAAAGGCATCATAAAAATAATCTGCGAATACACACGCACTGCAAAGTCACAATGTAAATACTATACTTTATTTAAGGTACTTAAAATTGTCATCAGATACGAATTTCATTGAAACGAATGTAACAAAATAATGTAGGCGTGGTCTGTGTCGCAAAAACACATTAAAACTTCCCTTAAAGGCGTCTGAAACAACAGTGTCCTAATATGATACGAACATTTACCAATAACGTGAAAAGCTTAAATCTGCTCAGTGAAAAATTCGCTGTGACGAATCGGTCGCCGTCGAACATCTGCTGGATATCCAGGTAAAACTATCTGCGTGCACGCGCATGCCGCGCATCCCCAGTTAACAATTAACATGATCCATAACACCTGTTCCGCCATTTGAGCAGGAACAATACGAATACAATACGGGAAAAAATAGAGCATCAATTTCCGTGTATTGATGTTAAAGCTGGAGAATTTGAGATCCTGTATCTTGTAAAAGTTTGATCAAGGTGAGTGTTCATGTGTGACTTTCTTATATGAATACGAATCTCTGGAGGACATTTTAAGTGATTGTTTGATATGAAATCTTTATTTGATATCAAATCTGCTCAGTGAAAAATTCGCTGTGACGAATCGGTCGCCGTCGAACATCTGCTGGATATCCAGGTAAAACTATCTGCGTGCACGCGCATGTTGCCGCGCATCCCCAGTTAACAATTAACATGATCCATAACACCTGTTCCGCCATTTGAGCAGGAACAATACGAATACAATGCGGGAAAAATAGAGCATCAAAGTGTTTATCAACGTTTAAGAAAGAATTTCCGTGTATCTTTATGATTATAAAGCTGGAGGATTTGAGATCCTGTATCTTGTAGCTAAAAGTTTGATCAAGGTGAGTGTTCATGTGTGACTTTCTTATATTAATATGAATCTCTGGAGGACATTTTAAGTGATTGTTTGATATGAAATCTTTAATAAAGGGTTTCTTTCACTTTAAAATGTATTTTGTGTTTGGTGGGTCGAGATTTTTTTTTTTCTTTTTCTCATGAACATGTTCAATCCGCGTTTCTCGGTGTCCGTTATTTTTCATAAAATTCTAAATCCAACGGTCGACTTGTGGGTGTGTGTGTTAGGGATGGCGAAAACTAAAAATGTTCTTGACCGACCACCGAGCCTCATTAGCCGGTTGAAACCGGTTAACCGATTAGTTTAAAATGACGCTATTTGAAATAACAGCCATTTCGAGCCGCGCCTACAATTTCGCAACTCTGTGGCATCTCTCTGCTACGGAGCCCGGGAAGTCACCTGTGGGAGAAAAAAACAACAACAATCCGCTCAGTTTATAAACCGTACTCACGAATTCTCAAACTGTTCCCTCGGTTTAACCCTCTGATGGTCCGCGGGGTCTTTTTGACCCGCAAATGACTTTTGCTCAAATTAAAAAAAAAGTTCCCCTTGTCCAAATGGTATGAAACCTTCTACGGCTCTTAACACTTTCTAGATCTACAAAAAAAAAAAAAAAAAAAAAAATTTGAATGATATCTGTTTTTATGTTAGCGTGACAAAATTTGTGCAATCAAAATAGACAAAATTCATCATCAAAATCAGAAACAACGCAGAACACATCGACAGAAATGACAGAAATAAAGTGGCACACTTCCACCAATTCAAAAAGCATCCACAATGCTGAATTATTTTGCTCACAACAAACACACACACACACACACACACACACACACACACACACACACACACACACACACACACACACATATAGAGGAATACATTTTTGAGACTATAAAAACTGTTCTCTTATCATTTGTAAAATAAAATCATCCAAAATGCAGTACCACCACAAAAATAAATTGGTGACACTGACACATTGAAAAATGTACACACACACACACACACACACACACACACACACACACACACACACACGCACAGGAACATTTGTAAGGCTATAATTTGTCAAATAAAATCATCCAAAATGCAGACCCACTACAAATATAAAGTGGTGTGGTGACACTGGCACATCGACAATGTGTACTCACACACACTCTCTCTCTCTTTATCTCTCAGACACACACACACAATTGTGTGTGTCTAGAATCTAGAATTAGATTAAAAATAAATGATTGAAATAAATGATAAAATCTTAAGACTCCAACATTTCTCTTTGTAACATTTTGTTCAGGTTTGATTCTAATCATAATGTAACATTATTGAAAAACGGGGGGTTTTTTTGGTACAAAAAAATGCTAAACTTTGACAAAAATATTTTATTTTTGTTATAATTGTGATTTTACAATATTTAGATATGAATCCAACTGAATCCAACTTGTGAAAAGATATCTTTCAGGTAGTCTAATAGCAAATAGCATATACTGGAGCTCTATAGCCATCTAGTGGTTAAAATTATTATTTTTTATTTTAAAACTGCATTTTCCAAAAAATGGGCATAAATGTTGCATTAAACCATTTAAAATTATCCATGTTATCCCCATGAATGAAAGTTAGAAATCTGTGTCTTTTATAAAGTGAATTTTACATCAAATGCTGTTTTTTTGTAAAAAGGCTATTTAAATATTTAATTATTTTATTTATAGAAATTTAAAAAATATCATAAATTCTCCAAAAACTGCACAAATGTTGAGTAAAAACATTAACAAACAGAATAAAATTACATTTGTAAAAAAATAAACTTATCTTGTTACAAAATTAAATGTTATTGTCTGGGGTCTCTAGAGACTCGAGTGTAGACATAAATAAAGACCATCAGAGGGTTAACAAATCGTGCTCACGGGTTAATAAACCGTACCCACGAGTTTCTAATCCGCGCTCTCAGATTTGTAAACCGTGCCTTCAGTTTTTGCAATCTGTATCCACAAATTCATAAACCGTGCCCACGCTTTCGCAATCCGTTCCCACGGGTTTGTAAACTGTACTCACGGATTTGTGGCTCGCCCTCATTTTAGAAGAACACCAGGAGACCGTTGTTAACGAATCATATTTTATATTGTTTTATTAAATATGAAGTGGAACACATCAAATTGTCTTGCGTCTGCATGTTTAAAGTGATTCGCAATTGTAGCGGGTATATGAATGACGTGCATTAAAATATTTTGTTTATTTGTGATAATATTAGCACTTTATTATTATTGTCTAACCTGTATTATGACTGAAATTTGTCAAATTGCTTTGTTCCTTTATTTGTAAGTTTCGGAAGCGTCTTCTAAATATGTAGCCTAAAATGTAGTAATAATAATAATAATAATAATAATAATAATAATAATTTATTAGTAGTAGTAGTAGTATTAGCCTATTATTATTTGAGTTTATAACTATAAATAAGTTCACTTAAGACAGTAATAAGACAGACATTTATCATGAAATAATTTATGAATGCTTTATTTTTAAGCAAAAATTATGCAAAAAAGGTAGGCCTATTTTATCCAAAACTGTAAAAGGTTAGTTTATAGCCTATAGGCCTACAAATAAAGCATTGGTAAGTTATTTTATGAAAAACATATTACTGTATTACTAAGTTAACTCATTTATAGTTATAAACTCAAATAATAATAATAATCATCATAATAGTAATATTATTATTATTTTTAATTATGCCTACATTTTAGGCTACATATTTAGAGGACGCTTTTGTCCAAAACTTACAAAATAGGAACAAAGCAATTCGTCAAAAATCAGTCATAATACAGGTTAGACAATAATAACGAAGTGCTAAGATTATCACAAATAAACAAAAGATTTTGATGCACGTCATTCATATTAAATAGTAGCCTATATTCCACCCCATACCCGCTACAATTGCGAATCACTTTAAACATGCAGACGCAAGACAATTTGATGTGTTCCACTTCATATTTAATAAAACAATATAAAATATGATTCGTTAACAACGGTCTCCTGGTGTTCTTCTAAAATGAGGGCGAGCCACAAATCCGTGAGTACAGTTTACAAACCCGTGGGAACGGATTGCAAAAGCGTGGGCACGGTTTATGAATTTGTGGGTACAGATTGCAAAAACTGAAGGCACGGTTTACAAATCTGAGAGCGCGGATTAGAAACTCGTGGGTACGGTTTATTAACCCGTGAGCACGATTTGTTAAACCGAGGGAACAGTTTGAGAATTCGTGAGTACGGTTTATAAACTGAGAGGACGGATTGCAAAACCGTCGCCACGGATTGTTTTTTTTTTTTCTCCCACAGGTGACTTCCCGGGCTCCGTACTACGCCGCTCTGCCTCCCGCTCACGTCACTTTTTTTAAAATCCCCTACAGCGCGAAACATGAGTCCCGCAAACGCGGCGCCGAGGAGCTTGTATGTAATCGGAGGACAAGTGGCTCCTTAGTTTCGATATGGTTTGGGTACAAGGTGATCGCGTTGAAAATAAAGGCGTTTGTCTAGCGTTAGAAGCTCATTTGAAACATTGCAGCGGCTCATTTAAGAAAATGACATCTCCGAAGAGACGCTGCTTTAGTTTGAAGTAGTGCTAACAATAATAAAGAAAGATGATGATTCCTGTCGTCTGCCCTGGCTCTAACCTCGAGTGTTTTAGCCTGTAGCCTTTACTTTTCGCAAATCTTGTGAGCGGACGAACCCAAACGCTGTGACCTCGCGCCAAATGTTTTTATTGATTTATTAAGTACAAACAGGCGAGTTATGAAAAATTGAGTGTGAGGGATTTGTTCACTTCACACAAAAAGATCTTGGAATGAGATGGCTAACTGTAGTAGCGTTTAGTCCACTGTCTGTAATAGGCTAATTTAGAGATCACTTTTTTTTTTTTTTAACAGACTACAGACAACTTTGATCGGTTAACGTTGATGCGGTCAACCATCGGTCAAACGGTCATCGGTTAACATCCCTAGTGTGTGTGTGTGTGAGAAAAGGCCCAATGAGCTTGAGTTAACGCAGTCACGTGATCCTTTTCTCCCACACTCCAGATATGTTCAGCTAAATTATGAAGGTTGTTTAATTTAATAATTTAATTTAGTGTGTGAATGTTTCTTCATTCAGAGTCAGTGGAGGAGATCAAACTCATCAGATTCTCCTGTATCTTCATCATGGCTGATTCACAAGGATCCAGAGATGGAGATTTTCCTCCAGGATGCAGGTACTCTCAACAAACACTGTTAAATATTGTATTGTATTACTTCAGAGAACATGATCAGTTTTCATTCCAAGGCCCCCCCCTCCCAACAGATCACAGAAATAGTTTACAATATTATTTTCGCCTGTTGTTTTTGTTTTAAAACTAACATGAAAAATCAAATATAAAGATCATAAAGTTTCCTCAAAGTGCTTTTTGATGAAAGATGAATGTTTATACTAATGGTTCCTCCCATAAACAATGAACAATGTTCCAGTTCAGTCCAGCAGAAGAGCTCAAACCCAGAGCCCAGCTGTGTGTCTATGAAGAGTACGAAATTCGGTACATACATGTAAGGACCTAATACCTACAAAAAAGTCTCTTGGAGCGTAGCCCTAAACACAACAGGAAGTCAGCCATTTTCAACTTCCTCTCAGATTTTTGTGCAGTTTTTGCCATTTTCATGCCTCGTACTTTAACGAACTCCTCCTACAGTTTTAATCTGATCATCTTCAAATTTGTTGAGTGTAATCTTAAGGCCTTTGCGATGTTAAATTGCGAAGATCTTGAGTTTTTGTCGAAGGGCGGGTCCTCGGCGGCCTGACAAATTTTGATGTTTCGCCATGAAACAGGAAGTTGCTGTAACTCAGGCATGGAATGTCCAATCTGCCCCAAACTTCACACTTTTGATAAGCGTTCTGTCCTGAACACATGACCATGCTCATATTCAGTTACAGTCATAGCGCCACCTGCTGGCAACAGGAAGTGACATGTTAAACACTGTTGTGAACTCCTGATAACATATAAAAAAGTGCCAGCAAGTGCTAAACATGCTAACAACATACTAGAAACATGTTAGCAAACACTTAGCTAAGTGCTAAAGCATGCTATTGCTGCAAATAAATAGGAAGTTGCTGTAACTAAGGCATGGAATGTCCAATCTGCCCCAAACTTCACACTTTTGATAAGCGTTCTGTCCTGAACACATGACTATGCTCATATTCAGTTATAGTCATAGCGCCACCTGCTGACAACAGGAAGTGACATGTTTAACACTCTTGTGGACTCCTGATAACATATAAAAAAGTGCCAGCAAGTGTTAAACATGCTAACAACATACTAGAAACATGCTAAAACATGCTAGCAAACACTTAGCTAAGTGCTAAAGCATGCTATTACTGCAATTAAATAGAAATTTGTTGTAACTCAGGCACAGAATGTCCAATCTGCCCCAGACTTCACACGTTTGATAAGAGTCATGGCCTGAACACATCTACATGAGAATATTCAGTTATAGTAATAGCGCCACCTACTGGTAGCAGGAAGTGTCATGTTTAACACGTTGATGCCGTTCTAGCAACATGTTAAAAATGCCATTGACTTCTAAAAATTATAGAAACATGTTAAAACATGCTAGCAATACTTAGCTAATTCAATGAAACAGGATGTTGTTGTTACTCAAGAAGGCAATGTCCAATCTGCGCCAAACTTCACAGTTTTGATAAGCGTTCTGTCCTGAACACATGACCATGCTCATTCAGTTACAGTCATAGCACCGCCTGCTGGCAACAGGAAGTGATATGTTAAACACTGTTGTGGACTCCTGATAACATATAAAAAAGTGCCAGCAAGTGCTAAACATGCTAACAACATACTAGAAACATATTAGCAAACACTTAGCTAAGTGCTAAAGCATGCTATTGCTGCAATTAAATATGAATTCGCTGTAACACAGGCATGGAATGTCCAATCTGCCCCAAACTTAATGTAACATGCAAGAAACATGCTAGCAACACATAGCTAAGTTCTAAAGCATGCTAGAAATGCTAAAGGAAGTTGTTGTAACTTAGGCATACAATGTCCAATCTACCCCAAACTTCACACGTTTGATAATAGTTATCTCCTGAACACAAGTCCATGCTCATATTCAGATATAGTCATAGCGCCGCCTGCTGGCAACAGGAAGTGACGTTTAACACTATTCTGGACTCCTAATAACATATAAAAAAGTGTCACCAACTGTTAAACATGTTAGCAACATACTAGAAACATGCAATCAAATACTTAGCTAAGTGTTAAAGCATCCTATTACTGCAATTAAATATGAATTTGCTGTAACTCAGGCATTCAATGTCCAATCTACCCCAAAATTAATATGTAATATGCTAGAAACATCATAAAACATGCTAGAAATGCTAAAGGAAGTTGTTGTAACTCAAGCATACAATGTCCAATCTGCCCCAAACTCCACATGTTTGATAAAAGTCCTGCACTGAACACATCTACATAGCGATATTCAGATATAGACATAGCCCCACCTACTGGCAACAGAAACTGACATGGTTAACACAGTAATGCAGTACTAACCACATAACTATTGTGTACTAAGCATGCTAAAAACATACTAAACATGCTAGCAACTACTATATATACCTCCTTAAATGCACATTGTCCAACCATGCTCTGTCTTCCTAAAGCCACCGGGTGGCGGCGGCACGGGTGCGAGGGCCCTTTCATCGCTGCTTGCAGCTTTAATTATTATTATTATTATTATTATTCTTCTCCGCATTGAATTGCATTTTTGAGGGCCTAAACATGCGCGAAAACTCACGAAACTTTGCACACGCGTCAGAACTGGCGAAAATTTACATCTGATATAGGTTTCAGAATTGGACGGGGCAAAACGGCTCGATAGCGCCACCTATAAAAGTTCAACGGAGTGCGCCTCCCGCAACGTTCCACGTACGTGCACGAAATTCGGTACATACATGTAATGACCTAATACCTACAAAAAAGTCTCTTGGAGCATAGCCCTAAACACAACAGGAAGTCAGAACTCCTCCTACAGTTTTAATCTGATCATCTTCAAATTTGGTGAGTGTAATCTTAAGGCCTTTGCGACGTTAAATTGCGAAGATCTTGAGTTTTCGTCAAAGGGCGGGTCCTCGGCGACCTGACAAATTTCGTTGTTTCGCCATGAAACAGGAAGTTGCTGTAACTCAGGCATGGAATGTCCAATCTGCCCCAAACTTCACACTTTTGATAAGCGTTCTGTCCTGAACACATGACCATGCTCATATTCAGTTACAGTCATAGCGCCACCTGCTGGCAACAGGAAGTGACATGTTTAACACGTTGATGCCATTCTAGCAACATGTTAAAAATGCCATTGACTTCTAAACATGCTAGAAACATGTTAAAACATGCTAGCAATACTTAGCTAAGTGCTAAAGCATGCTAATTCAATGAAACAGGATGTTGTTGTTACTCAAGAAGGCAATGTCCAATCTGCGCCAAACTTCACACTTTTAATAAACGTTCTGTCCTGAACACATGACCATGCTCATATTCAGTTACAGTCATAGTGCCACCTGCTGGCAACAGGAAGTGACATGTTAAACACTGTTATGGACTCCTAATAACATATAAAAAAGTGCCAGCAAGTGTTAAACATGCTAACAACATATTATAAACATGCTAAAACATGCTAGCAAACTCTTAGCTAAGTGCTAAAGCATGCTATTATTGCAATTAAATAGGAATTTGCTGTAACTCAGGCATGGAATGTCCAATCTGCCCCAAACTTCACACTTTTGATAAGCGTTCTGTCCTGAACACATGACCATGCTTATATTCAGTTACAGACATAGCGCCACCTGCTGGCAACAGGAAGTGACATGTTTAACACTGTTATGGACTCCTAATAACATATAAAAAAGTGCCAGCAAGTGTTAAACATGCTAACAACATATTATAAACATGCTAAAACATGCTAGCAAACTCTTAGCTAAGTGCTAAAGCATGCTATTATTGCAATTAAATAGGAATTTGCTGTAACTCAGGCATGGAATGTCCAATCTGCCCCAAACTTCACACTTTTGATAAGAGTCATGGCCTGAATACATCTACATGAGAATGTTCATTTATAGTAATAGCGCCACCTACTGGCAACAGGAAGTGACATGTTTAACACGTTGATGCCGTTCTAGCAACGTTAAAAATGCCATTGAGTTCTAAACATGCTAGAAACATGTTAAAACATGCTAACAATGCTTAGCTAAGTGCTAAAGAATGCTAATTCAATGAAACATGACTTTTTTGTTACTCAAGAAGGCAATTTCCAATTTGCACCAAACTTCACACGTTTGATAGAGTTCTGTCCTGAACACACATCCATGCTCATATTCAGCAATAGTCATAACGCCACCTACTGGCAACAGAAACTGACATGGTTAACACAGTAATGCAGTACTAACCACATAATTATTGTGTACTAAGCATGCTAGAAACAGACTAAACATGCTAGCAACACTTAGCTGAGTCATGAAGCATGCTATTATCACCATTATACAAAACATTTTGTTACTAACTTTGACATACTCTTACTATATATACCTCCTTAAATGTACATTTCCCAACCATGCTCTGTCTTCCTAAAGCCACCGAGTGTTGATGGCACGGGTGCGAGGGCCCTTTCATCGCTGCTTGCAGCTTTAATTAGGGCCCGAGCACCGATGGTGTGAGGACCCTCTTGGAATTGCTCTGTTTATTATTATTATTATTATTATTAGGGCCCAAGCCCTGAAAGGGCGAAGAGCCCTATTGTTTCCGGTAGGATTATTAGGGCCCAAGCCCTGAAAGGGCGAAGAGCCCTATTGTTTCCGGTAGGATTATTAGGGCCCGAGCACCGATGGTGTGAGGACCCTCTTGGAATTGCTGTTTATTATTATTATTATTATTAGGGCCCGAGCACCGATGGTGTGAGGACCCTCTTGGAATTGCTCTGTTTATTATTATTATTATTATTAGGGCCCAAGCCCTGAAAGGGCGAAGGCCCTATTGTTTTCGTTAGGATTATTTATTATTATTATTTTTTTGTCAACCTTTCGGGCACTTTTGGGGCCCTTAACATGCTCGAAAACTCTTGAAACTTTGCACACGGGTCAGAACCCGCGGCCATCAGGGCTGAGCTGAAGCTGGTACCCGGGCGTGGCAGGGGGGCTCAACAGCGCCCCCTTGAACGAGGTCCGAAAACTTGGTCCATAAATCAGACACTCTTGCATGTAATAATAGGAAACTCAGTACACATATAGATCTCATCGGGCCGAACAACTTTCGTACTTTTACTTTTTACGCCAGCCCAACAGGAAGTCGGCTATTATGGGTTGTTTGGAAACGCATGCTGTGGATTTTGATGTACTCCTCCTAGGGAATTCATCCATTCACCTCCAAACTCAGTCAGCATGAAGTCAAGACATTGAGGATGCTAAATTGCGAACGGATTTTTGATATCTCGAACGGTTTGGCCGTGGCGAGGAAACGTATTTATGGCGAATAATGGAAACAGGAAGTGTGTTATAACTTCTGCATACATTAACTGATCTTGTTGAAACTTCAGCAGTGTGTTCGTTGTAAGAGGCCGATCACATGGATGTGACTATTGTGCGTCAAAGTTATAGCGCCACCAACTGGCAGCAGGAAGTTTGTCACTTTCAAAATGCTTTGAAATCACTGTCTTATTTTTACCCGATTTGCTTCAAACTTTATGTGTATAATGTAGACACACGGCAGATGTAGACCTGTGAAAGGATTATTGATATCTTAGATACTGTTGCCGTGGCAATGCTTCAAACTTTAATATTCTTTTTTTAAGCTTTTGAGACTCTTAACATACTTGAAATTGCATGAAACTCGACAGACACATCACATTTATTATCCAGTAGACATGTGCAAAGTTTCAGAAACGGGCGTGGTGGAATGGCTCAGTAGCGCCACCTTTAGCCAAAAATGGGGGCTTAGTTTTTCCTAGAATCACAAAACTTGGTACGTATATTGTTCTCATCAGGCCGGACAACTTTCTAATTTATTGTCATTAGCTCAGACCAACAGGAAGTCAGATATTTTGGTTTGAATGTGGATCTTCTGGAGAATTTTCTCTCTCTCTGTGTGTGTGTGTGGAGGGGGTGGGGGGGATTTGTCTGTTGGGTGAGATTTGCTTTTTTGTTTTTCAAGGTTTCAGGGGCTTTTGGGGCCCTTAACGTGCTCGAAAACTCTTGAAACTTTGCACACAGGTCAGAACCAACGGCCATCAGGGCCGGGCTGAAGCTGGTACCCGGGCGTGGCGGGGGGGCTCGACAGCGCCCCCTGGAACGGGATCCGAACACGTGTCCATAAATCAAACACACTTGCATGTATTAATATGAAACTCGGTACACACATAGATCTCCTCGGGCCAAACAACTTTCGTGCTCTAAGTTTTACGCTAGCCCAACAGGAAGTCTGCTATTTAGCGTTGTTTGGAAACACATGCTGTGGAATTTAATGTACTCCTCCTAGGGAATTCATCCATTCGCCTCCAAACTCGGTCAGCATGAAGTCAAGACATTGAGGATGCTAAATTGCGGATGGATTTTTGATAACTCGAACGGTTTGGCCATGGCGAGGAAACGAATTTATGGCAAGAAAAGAGAAACACGAAGTGTTATAACTTCTGCATACATTAACTGATCTTGATGAAACTTCAGCAGTGTGTTCGTGGTAAGAGGCCGGTCAGATGGATGTAACTATTGTGAGTCAAAGTTATAGCGCCACCAAATGGTAGTAGGAAGTGTGTCACTTTCAAAATGCTTTTGACAAAAGTGGGGGGGTTACTTTTACCCACAGTTACAAAAATCAGTACGCATATTGGTCTCATCGAGCCAGACAACTTTCTAATTTACAGTCATTAGCTCCGAGCCAAAGGAAGTCAGATATTTTGGTTTGAATGTGGATTTTTTGGATATGTCAGACTCTGAGTTTTTAGCTACTCCTCCTAAGTGGTTTATTTTATTCACACCAAACTTTTCAACATGATAAAAATACATTAAAGATATATACATATATATATATATATAAATATAGCTGCGAGCAGCGATGAAGGGCCAAAGCTGGGGGCACCGCCACCCCGGTGCCTTAAGGTAACTAAAGGCACCGGGGTGGCGGTGCCACCGGCTTGGGCCCGTAATCGCTGCTCGCAGCTATATTTATTATTATTATTCTTCTTCTCCGCATTTAATTGCATTTTTGAGGGCCTAAACATGCTCGAAAACTCACGAAACTTTGCACACGCGTCAGAACTGGCGAAAATTTACATCTGATATAGGTTTCAGAATTGGACGGGGCAAAATGGCTCGATAGCGCCACCTATAAAAGTTCAACGGAGTGCGCCTCCCGCAACGTTCCACGTACTTGCACGAAATTCGGTACATACATGTAATGACCTAATACCTACAAAAAAGTCTCTTGGAGCATAGCCCTAAACACAACAGGAAGTCAGCCATTTTGAACTTCCTCTCAGATTTTTGTGCAGTTTTTGCCATTTTCAGGCCTCGTACTTTAACGAACTCCTCCTACAGTTTTAATCTGATCATCTTCAAATTTGGTGAGTGTAATCTTAAGGCCTTTGCGACGTTAAATTGCGAAGATCTTGAGTTTTCGTCAAAGGGCGGGTCCTCGGCGACCTGACAAATTTCGATGTTTCGCCATGAAACAGGAAGTTGCTGTAACTCAGGCATGGAATGTCCAATCTGCCCCAAACTTCACACTTTTGATAAGCGTTCTGTCCTGAACACATGACCATGCTCATATTCAGTTACAGTCATAGCGCCACCTGCTGGCAACAGGAAGTGACATGTTTAACACTGTTATGGACTCCTAATAACATATAAAAAAGTGCCAGCAAGTGCTAAACATGCTAACAACATACTAGAAGCATGCTAAAACATGCTAGCAAACTCTTAGCTAAGTGCTAAAGCATGCTATTATTGCAATTAAATAGGAATTTGCTGTAACTCAGGCATGGAATGTCCAATCTGCCCCAAACTTCACACTTTTGATAAGCGTTCTGTCCTGAACACATCTACATGAGAACATTCAGTTATAGTAATAGCGCCACCTACTGGTAACAGGAAGTGTCATGTTTAACACGTTGATGCCATTCTAGCAACATGTTAAAAATGCCATTGACTTCTAAACATGCTAGAAACATGTTAAAACATGCTAGCAATACTTAGCTAAGTGCTAAAGCATGCTAATTCAATGAAACAGGATGTTGTTGTTACTCAAGAAGGCAATGTACAATCTACCCCAAACTTCACACTTTTGATAAGCGTTCTGTCCTGAACACATGACCAAGCTCATATTCAGTTACAGTCATAGTGCCACCTGCTGGCAACAGGAAGTGACATGTTAAACACTGTTGTGGACATAAAAACATATAAAAAAAGTGCCAGCAAGTGCTAAACATGTTAACAACATACTAGAAAAATGCTAAAACATGCTAGCAAACACTTAGCTAAGTGCTAAAGCATGCTATTGCTGCAATTAAATAGGAATTTGCTGTAACACAGGCATGGAATGTCCAATCTGCCTCAAACTTCACACGTTTGATAAGAGTCATGGCCTGAACACATCTACATGAGAATATTCAGTTATAGTAATAGCGCCACCTGCTGTCAACAGGAAGTGACATGTTTAACACTGTTGTGGTCTCCTAATAACATATAAAAAAGAGCCAGCAAGTGCTAAACAGGTTAGCAACATACTAGAAACATGCTAGCAAACACTTAGCTAAGTGCTAAAGCATGCTATCACTGCAATTAAATAGAAATTTGCTGTAACCCAGGCATGGAATGTTCAATCTGCCCCAAACTTCACACGTTTGATAAGAATCATGGCCTGAACACATGTCTATGCTCAAATTCAGTTATAGTAATAGCGCCACCTACTGGCAACAGGAAGTGACATGTTTAACACGTTGATGCCGTTCTAGCAACATGTTAAAAATGCCATTGAGTTCTAAACATGCTAGAAACATATTAAAACATGCTAGCAATACTTAGCTAAGTGCTAAAGCATGCTAATTCAATGAAACAGGACTTTGTTGTTACTCAAGAAGGCAATGTACAATCTACCCCAAACTTCACACTTTGATAAGAGTTATCTCTTGAACACATGTCCATGCTCATATTTAGTTATAGTCATAGCGCCACCTGCTGGCAACAGGAAGTGACGTATAACACTGTTCTTGACTCCTAATAACATATAAAAAAATGCCAGTAGGTGCTAAACATCCTACCAACATACTAGAGACATGCTAAAACATACTAGCAAACACTTAGCTAAGTGCTAAAGAATGATATTACTGCAATTAAATATGAATTTGCTGTAACTCAGGCATGGAATGTCCAATCTGCCCCAAACTTCGCACTTTTGATAAGCGTTCTGTCCTGAACACATGACCATGCTTATATTCAGTTACAGTCATAGCGCCACCTGCTGGCAACAGGAAGTGACATGTTTAACACTGTTATGGACTCCTAATAACATATAAAAAAGTGCCAGCAAGTGTTAAACATGCTAACAACATACTAGAAACATGCTAAAACATGCTAGCAAACTCTTAGCCAAGTGCTAAAGCATGCTATTATTGCAATTAAATAGGAATTTGCTGTAACTCAGGCATGGAATGTCCAATCTGCCCCAAACTTCACACTTTTGATAAGAGTCATGGCCTGAACACATCTACATGAGAATGTTCAATTATAGTAATAGCGCCACCAACTGGCAACAGGAAGTGACATGTTTAACACGTTGATGCCGTTCTAGCAACATGTTAAAAATGCCATTGAGTTCTAAACATGCTAGAAACATGTTAAAACATGCTAACAATGCTTAGCTAAGTGCTAAAGCATGCTAATTCAATGAAACATGACTTTGTTGTTACTCAAGAAGGCAATGTCCAATTTGCACCAAACTTCACACGTTTGATAAGAGTTCTGTCCTGAACACACATCCAAGCTCATATTCAGTTATAGTCATAACGCCACCTACTGGCAACAGAAACTGACATGGTTAACACAGTAATGCAGTACTAACCACATAATTATTGTGTACTAAGCATGCTAGAAACACACTAAACATGCTAGCAACACTTAGCTGAGTCATGAAGCATGCTATTATCACCATTATACAAAACATTTTGTAACTGACTTTGACATACTCTTACTATATACCTCCTTAAATGTACATTTCCCAACCATGCTCTGTCTTCCTAAAGCCACCGAGTGTTGATGGCACGGGTGCGAGGGCCCTTTCATCGCTGCTTGCAGCTTTAATTATTATTATTATTATTCTTCTTCTTCTCCGCATTGAATTGCATTTTTGAGGGCCTAAACATGCGCGAAAACTCACGAAACTTTGCACACGCGTCAGAACTGGCGAAAATTTACATCTGATATAGGTTTCAGAATTGGACGGGGCAAAACGGCTCGATAGCGCCACCTATAAAAGTTCAACGGAGTGCGCCTCCCGCAACGTTCCACGTACGTGCACGAAATTCGGTACATACATGTAATGACCTAATACCTACAAAAAAGTCTATTGGAGCATAGCCCTAAACACAACAGGAAGTCAGCCATTTTCAACTTCCTCTCAGATTTTTGTGCAGTTTTTGCCATTTTCAGGCCTCGTACTTTAACGAACTCCTCCTACAGTTTTAATCTGATCATCTTCAAATTTGGTGAGTGTAATCTTAAGGCCTTTGCGACGTTAAATTGCGAAGATCTTGAGTTTTCGTCGAAGGGCGGGTCCTCGGCGGCCTGACAAATTTCGATGTTTCGCCATGAAACAGGAAGTTGCTGTAACTCAGGCATGGAATGTCCAATCTGCCCCAAACTTCACACGTTTGATAAGAGTTCTGTCCTGAACACATGACCATGCTCATATTCAGTTATAGTCATAGCGCCACCTGCTGGCAACAGGAAGCGACATGTTTAACACTGTTATGGACTCCTAATAACATATAAAAAAGTGCCAGCAAGTGCTAAACATGCTAACAACATACTAGAAGCATGCTAAAACATGCTAGCAAACTCTTAGCTAAGTGCTAAAGCATGCTATTATTGCAATTAAATAGGAATTTGCTGTAACTCAGGCATGGAATGTCCAATCTGCCCCAAACTTCACACTTTTGATAAGCGTTCTGTCCTGAACACATCTACATGAGAATATTCAGTTATAGTAATAGCGCCACCTACTTATAACAGGAAGTGTCATGTTTAACACGTTGATGCCATTCTAGCAACATGTTAAAAATGCCATTGACTTCTAAACATGCTAGAAACATGTTAAAACATGCTAGCTGTTAGAGCCATAACTACATGAATAATTTTGTAATATTTTTTCCTTATATTAAGAGTGATTATGTTTTTTTTTGATAAAGGCATATTTTGTGTTAGTTGTATTGTATCGCGAGATTTTGACTAGTTTCACGTGCTACGCACGTGTAAGGTTTTTGTTGAAGAAGAAGGAAGAAGAAAGGGTTGAGGCTAGACAGTCTTTTGACCGTGAAAAGGATCGAATTCATGTTATTGGAACGTGAATAAGTGTATAACTTTATTTTATTTTGTGTTTGATTTCTCTTATAATGTAACCTGACAACGGAAAAGTAAAGTTTACAAGACAGATTATGGATTCACGCGTCAAATCCTTTGTGCTACACCCTTATGGAAATGGCGAAGAACGAAAAACGGCTCAGATCGCCTTTACATTTTAGTCAAAAGACTACTTCACATTGGAATTGCGTGAAGTGGAAATCGGTTTGTCAGGATTGATGCTGCAATGGACACTGAAAAGGATTTTCAAGGATTATGAACAGTCCATGGTGTATAAGCGGAACAAACTGCGTGTTTGAAATTATTGCGACGGTCACGGACGAAACTGAAAGTAAGTTAATCTAAGTTTACCAGGAGACGCGCGGATTTCCCTGTCTGGACTATTTGGATGTATAGACATTTATACTTGTTTCTTCAAGCTTAAACTGGACTTTTAATACAATTTAAAAGGTAATTTTAGTTGTTACTTTTTTCCAATTCATTGATTTTTGACTCGCTGTTGAATTATGGATGACGCAGAAGAAATAGCCGACTCAGATAAAGATGGCCACAAGAGGGCGGTCAAGTACACGCATAAAGTGCAGGAGGAGCGTTTGAACAGACTCATTAATTTGAGAAAGTCAAAAATGGCTCAAATTACCATTCAAATGAAAGAAATCGACAAATTAAAAGAAAATGATGGCAATGTGGAAAGAATAGAACAACAAGTTCTTACAACGCTCACCAAATTGTATCAGGAGTTCATTGAGTTGAATGAAAATGTTCAAGAGCTTTTGCTGGATGATGAAAAGGAGGATGATCAGCATATCTGGTTTGAGCCAAAATCATCAAAAATCAGGGATTTTGTTATTACTACTGAACAGTGGATTGAACATGTAAAGGATGAAAGTGCTGCAAAAAATGATGACATTGAACCAGGTGACAGTGTCTCTGAAGTTGTTTCCGCAGTAAAAAAAAAGAGAAGAGCAGGTTCATCAGCTGGACATAGTTCTGGCGCATCATCAGCCACCAATTCAAGTTCTATTTTACGAGTTAAAGAAGAGGCTGAGAAAGCTGCTCTGTTGGCAAAAGCTGCTGCTTTAAAAAAGAAACAAGCTCTACAGGTAGAAGAGATAAACCTGAAAGCTAAACTGGAGCAATTAGAACTGCAGACAGCAATTGCTGTTTCTAACGCAAAACTGAAAGTTTATGATGAACATGAAAATTCTGGTGAATCAGGGCAAAAATATGTTCAACAAGAGCATGCATTGGATGAAAGGAGGTCAGGACTTAAGAAAGATCCTGACGATGAAAGTTCTGATGTTCAAGCTGTAACCAGAAGAAAACAAAAGCCTGACGCTGAACAAACTCGACTTCATAATGCCAGTCAGCATTTTCCAAAATCTGAAAGCTCAGGAGACAGTTTATTTCAAATAATGCAAAGACAAAATGAGATCACACAAATGCTTGTAAAGCAACAAAATATGTCCCAACTACCGCAAAGAGATGTCCCAATCTTCCTTGGTGATCCTCTTAACTTCAGATCGTTTATGCGAGCCTTTGACAATAGCATAGACAGTAAAACTGAGAATGCCAAGGACAAGCTGTTCTATTTGGAGCAATATAACAGCGGTGAACCGCAAGACCTGGTAAGGAGTTGTGGACATATGAGTGCAGAAAATGGATATAAAGAGGCAAGAAGATTATTGCAACATCATTACGGTGATGAACTCAAAATTGCTTCAGCGTACATTGAGAAGGCACTAAAATGGCCTCAGATCAAAACGGAAGACGGGAAGATGCTAAATGCATTTGCTCTTTTCTTGATTGGATGCCACAACACTATGCAAGATGTAGATTACATGGCTGAAATGGACAACCCTACAAACCTGAGGGTTATCATCTCCAAGCTTCCATACAAAATGAGAGAGAACTGGAGAAACGTGGCATACGATATTCATGAAAGGACGGGCAGGAGAGCTAGGTTTGCAGACTTAGTGCAGTATATTGACCGGCAAGCCAAAGTAAAAAATGACCCCTTGTTTGGAGACATTCAGGAGATAGTAAGTGCTGATGTTGGGAAGAAAAGCAAAGCTTCTGACTTTAAGAAAAAAACGGTTACTACTAAGGGAAGTAGTTTCGTTACAAGTGTCTGTACTGATCAGAAAAAAGAAAGTAAGACTAAGAAAGAAACCAAACCTCAATTTGACAAAACCGTTCATGTCACCTGTGTGTTCTGTCAGAAGAATCATGTCTTGAATTCCTGTTTCAAGTTTAAGGAACAAGCACACAAAGATAAAATTGAGTTTTTGAAAACAAAAGGACTGTGCTTTGGATGTCTCACACAAGGACATTTAAGCAGAGACTGCAAGAAAAGGCTTATTTGTCAAGAATGTTCCAAGATGCACCCAAGTATTTTGCATATTACCAAGGAGAACAGTCCCACATCCAGCAGTGGTGATGAGAACAAAATTAGCAAGAGAACAACTTCCATAGACCATGAAACTTGTGGATACACTGGGGCCGGAAACAGTGAATGCATTCTTGCTATAGTTCCAGTCAAGATCAAGTCAAAGAAAAGCGACAAAATAGTAAAGACATATGCTTTCATTGATCAAGGGAGTTCTGCAACATTTTGCACCGAGTCTTTAATGAGAGAGTTAAACCTGAGAGGCAGAAAGACGGAGATTCTTCTTCGTACTATGGGACAAGAAAAACCTGTTCATAATCATATTCTGTCAGACCTGGAAATAAGTGGTTTAGAAAGCGAAGACTACATAGAACTTCCAAAAATGTTCACTCAGAAAGAGATTCCGGTAAAACAGGAAAACATCCCTCAACAACAGGACCTGGAAAGATGGCCTTATTTGAGACAAGTTATCCTTCCTCATCTCAATGCAGAAGTAGGCCTACTGATTGGCGCTAATGTGCATAAGGCAATAGAACCATGGCAAATAATAAACAGTGAAGGAAATGGACCTTATGCTCTTAGGACGGCATTAGGATGGATAGTGAATGGGCCTTTGCGAACAGATGTGAGCACTGAATCGGATCAGGTCAAAACTCCAAGTTTCACAGTGAACAGGATTGCGGTGGTGGACATTGAAACGATGTTAGTAGAGCAATTCAATGCAGACTTCCCTGAACGTAATTATAGTGACAAAGCTGAAATGTCACAAGAAGACCTAAAGCTCATGCAGTGCGTTGAGCAGTCGGTACAGTATAAAGATGGACATTACTGTATTGAATTACCTTTTAAGAATGATCCTGATAAGCTGCCCAACAACAGATGCATAGCAGAACAAAGAGCCATCAGTCTCAAAAGGAAGCTCAGCAGGAACCCAGAGTTTCACAAAGACTACAAAGCTTTTATGGTAGACATAATTGACAAAGGCTATGCTAAAAAAGTGCCTTTAGAACAACGGGAACGCAAGGACAGAGTGTGGTATATTCCACACCATGGGATATATCACCCGAAAAAGAACAAAATCAGAGTTGTTTTTGACTGCACTGCGACCTACCAGGGCTTCTCACTGAATAATCAACTGTTGCAGGGACCTGACCTGACCAATACCCTCATTGGTGTGCTAAATCGATTCAGACAAGAGCCAATTGCTATCATGGCAGATATTGAATCGATGTTTTACCAAGTTAGAGTCCCAGATTATGATTCAGATCTTTTGCGATTTTTGTGGTGGCCTGAAGGAGATCTAGATAAGCCTACTGAGGAATACAGGATGACCGTACACCTGTTCGGAGCAACCTCGTCTCCCAGTTGTGCATGTTTCGCTTTGCGAAAGGCTGCAATGGATGGTAAAACAGAGGAAACAGCTGAAGCGGCCAATACTATTCTCCAAAACTTTTACATGGACGATTGCTTAAAATCTGTCGCCTCTGAGGAGGCAGCAATCAAACTATCACAAAGTCTGATATCTATATGCTCTAAAGGTGGATTCAATTTGACTAAGTGGGTGAGCAATAACAGACAAGTCTTGTTATCATTTCCAGAAAAGGAAAGATCCAAAGAGGTAGCGGACTTAGATTTCAACAAAAGCAATCTGCCAATTGAAAGAGCTTTGGGTGTACGGTGGTGCACAGAATCAGATACATTCAGGTTCTCCATCAACATACAGGAGAAACCTGCTACGAGAAGAGGAATGCTTTCAGTAGTGAATTCCATATATGATCCTCTTGGTCTTGTAGCACCCTGTATCCTTCCAGCGAAACTCATGTTGAGACAACTGTGCAAAGACAAATTAGGCTGGGATCAGAACATGCCGGAAAAGCAAGCGCAAAAATGGTTCACGTGGCAAAAGGACATACAACAATTGTCAAATTTCAGTGTAAGCAGATGCTTCAAGCCAGACAATTTTGGAACTACTAAGTCTGCTCAATTACATCATTTCGCAGATGCAAGTGAAAATGGATATGGAACCGTTTCCTATCTAGTACTCACAAATGATCAAGGAGAAAAACACTGTTCATTCGTAATGGGCAAATCCAGGGTTGCGCCTCTGAAGCAGATAACCATCCCTAGAATGGAGTTGACTGCAGCAGTTGTTGCAGCGAAAATGGACAGAATGTTAAAACAAGAGCTTCAGTTACAACTCAAAGATTCTATGTTCTGGACTGATAGCCTCACAGTACTGCAATGCATTGAGAATGAAGCCTCACGGTTTAAAACATTTGTTGCCAATAGGGTTTCCTTCATCAGAGAAGCTTCTGACCCCTCACAGTGGAGGTATGTCAACACCTTGCTAAACCCAGCCGACATGGCCTCTAGAGGCATCAAAGTGGAAAACTTCATGAAAATGGTAAATTGGGTCAAAGGACCAGAATTCCTTTGCAAACATGAAAGTGAGTGGCCTTGGCGACCAGATCAGGCAGGTGCAATGGAAGTGGAATTGAAAAAGTCAGCTGTAGTAAATTGTGTCAGTGCTACAGGAAAAGCGAAACCTCTGGATAAACTGATTGAGTATTATTCAGAATGGTACAGATTGAAGAGAGCAATCGCTTGGATGTTGAGGCTGAAGGAAATACTCCAACACCTATCAAACAAGAGACGTGAAATTCAAGCTACCACAAATCAAACTGAAAATAATCCAATCAGGCAACAATCACATTTACAAACTCAAATGTTCAAGTTGAGACAGACGCTGACCAAAAAACCTCTTTCAGTAGAAGATTTGGAAAATGCAGAACTGAGTCTGATTCGTTACAGTCAAAGACAGACATTCCCTGACGAATTCAAGTCTTTGCAAAGCAGTAACCATGTCAAAAGAAGTAGTCCTTTGTACAAATTAGACCCACTGGTGCAGGATGGAATAATACGAGTAGGTGGACGTTTAAATCAGTCAGCAATGCCAGAATCTGCTAAGCATCCAGCGATTCTTGATAAAAAGCAACATGTAACGTCTTTGATTCTGAAGGATATACACAAAAACACAGGACATAGTGGCAGGAATCAAATCCTTGCAAAACTACGAAACAAATTTTGGGTTGCTGCTGCCAGTACAGCCATACGGAAGTTGATTTCAAAATGCACAGTGTGCAGAAGATTAAATGCCAAAGTTAACGAACAAAAAATGGCAGATCTACCAAGAGATCGTGTATTGCCAGATAATCCTCCCTTTACGCATACAGGAGTGGATTACTTTGGTCCTTTCTCAATAAAGCGAGGACGCAGCATTGTAAAGAGGTATGGAGTGTTGTTTACATGTCTGAACATAAGAGCAGTTCATATTGAGGTGGCCAACAGTCTTGATACCTCATCATGCATAAATGCCATAAGACGCTTCATCTGCAGAAGAGGGCAGGTGTCTACGATTCGATCGGACAATGGTACAAACTTCGTGGGTGCTGAAAGAGAGCTTAAAGAAGCTATTCAAGAATTAAATCATTCCAAATTAGCCGAAATTCTTGTCCAAAAGGGAATCAGGTGGATCTTCAATACCCCGTCAGCATCGCATCAAGGAGGAGTGTGGGAGAGACAAATCCGCACAGTTCGAAAGATTTTGAATTCTGTATTGAATCAACAGATGTTAGACGATGAGGGGCTTCACACAGTCTTGTGTGAAGTTGAAGCCATTATAAACGACCGACCGATTACTAAAGCATCAGATGACCCAAATGACCTGGAGCCTCTGACTCCGAATCATCTGCTACTTATGAAAAAACAACCAGCCTTGCCACCAGGAGTTTTTGTGAAAGAGGACTGTTATTCACGTAGAAGGTGGAGGCAAATTCAATACATGGCGGACCTCTTTTGGTCTAGATGGACTAAGGAATATCTGCCGTTACTTCAAGAACGACAAAAGTGGCAGAAATTGAGAAGAAACATGGTACCTGGAGACATTGTTCTCATTGTGGATAATTCTTCTCCAAGAAATTCTTGGATTATGGGAAGAGTCCTCAGAACCATACCAGATGCTTCTGGTACTGTCCGCCGTGCTTGTGTTCAGACAAAAACTTGTCAATTGGAAAGGCCTATAACAAAACTCTGCTTATTGCAAGAAGCAGATGAAGAATAAGACTTCATGAAGACTGTAAATAGAGATTTCATAGAAAATTAGAATTTTCTAAAAGAAATGTTTGAAAGAAAAGGAAGTATTGTTATGACTCTATTCAAATATTGAACAAGATAATTGTTATGCTTCCGGCATAGACAATTAGGGGCCGGAATGTTAGAGCCATAACTACATGAATAATTTTGTAATATTTTTTCCTTATATTAAGAGTGATTTATGTTTTTTTTTGATAAAGGCATATTTTGTGTTAGTTGTATTGTATCGCGAGATTTTGACTAGTTTCACGTGCTACGCACGTGTAAGGTTTTTGTTGAAGAAGAAGGAAGAAGAAAGGGTTGAGGCTAGACAGTCTTTTGACCGTGAAAAGGATCGAATTCATGTTATTGGAACGTGAATAAGTGTATAACTTTATTTTATTTTGTGTTTGATTTCTCTTATAATGTAACCTGACAACGGAAAAGTAAAGTTTACAAGACAGATTATGGATTCACGCGTCAAATCCTTTGTGCTACACCCTTATGGAAATGGCGAAGAACGAAAAACGGCTCAGATCGCCTTTACACTAGCAATACTTAGCTAAGTGCTAAAGCATGCTAATTCAATGAAACAGGATGTTGTTGTTACTCAAGAAGGCAATGTCCAATCTGCGCCAAACTTCACACTTTTAATAAACGTTCTGTCCTGAACACATGACCATGCTCATATTCAGTTACAGTCATAGTGCCACCTGCTGGCAACAGGAAGTGACATGTTAAACACTGTTGTGGACATATAAAAACATATAAAAAAGTGCCAGCAAGTGCTAAACATGCTAACAACATACTAGAAACATGCTAAAACATGCTAGCAAACACTTAGCTAAGTGCTAAAGCATGCTATTGCTGCAATTAAATAGGAATTTGCTGTAACACAGGCATGGAATGTCCAATCTGCCCCAAACTTCACACGTTTAATAAGAGTCATGGCCTGAACACATCTACATGAGAATATTCAGTTATAGTAATAGCGCCACCTGCTGTCAACAGGAAGTGACATGTTTAACACTGTTGTGGTCTCCTAATAACATATAAAAAAGAGCCAGCAAGTGCTAAACAGGTTAGCAACATACTAGAAACATGCTAGCAAACACTTAGCTAAGTGCTAAAGCATGCTATTACTGCAATTAAATAGGAATTTGCTGTAACTCAGGCATGGAATGTCCAATCTGCCCCAAACTTCACACGTTTGATAAGAATCATGGCCTGAACACGTCTATGCTCAAATTCAGTTATAGTAATAGCGCCACCTACTGGCAACAGGAAGTGACATGTTTAACACGTTGATGCCGTTCTAGCAACATGTTAAAAATGCCATTGAGTTCTAAACATGCTAGAAACATATTAAAACATGCTAGCAATACTTAGCTAAGTGCTAAAGCATGCTAATTCAATGAAACAGGACTTTGTTGTTGCTCAAGAAGGCAATGTACAATCTACCCCAAACTTCACACGTTTGATAAGAGTTATCTCTTGAACACATGCCCATGCTCATATTTAGTTATAGTCATAGCGCCACCTGCTGGCAACAGGAAGTGACGTTTAACACTGTTCTTGACTCCTAATAACATATAAAAAAATGCCAGTAGGTGCTAAACATCCTACCAACATACTAGAGACATGCTAAAACATACTAGCATACACTTAGCTAAGTGCTAAAGAATGATATTACTGCAATTAAATATGAATTTGCTGTAACTCAGGCATGGAATGTCCAATCTGCCCCAAACTTCACACTTTTGATAAGCGTTCTGTCCTGAACACATGACCATGCTTATATTCAGTTACAGTCATAGCGCCACCTGCTGGCAACAGGAAGTGACGTTTAACACTGTTATGGACTCTTAATAACATAAAAAAGTGCCAGCAAGTGTTAAACATGCTAACAACATACTAGAAACATGCTAAAACATGCTAGCAAACTCTTAGCTAAGTGCTAAAGCATGCTATTATTGCAATTAAATAGGAATTTGTTGTAACTCAGGCATGGAATGTCCAATCTGCCCCAAACTTCACACTTTTGATAAGAGTCATGGCCTGAACACATCTACATGAGAATGTTCAGTTATAGTAATAGCGCCACCTACTGGCAACAGGAAGTGACATGTTTAACACGTTGATGCCGTTCTAGCAACATGTTAAAACATGTTCTAAACATGCTAGAAACATGTTAAAACATGCTAACAATGCTTAGCTAAGTGCTAAAGAATGCTAATTCAATGAAACATGACTTTGTTGTTACTCAAGAAGGCAATGTCCAATTTGCACCAAACTTCACACGTTTGATAAGAGTTCTGTCCTGAACACACATCCATGCTCATATTCAGTTATAGTCATAACGCCACCTACTGGCAACAGAAACTGACATGGTTAACACAGTAATGCAGTACTAACCACATAATTATTGTGTACTAAGCATGCTAGGAACAGACTAAACATGCTAGCAACACTTAGCTGAGTCATGAAGCATGCTATTATCACCATTATACAAAACATTTTGTAAGTGACTTTGACATACTCTTACTATATATACCTCCTTAAATGTACATTTCCCAACCATGCTCTGTCTTCCTAAAGCCACCGAGTGTTGATGGCACGGGTGCGAGGGCCCTTTCATCGCTGCTTGCAGCTTTAATTATTATTATTATTATTTTGTCAACCTTTTGGGCACTTTTGGGGCCCTTAACATGCTCAAAAACTCTTGAAATTTTGCACACACATCAGAACCTGCGGCCATCAGGGCCGGACTGAAGCTGGTACCCGGGCGTGGCACGGGGGCTCGACAGCGCCCCCTGGAATGGTGTCTGAAAACTTGGTCTATAAATCAAACACGCTTGCATATAATAATATGAAACTCAGTACACATATAGATCTCATCGGGCCGAACAACTTTCGTGCTCTAAGTTTTACACCAGCCCAACAGGAAGTCAACTATTATGGGTTGTTTGAAAAACGCATCCTCTGGAATTTGAAATACTCCTCCTAGAATATTCGTCCAATCACAACCAAACTCGGTGTGCATGAAGTCAAGACATTGAGGATGCTAAATTGCGGACGGATTTTTGATATCTCGAACGGTTTGGCTGTGGCGAGGAAACGAATTTATGGCGATTAATGGGACACAGGAAGTGTGTTATAACTTCTGCATACATTAACTGATCTTGATGAAACTTTCGCAGTGTGTTTGTTGTAAGAGGCCGATCACAAGGATGTGACTATTGTGAGTCAAAGTTATAGCGCCACCAACTGGCAGCAGGAAGTGTGTCACTTTCAAAATGCTTTGAAGTCACCCTCTTAATTTTACACGATTTGCTTCAAACTTTGTGTATAATGTAAACACACGGCAGATGTAGACCTGTGAAAGGATTATTGATATCTTAGATACTGTTGCCGTGGCAACGCATCAAATTTTAATATTCTTTTCGGATGCGTTTGAGACTCTTAACATGCTTGAAATTGGATGAAACTCGACAGACACATAACACTTATTAGCCAGTAGACATGTGAAAAGTTTCAGAAACGGGCGTGGCAGGGGGGCTCAACAGCGCCCTCTTGAACAGGGTCTGAAAACTTGGTCCATATATCAAACACGCTTGCATGAATTAATATGAAACTCGGTACACATATAGATTTCATGGGGCCGAACAACTTTCCCTCTGTCAAGTTTCACGCCAGCCCAACAGGAAGTCGGCTATTATGGGTTGTTTGGAAAACGCTTGCTGTGGAATGTGATGTACTCCTCCTAGAGAATTCATTCAATCACCTCCAAACTCAGTCAGCATGAAGTCAAGACATTGAGGATGCTAAATTGCGAACGGATTTTTGATATCTCGAACGGTTTGGCTGTGGCGAGGAATCGAATTTATGGCGAGAAAAGAGAAACACGAAGTGGAATAACTTCTGCATACATTAACTGATCTTGATGAAACTTCAGCAGTGTGTTCGTGGTAAGAGGCCGATCAGATCGATGTAGCTATTGTGAGTCAAAGTTATAGCGCCACCAACTGGCAGCAGGAAGTGTGTCACTTTCAACATGCTTTTGACAAAAGTGGGGGGGTTAGTTTTAACTACAGTAAAGAAAAAATAGTTTGTATATTGTTCTCATCAAGCCGGACAACTTTCTAATTTACATTCAATAGCTCTGGCCATCAGGAAGTCAGCTATTTTGGTCTGAATGTGATTTTTTTTGCTAAATCAGCCTCTGAATTTTTAGCCACTCCTCTTAAACTATTTATTTTATTCGTACCAAACTTTTTCAACATGATGAAACTACATTAAATATGCTAAATTGTGAATGGATAATAAATATCTTAAACGGTTTTGCTATGGCGAGGGATTAAAGTAATGTCCAAAAAGGAAACACTAAAAATCTTCTAAAAATGTAATTATATACCATTTATTTCTATATAAAAGTATACAAATATCGAACTAAACCCATTTTATTCTGTTTTTGCAATTCAAGAAGAATGAAAAAGTTAAAACAGGCTATTTAGTGCTATTTGGTTCAACAAAAAAGCAAACATAGGGCTATACTGCCCTCTTGTGTCCAAAAGGACATCAAAATAGTATATAAAACTTTTTACCAGGTAGGCCAATATTGTATTTAAATATACATTTATTAGGTGTGTGTCTGAGGATATTTTCCCACCGGTTAATCGACGTGTGACACGAGTGGGTGCTTTTAAATCTCTAATATAATAGTGAAAGAAAAATAATGATAATGTTGCACACACAAATCACACACATGTGGGAAAGAATAAACAACACTAAACCGCCATTAGGTGTCGCCAGGCATCCATCTTAATAAGCGAGTCATTGATTCATTCGTTCAAACGATTCGTTCGAATGAGTCGATCATGATTAAGACAGATGTTTATGGATTGATCATTCAATCTTTGAGTCAACCGATTCGTTAAAAATGCTGAATCGTTCAGTTATGAGAAAACACGTGATAAGTGATGGTTCTGCCGTGATCTTTGTTTAACTATTTTCGCTGCTGAAACAGAACAAAAACAGTCAACATTGCATCTAAAATGTAAGTGACTTAATTGTAACTGTTTATTTGTATGAAATCTAGGGGTGGGAGAAAAAAATTATTCTTAGATGCATCGCGATGCGGACGTGGACGATTCTGAATCGATTCACAAATGTCAAAAAATCGATTCTCTAAAAAAATATTTTTCTAATAACGTAATATTGACGGAAGGCAAAAGGCGGAACTCTAAGCGGACGTGCGTGCAGTCTGTGGCGCGCACATAACAGAGAAGTTTCTTCTGCTCACCAAGGCTGCATATATTTGATTTAAAATACAAACAAAAACAGTAATATTGTAAAATATTATTCCAATTTAAAACAGCTGCTTTCTATTTTAATATATTTTAAACTGTTATTTATTCCTGTGATCAAAGCTGAGTTTTCAGCATCATTACTCCAGTCGTCACTGTCACATGATCCTTCAGAAATTATTCTAATATGATGATTGATACTCAAGAAACATTCATTATTATTTTAAATGTCGAAAACAGTTGTGTACAGTCTTTGATGAATAGAAAGTTCAAAAGAACAGCATTTATCTGAAATCTAAAGCTTTTGTAACGTTAAACACTACCGCTCAAAAGTTTTGGGTTAGTAATTAAAATTTTATTTTTGGGGTAAATAAATAAAATAAATCAGTACTTTTATTTATGAAGGATGAGTTCAACTGATCAACAGTTACAGTAAAGACATTTATAATGTTAAAAATATATATATTTGAAATATATGCTGTTCTTTTGAACTAACATTCATCAAAGCATTTTGAAAAAAAAATCTGTACACAACTGTTTTCAACATTGAAAATAATAATGAATATTTATTGAGCATCAATCATCATATTAGTATGATTTCTGAAGGATCATGTGACACTGAAGACTGGAGTAATGATGCTGAAAACTCAACTTTGATCACAGAAATGAATTACTATGTAAAATATTTAAAAATTGAAAACAGCTGTTTTAAATTGGAATAATATTTCACAATATTACTGTTTTTGTTTGTATTTTTAATCAATAAATGCAGCCTTGGTGAGCAGAAGAGACTTCTCCTAAAAACATAAAAAATCTTACTGACCCCAAACTTTTGAACAATAATATATATATATATATATATATATATATATATATATATATATATATATATATATACATATACATATACATATACATATACATATATATATATATATATATATATATATATATATATATATATATACATATATATATATATATACATATATATACATATATATACATATATATACATATATATATACATATATATATATATATATATATATATATATACATATATATATACATATATATGTATGTGTGTTTATGTATGTATATATATATATATATATATATATATATATATATATATATATATATATATATATATATATATATATATATATATATATATATATATATATATATATATAGCTGCGAGCAGCGATGGAGGGCCCAAGCCGGCGGTACCGCCACCCCGGTGCCTTTAGGTAACTAAAGGCACCGGGGTTGCGGTGCCACCGGCTTGGGCCCGTAATCGCTGCTCGCAGCTATATTTACTATTATTCTTCTCCGCATTCAATTGCATTTTTGAGGGCCTAAACATGCTCGAAAACTCACGAAACTTTGCACACGCGTCAGAACTGGCGAAAATTTACATCTGATATAGGTTTCAGAATTGGACAGGGCAAAATGGCTCGATAGCGCCACCTATAAAAGTTCAACGGAGTGCGCCTCCCGCAACGTTCCACGTATGTGCATGAAATTCGGTACATGCATGTAATGACCTAATACCTACCAAAAAGTCTCTTGGAGCGTAGCCCTAAACACAACAGGAAGTCAGCCATTTTGAACTTCCTCTCAGATTTTTGTGCAGTTTTTGCCATTTTCAGGCCTCATACTTTAACGAACTCCTCCTACAGTTTTAATCTGATCATCTTCAAATTTGGTGAGTGTAATCTTAAGGCCTTTGCGACGTTAAATTGCGAAGATCTTGAGTTTTCGTCGAAGGGCGGGTCCTCGGCGGCCTGACAAATTTCGATGTTTCGCCATGAAACAGGAAGTTGCTGTAACTCAGGCATGGAATGTCCAATCTGCCCCAAACTTCACACGTTTGATAAGAGTTCTGTCCTGAACACATGACCATGCTCATATTCAGTTATAGTCATAGCGCCACCTGCTGGCAACAGGAAGTGACATGTTTAACACTGTTATGGACTCCTAATAACATATAAAAAAGTGCCAGCAAGTGCTAAACATGCTAACAACATACTAGAAGCATGCTAAAACATGCTAGCAAACTCTTAGCTAAGTGCTAAAGCATGCTATTATTGCAATTAAATAGGAATTTGCTGTAACTCAGGCATGGAATGTCCAATCTGCCCCAAACTTCACACTTTTGATAAGCGTTCTGTCCTGAACACATCTACATGAGAATATTCAGTTATAGTAATAGCGCCACCTACTGGTAACAGGAAGTGTCATGTTTAACACGTTGATGCCATTCTAGCAACATGTTAAAAATGCCATTGACTTCTAAACATGCTAGAAACATGTTAAAACATGCTAGCAATACTTAGCTAAGTGCTAAAGCATGCTAATTCAATGAAACAGGATGTTGTTGTTACTCAAGAAGGCAATGTCCAATCTGCGCCAAACTTCACACTTTTAATAAACATTCTGTCCTGAACACATGACCATGCTCATATTCAGTTACAGTCATAGTGCCACCTGCTGGCAACAGGAAGTGACATGTTAAACACTGTTGTGGACATATAAAAACATATAAAAAAGTGCCAGCAAGTGCTAAACATGCTAACAACATACTAGAAACATGCTAAAACATGCTAGCAAACACTTAGCTAAGTGCTAAAGCATGCTATTGCTGCAATTTAATAGGAATTTGCTGTAACACAGGCATGGAATGTCCAATCTGCCCCAAACTTCACACGTTTGATAAGAGTCATGGCCTGAACACATCTACATGAGAATATTCAGTTATAGTAATAGCGCCACCTGCTGTCAACAGGAAGTGACATGTTTAACAGTGTTGTGGTCTCCTAATAACATATAAAAAAGAGCCAGCAAGTGCTAAACAGGTTATCAACATACTAGAAACATGCTAGCAAACACTTAGCTAAGTGCTAAAGCATGCTATTACTGCAATTAAATAGGAATTTGCTGTAACTCAGGCACGGAATGTCCAATCTGCCCCAAACTTCACACGTTTGATAAGAATCATGGCCTGAACACATGTCTATGCTCAAATTCAGTTACAGTAATAGCGCCACCTACTGGCAACAGGAAGTGACATGTTTAACACGTTGATGCCGTTCTAGCAACATGTTAAAAATGCCATTGAGTTCTAAACATGCTAGAAACATGTTAAAACATGCTAGCAATACTTAGCTAAGTGTTAAAGCATGCTAATTCAATGAAACAGGACTTTGTTGTTACTCAAGAAGGCAATGTACAATCTACCCCAAACTTCACACGTTTGATAAGAGTTATCTCTTGAACACATGTCCATGCTCATATTTAGTTATAGTCATAGCGCCACCTGCTGGCAACAGGAAGTGATGTTTAACACTGTTCTTGACTCCTAATAACATATAAAAAAATGCCAGTAGGTGCTAAACATCCTACCAACATACTAGAGACATGCTAAAACATACTAGCAAACACTTAGCTAAGTGCTAAAGAATGATATTACTGCAACTAGAAAAAAAAGTTTGTTGAGACAAACTTTAAGTTGGCTTGAGAAAGCCGGACCAGAGAGTTTGAAGAAGTTAAAAGTAGTTAGAAGTTTAAAGTAGTTAGAAATTTGAAGTAGTTTGAAGTTTAAAGTAGTTTAAATTTTGATTGATAAATTAGTTAGAAAGAAAGAATAGTTAGAAAGAAAGAAAGAAAGAAGGAAAGAAAGAAAGAAAGAAAGAAAAAAAGAAAGATTAGGTAGAAAGACAGAAAGAATGAAAAAAAATAAAGAGATTAGGTAGAAAGAAAGAAAGAAAGAAAGAAAGATTAGGCAGAAAGAAAGAAAGAAAGATTAGGCAGAAAGAAAGAAAGATTAGGTAGAAAGAAAGAAAGAGAAAGAAAGAAAGAAAGAGAAAGAAAAAGAAAGAAAGAAAGAAAGATTAGGTAGAAAGACAGAAAGAATGAAAGAAAAAATAAAGAGATTAGGTAGAAAGAAAGAAAGAAAGATTAGGCAGAAAGAAAGAAAGATTAGGTAGAAAGAAAGAAAGAAAGAAAGAAAGAAAGAGAAAGAAAGAAAGAAAGAAAGAAAAAGATTAGGTAGAAAGAAAAAAAAGAAAGAAAGAAAGAAAGAAAGAAAGAAAGAAAGAAAGAAAAAGAAAGAAAGAAAAAGATTAGGTAAAAAGAAAGAATGAAAGAAAAAAGAAAGAAAGAAAGAAAGATTAGGTAGAAAGAAAGAAAGAAGTTAGAAAGAAAGAAAAGTAAGCAAGAAAGAAAAGAAAGATTAGTTAGAAAGAAAGAAAAAGAAAAAAGAAAGATTAGCTAGAAAGAAAAAAGAAAGATTGGCTAGAAAGAAAGAAAAAAAAGAAAGAAAGATTAGTTAGAAAGAAAGAAAAAAAGATTTGTTAGAAAGGAAAGAAAGATTAGATAGAAAGATAAGTTAGAAAGAAAGATTAGTTAGAAAAAGAAAGAAAGAAAGAAAGAAAGAAAGAAAGAAAAAAAAAGAAAGAAAGATTAGTTAGAAAGAAAGAAAAACAGATTTGTTAGAAAGGAAAGAAAGATTAGATAGAAAGATAAGTTAGAAAGAAAGATTAGTTAGAAAAAGAAAGAAAGAAAGAAAGAAAGAAAGAAAGAAAGAAAGAAAAAGATTAGTTAGAAAGAAAGATAGATTGATTAGTTAGAAAGAAAGAAGAAATATTAGTTAGAAAGAAAGAATGAATGAATGGTGGATTAGAAAGAAAGAAAGAAAGAAAGAAAGAAAGAAAGAAAGAAAGAAAAAGAAAGAAAAAGAAAGAAAGAAAGACTAATTAGTTAGAAAGAAAGATAGATTAGTGAGAGAGAAAGAAAAAAGATTGATTAGTTAGAAAGAAAGAAAGAAAGGAAAGAAAGAAAGAAAGATGGATTAGTTAGAAAGAAAGATAGAAAGATAGATTAGTTAGAAAGAAAGATAGATAGATTAGTTAGAAAGAAAGAAAGATAGATTGGTTAGAATGAAAGAAAGAAAAATATATTAGTTAGAAAGAAAGATGGATTAGTTCGTTAAAAAGAAAGAAAGATGGATTATTTAGTTAAAAAGAAAGATAGATTAGTTAGTTAAAAAGATAGATAGATAGATAGATAGATAGATAGAAAAGGTTTGAAGTTAGATAGATATATAGATATATAGATATATAGATAGATAGATAGATAGATAGATAGATAAAGTTCAAAATATAGATTTAGCCAAATAAAGTTTACCATGATTTACTATAGTATACCATGATTTACCATAGTTTACCATGATTTACCATAGTTTACCATGATTTACCACGATTTACCATAGTTTACCATAATTTACTATAGTATACCATGATTTACTATGTTCAAGTATGATTTACTGATTCTAGCATGATTTGTCATAGATTACCATGGTTTACCACGATTTACCATAGTTTACCATGATTTACTATAGTATACCACGATTTACCATGTTCAAGTATAATTTACTGATTCTACCATGATTTACCATAGTTTACCATGATTTACCACGATTTACCATAGTTTACCATGATTTACTATAGTATACCATGATTTACCATGTTCAAGTATGATTTATTGATTCTAGCATGATTTACCATAGTTTACCATGATTTACCACGATTTACTATAGTTTACCATGATTTACTACAGTATACCACGATTTGCCATGTTCAAGTATAATTTACTGATTCTAGCATGATTTACCATAGTTTAGCATGATTTACCATAGTTTACCATGATTTACTATAGTATACCATGATTTACCACGATTTACCATAGTTTACCATGATTTACTATAGTATACCATGATTTACCATGTTCAAGTATGATTTACTGATTCTAGCATGATTTATCATAGATTACCATGATTTACCACGATTTACCATAGTTTACCATAATTTACTATAGTATACCACGATTTACCATGTTCAAGTATGATTTACTGATTCTAGCATGATTTATCATAGTTTACCATGATTTTACCATAGTTTACCATGATTTACCACGATTTACCATAGTTTACCATGATTTACTATAGTATACCACAATTTACCATGTTCAAGTATAATTTACTGATTCTAGCATGATTTACCATAGTTTACCATGATTTACTACGATATACCATAGTTTACCATGATTTACTATAGTATACCATGATTTACCATGTTCAAGTATGATTTACTGATTCTAGCATGATCTACCATAGTTTACCACGATTTACCATAGTTTACCATTATTTACCACGATTTACCATAGTTTACCATGATTTACTATAGTATACCATGATTTACCATGTTCAAGTATGATTTACTGATTCTAGCATGATTTATCATAGTTTACCATGATTTACCATAGTTTACCATGATTTACCACGATTTACCATAGTTTACCATGATTTACTATAGTATACCATGATTTACCATGTTCAAGTATGATTTACTGATTCTAGCATGATTTATCATAGATTACCATGATTTACCATAGTTTACCATGATTTACCACGATTTACCATAGTTTACCATGATTTACTATAGTATACCACGATTTACCATGTTCAAGTATGATTTACTGATTCTAGCATGATTTATCATAGTTTACCATGATTTTACCATAGTTTACCATGATTTACCACGATTTACCATAGTTTACCATGATTTACTATAGTATACCACGATTTACCATGTTTAAGTATGATTTACTGATTCTAGCACGATTTAGCATAGTTTACCATGATTTACCATAGTTTACCATGATTTACTATAGTATACCACGATTTACCATGTTCAAGTATGATTTACTGATTCTAGCATGATTTAGCATAGTTTACCATAATTTACCACGATTTACCATAGTTTACAATGATTTACTATAGTATACTAGGATTTACCATGTTCAAGTATGATTTACTGATTCTAGCATGATTTATCATAGTTTACCATGATTTACCATAGTTTACCATGATTTACCACAATTTACCATAGTTTACCATTATTTACTATAGTATACCATGATTTACCATGTTCAAGTATGATTTACTGATTCTAGCATAGATAGATAGATAGATAGATAGATAGATAATATTGAAGATAGATAGATAATGTTTGAAGATAGATAGATAGATAGATAGATAGATAGATAGATAGATAAAGGTTTGAAGATAGATAGATAGATAGATAGATAGATAGATAGATAGATAGATAGATAATGTTTGAAGATAGATAGATAGATAGATAGATAGATAAAGGTTTGAGGATAGATAGATAGATAGATAGATAGATAGATAGATAGATAGATAGATAGATAGATTAGTTATTAGTTAGAAAACATAGATAGCTTAAAGCTTAATTGAGTATCAATGGCTTCTAGCAGTTTACATTAAACATAGTTCAAACAGACATGGACTTTTGGTCAATGAAAGTCTATGGGATTTTTATGATTTTTAATATTAATTTTTAAGAAAACCATAACTCAAATCAGTCTGAAAAGATATAGCACACCAAGTCAGAACAGTATGAAGGTCTGACCCGAGTTTGGAGTTTGTAGCTTGAACGGTCTAGGAGGAGTTAGTGTCCCAAAATTTGCGGTCAGAAAAAGAAGAAGAAGAAGAAGAAGAAGAATAATAACTAGAATGTACATTTCCTGAAGAAAATGTGAAGTGGTGCTTGCAGTGGCAAAATTCGCCACTGGGCAGATGCTAACACAATTGACATGTAGTGATACCATGATATACCACATTTTAGCATTTATTTACCACGATTTACCATGTTTCTAAGATGATTTATTACGATTTAACATATTCCAGCATGATTTACTATGATTAACATGTTGTTAGAATGATGTTAGCAGGATTAGCATGTTGTTATCATGATTAGCATGTTGGTTGGATGATGCTAGCATGATTAGCATGTTGCTAGCTTGCTTTTAACAAGATGCTAGCATGATTAGCATGTTGCTAGCATGTTTTTAGCTAGATGCTAACATGATTAGCATGTTGCTAGCATGATTAGCATGGTGCTAGCATGATGCTAGCTTGATTAGCATGTTGTTAGCATAATGTTAGCATGATTCGCATGTTGTTAGCATGATGCTAGCTTGATTAGCATGATGCTAGCATTATGCTAGCTTGATTAGCATGATGCTAGCTTTATTAGCATATTGGTAGCCTAATGCTAGCATGATTAGCATGTTGCTAGCATGATGCTAGCTTGATTAGCATTATGCTAGCTTGATTAGCATGTTGCTAGCATGATTAGCATGTTGCTAGCATGATGTTAGCTTGATTAGCATGTTGCTAGCATAATGCTAGCATGATTAGCATGTTGCTAGCATGATGCTAGCTTGATTAGCATGATGCTAGCTTGATTATCATGTTGCTAGCATGATTAGCATGTTGCTAACATGATGTTAGCTTGATTAGCATGTTGCTAGCATGATGCTAGCTTGATTAGCATGTTGCCAGCATGTTTTTAGCAAGATGCTGTTGCCAGGTGGTTGCTAGGGTGTTCTGGGTGGTTGCTATGGTGTTGCTAGGCAGTTGCTAAGGTGTTCTGGGTGGTTGCTAGGCAGTTGCTAGGGTATTCTTGGTGGTTGCTAGGCAGTTGCTAGGGTATTCTTGGTGGTTGCTAGGGCGTTGCTAGGTGGTTGCTAGGGTGTTCTGGGTGGTTGCTATGGTGTTGCTAGGCAGTTGCTATGGTATTCTGGGTGGATACTAGGGCATTGCTAGGCAGTTGCTAGGGTGTTCTGGTTGGTTGCTAGGTGTTCTGGGTGGTTGCTAGGCAGTTGCTAGGTGTTCTAGGTGGTTGCTAGGCAGTTGCTAGGGTGTTCTGGGTGCTTGCTAGAGTTTTTTGTGGTTACTAGAGCATTTCTAGACGTTGCTAGGGTGTTCAGGGTGGTTGCTAAGGTGTTTTTGTTAGTTGCTATGGTGTTACTAGGTGGTTGGTAGTTGTCAAATATGGTTACTATGGAGTTTTTATAGAGTTCTTAAAATCTTTAATAACGAGTGCCTATGGCCGAATAGGCACAAGCATGGAGCAATATCGCAAGGCCACGAGAGTAAAATTGCTTTAAAAAATATTTAAAAAATAAAAAAATGTTTTTTTTTGGTTTAGGGTGGTTGCTAGGGAGCTCTTAGTGGTTGCTAGGGTGCTGAAACTGGTTGCTAGGGTGTGGCTATGAAGATTTTGGGCCATAACTTATTGGTTGCTTGATAATATAAATCCTCTGAGGGAGAGAGAGAGGGAGAGATGCAGGGGTGTCAGGCCCTTTGGAGTGGTGTGTGTGAAAACGTCGGTTGGGATTCAAATATTTTTAGAACTCCCAATGTAAAGTCAATGGGACTTTTTTGGCCGCTTTTTCGTCCGCTGTGCGAACATCGTACACCCGATCGCTTAGAAAAGTCATAGCACACCTCTCCTCAATGAGCCGCTCGATTTGACACCTCACTCAGGGGTCTGAGACAAACGGTGCGGGACGAGTTACGCGCCAAACTTTGTCCAGAATAAAAATAAGAATAATAATAATAAGTATGCAAGAGAACACTAATGATGCCTTGCTTTCAGCAAGCACCATTAATAAGTTTAAATAGGATTTCAGTAAGTTGGCTTTCTCAAGCCAACTTAATTAAATATGAATTTGCTGTAACTCAGGCATGGAATGTCCAATCTGCCCCAAACTTCACACTTTTGATAAGAATCATGGCCTGAACACATCTACATGAGAATGTTCAGTTATAGTAATAGCGCCACCTACTGGCAACAGGAAGTGACATGTTTAACACGTTGATGCCGTTCTAGCAACATGTTAAAAATGCCATTGAGTTCTAAACATGCTAGAAACATGTTAAAACATGCTAACATTGCTTAGCTAAGTGCTAAAGAATGCTAATTCAATGAAACATGACTTTGTTGTTACTCAAGAAGGCAATGTCCAATTTGCACCAAACTTCACACGTTTGATAAGAGTTCTGTCCTGAACACACATCCATGCTCATATTCAATTATAGTCATAACGCCACCTACTGGCAACAGAAACTGACATGGTTAACAAAGTAATGCAGTACTAACCACATAATTATTGTGTACTAAGCATGCTAGAAACAGACTAAACATGCTAGCAACACTTAGCTGAGTCATGAAGCATGCTATTATCACCATTATACAAAACATTTTGTAACTGACTTTGACATACTCTTACTATATATACCTCCTTAAATGTACATTTCCCAACCATGCTCTGTCTTCCTAAAGCCACCGAGTGTTGATGGCACGGGTGCGAGGGCCCTTTCATCGCTGCTTGCAGCTTTAATGTTAACATTGTTTTTTTAAAACTCTGGGACCAGGGCTACAAGATAAAACCACTTTTTTGGGAAAAAATGTTTTTTATTTCAGTAAAACACAACAAACCCATGCCAAAGTCAGATAACTGACTTTTACCATCAACAGGCACCTCAACCGTTTGGTAGAGGTTTGTAGAAATTGAATGGGAGGGTCCTTTGAAAAAAAAAATCACAGATTTTTCATACTTAGTATGTATAAATATAAGTATATATACTACTTTGATCCCGTGAGGGAAATTTGGTCTCTGCATTTATCCCAATCCGTGAATTAGTGAAACACACTCAGCACACAGTGAACACACAGTGAGGTGAAGCACACACTAATCTCGGCGCAGTGAGCTGCCTGCAACAACAGCGGCGCTCGGGGAGCAGTGAGGGGTTAGGTGCCTTGCTCAAGGGCACTTCAGTCGCTTTTTACTGTTAACCACTGTTATGGATGTGACGTTTTCACATTATGGATGTTAACCCTCTGAGGTCGACAAACGCGCCGGCGCGTTTTGCTGGATTTTCTCCACATTGTAGCACTTTAAACTTAAATTTCTCCGTCATTTATGGTCATACAGAAAAAATAAATATAAAAAAAGAATCTGTGGTATTTCTACTTTTGTATGTGTCCACTTCCAATCAAATCAAAACATTGTGCTTTTGTAAAATAAAGAAAATAAACAGTGTGTGCGTTCTGCCTCTCCGTCGCGGTGAACTTTTTTTTCTTGAGCACGTCTATAAACTGAAACAAAACTCAGCGAATACTTGTTACACATTTATGAGCCATACACCTTTATAAACATTTAAGTGTGTACTTTTAAATGATCGGATTCAAAACGAAAACAAATATTTTCTGTTTAAGTAATTTGTATAAAACCAACAAGATTTCCAGCTTCTCAAACGCTTCCTAATTATTTTTAATTCGGCCACGCCCACTCGCGCAAAAGATATTCACATGCAAATCTCCACATGGAACGCGATCGCCCTCATTACCTCAACAACAAAACACTTCACTTCACTTTTCGTCGAGTTTGAAAGACGTGCCTGAGCTTACATTGGATTTACATCAGAAGGAGAAGAACGATATTTGAAGACAAGAAAGATAAGGTAAGAAATTCTTACATATTAGTTTGCTATTGTTGCATAAATTTCACATTGCAGTTGAACTGTTGCTAGATATATGGTGAATATTATAATATTTAGACCCGTGTTTACTGTTACTGTGTTTGTGGATATCTGCTCAAACGTAGATAGGCTATGTATATGGTAGGCCTAACCATAATGTTTTATATTTGATCGCAATCGCGTTTTAATGTATCATATTTTTGATCGCGATCGCATTTTAATGTATCATATTTTTGATCGCGATCGCGTTTGAATGTATCATATTTTGGAAAAGCAAAACGCTCCAAACGGCTTCATGTTTTTACTATTATCTCATTTCATATCATCATAACGAATGGAAACATTTGAAGTAACATGATAATCAATATATTTTTCTCTAGCTTAGTTGTTACTGAAATCTTTTTGAAAATATATATAGGCTGCTATATTGTTATTATTTTATGCAGCACTGCGCATAGCCTATACCTACAAGGCACAACAAACCTGGTGTTCATTATATATTGTTGGAAACATTTGTGTGAGTGTGTGTGTGTATTCTGTGAATTAAAAAGCAATTTTAACAAGAAAAATCTAAAATGTATTCCCAAAATCGTGCAGGCCTTTCTCTTGATATCAGTATGTTCACTTTTTTTTTTTCAGGGCCCAGATGCCACTGAGTCCTGCTGACTTCAACATTCACAGTACATGTCTCTGTACATGAACATGGTAAAGTGAAAATCAAACACCTTAGAAAATGAAAGGTATGTACAATGTTTTTAGGAATGGCACAAAGATCTCTTTCTTCAATAAGTGCTTTTTTGTTGTGTATCTTTGGATTATGTTGTGTTGTAAATAAATCCAAACAATTTTAAAAGCCATTCTTTTTTAAATCTCCTCATTCTTTGTGCAAGGTTGGTCAGAATGATGGGCCCTGATAAGCTCCTAATAGGGCCATTAGGGAGGTTCTTTGTCTTTCTCAGGTGTGGAAAGCTTTCATATTAATGAGGTGATCCGCCCCTTCGCATATTGTTTTCTAACACAAAACACGTCGTAAAATTTTTAAATCAATATATTGTCTTCTCTGAATGAGCAGTCAGGGTGATTCTCACATAGTTTTAGAGCAAATATTCTAGGCTACGTGATACAATTTTCAAAAGTCTTGTGAAGAAATAATCAGTATGGGTTTCATGACCTTATTTCAGTGAGAATTTATTTTTGTATTTTCACAAACCACGCATAAATGTCATTATCTCAAAACTACAAACTTTTACATACATGCTGCTGATATATTATTGTAGCAGAGTTTGTGCTGAATACAGTGTAATTAGACTTTAGCCATGAAAATGTCACAAGTAACAGAAATAACCACAAATGTCAGAGCATGTCAGAACACCTCCAGGGCCCAGAAAACAGCTCAGACCTCAGAGGGTTAAGTGTCTAAACTAATGACTTTTGATATAAAACTTTAGTAATGGCAAATAATTACAAAACTCTAAATTATCCATGATCCACAGGAATACTCCAGACAGTCTTTTAAAATATACAACTTATATACATAAACACGCAATACAGCCAAATTGCTCCACATCATTTATTTTTGTGGAAAGCCAGTGCAGGCCTGAGCGGCGGTCATATTTTGTACCGCCATGCAGTACATCTAGTTTTTCACGGTATTTTGAAGTGGCCGCGATATCGATAACAATTACCGAATACCGGCACATGTCTACTTCAGAACTTCTGTTAAGGGAGCATACACCTGATTTTCACGGTGCATTGTGGAACTTTTTAGGGAGCCAAGGTTTCAGTGCCCTTGAAGGATTCTGCGATTGAGACAGCCTTTAAAATTGCAAAGTTTGTAAGTACATCAGGAGTTTATTTAAATAACACTTGCCTGACGGCTCATGCTACCTCTAACCTGGACGTCGAGGTCACTTTAGTGATTTGGGAAAAGCACGTAAAAGTTCTAGCAGAAAGCGATGCATAAGTAGGGCCCTATAATTTCCGCGATCACGGAATCGCGGAATTGGCAAATTAACGCGGAATCTAATGTCAACACGGAATTTCGCGGAATTTTACTTATTTGAATAGAATTCTGTTTTTGTGTGGGAGAAAAACGTATGTCTGAGGAAAATCGCATATTACTGAAAGAACGAGCAGAGAGAGAGGCCCGGTCGCGCGCGCGTCTTCAAACTGTCTTGCTCTCTCTCACTCCCTCGCGCTTATTAATCTAAATCAATTGAGAATTGACACAATGGTAAAAGATCGGAAGAACGAAGTTTCACGTGGAGCATTCGGATATTTTTTTCCTGAATTAGGCTACCGCTGGGTGTGAATTGTGCAAAAAAAAAAACTTTTTACCTTGCCTTCTCTGAAAAGCGTTCCGCCCATTCAGCTGACATAAAAAAACTTAATAAACTAAACAAAACCTATCCAATGATGAAATGTTTTCTGTGTTGACAAATCTTGTGCGATGTCCTAACTGCCGGGATAATCACACAACGCGTACAAGTCTGCTAATGATACGTCCGATTCGCGAACTAATGACTCCTTTGAACCGATTCACTTTAATGAATAGTTAAAACAACTGATCTGTCCAACACTGAATCGGTTCGGTGTATAACAAAATCGGTAACACTTTACAATAAGGTTCCATTTATTAAACTCATTAACTATTAATAAACTGCACTTCTACAGCATTTATTAATCTTTATTAATGTTAATTTCACCATTTAGTAGCCTACATTATTTAAATGAAAAGTTGTATTTGTTAACATTAGTTAGCTTAATGCACTGTGTGAAGTAACATAATAAAAATACAGGGTTAGGGTTAACTAAGATTAACAAATATTAATAAATACAGTAACAAATGTATTGCTCGTGGTTCATGTTAGTTAGCCTAATACATTCACTAATGTAAACAAACCAAACCACATTTAACACCTCTTAAAATGAGAATTTTGTTTACCTCGATAAATTTAGGGTCATTCCTATTTTATTTATGTACATTTTAATCATTAACATTAAAAACACTTTTTACGACAAAAATAACAGTAAAGGGTAAAAAAAAACTGAATTCCCAAAAATTAAAACGGAAAAAACGGAATTTGCAAAAATTAAAACGGAAAAAATGGAATTTGGGAAAAAATAAAACGGATTTTATAGGGCCCTACATAAGGATGTAGTGTAACGATGCCCAGTTCCAGGAATGCACTAATTTTTTGTTGGTAGTACCAGTTTGCAACAATTATTAGTTAACTTACTAAGTTGTTAACACTTCGGAAAAAATAATAATTTGTCGTTACACTACATCCTTATGCATCGCTTTCTGTCAGGACTTTAACGTGCTTTTCCCAAATCACTAAAGTGACGTTGAGGTCCGGGTTAGCAGTAGCATGAGCCGTCAGGCAAATGTTATTTAAATAAACTCCTGATGTACTTACAAACTTTCCAATGCCTCGTTTTATGAGTACAGAACCTATTTGTACTACTGTATAAGTTTGGTACCATTCTGGGCATTATTAGGCTGGCAACACACTGGCTGTGTGGCGTTTCTGTTGCATGTCAGCTGCGTGGCGTTTGCGTGGTGTTTTCCATGTCTTTGCACACCATAAACGTGTCTGACGCGGCGCTGCTTCTGCTAGGTTACATATAAGCCTCATTGGTGATATATTTGACATATGGGGAGAGAGTTGTGGAAGGCCTATACTCAGGGTGTCCGCGGATCCTTAAAAGTCTTAGTCTTAAATTAGATTTTTAAAATTTAAGGCCTTAAAAAGTCTTAAAGTCTTATTTTTACTTATGAAAGGTCTTAAATTTTCGATGGCAATTTGACTTACACATATCTAAATGTTTTCCAAATTAGAAACATCTAATTAGCGAACTTTTTTTAATTTATTATTCTTTCTTTATGGATTTGCTTGTTCACGTGACATTTCGCGTCATTCGCGGCAGCATTACGTCCGTCTCCTACACGCGAAACAGGAGGAGAGAAGAAGCGAGTTGGTAAATGTCAGTTCAATTCTAAGTTCATTATTTGTGCGTAGTGGTGTGCGATGTGTATTGTCTATTATGATATTGTAATCATTGTTTTAACGATGTACGAGGCAATGCGAGCTAGGGCTGTCAAAATTGCTCAAAAATGACGTTGAATATTCCCTCTAAAAAACACACGAATATTCGAACTATTCGAACATCTGGTTGCGCATTTTGTCAATGACGCGCATTACGTCAATAACAGGACAAATTAATACAAAGAGTCATAACTACTTGTATAGGTAGTAAATTTAAGTTTAAACATATTTGACAATGTTTTACCAACACAAAACCAAGTAAATAAACTAATGGCCGAGACCACAGACCTCACTCTCGCTCACTCGCAGGCACTCTCTCTCTCTCGCTCACGCTCTCTCTGTGCATAACGGTTTAAATTAACAACAACAATAAGCACATGTTGCGTGCTGATCAAGAGTTTTGTGCAAGCAATTTAAGGTCGCGAATCTTGTCCCAAATATAGCAGGCTTATTCAGTGATTGAAACAAATGTATTAACATTAATTGAAGTTTTACAGTATAGAACCGACATTGAACGCTCCGAGCGAGCTGTGCTGTGGTAAACATGGAACTTTTCTGTTTAACGTTAAATAAAATGAGGCACACAATTCCGAGAAATGTGATAACAAAGAAATTTTAGGTTCATAAAATGAGGTTCATAAAAAATGAAGTGCTATTAAAAAGAAAAAGCCTACTTACATTCTTGGTGCTTGTATTAAAAAAATGAAAAACTGACTGCAATTTATTCCATTGTCTTTTTAGTGCACTGTCAACTTTCAGCAGTGACGCTGTGCTAGACAGTGCGACTCGTGTGACCTGTCCCTCAGGCAGCGCGCGCGCCCACTCGCAAAGCAGACAGCCGCGCCTCTGCTTCCGCGGGCGTGTTTTTCCATATTTTGTCTCATATTTATATCATATTATGTTGTTGTCATAGGCCTACAATATCACATCAGCAAGACTTCCGTTTTCCCGTGCACAATTGCAAATGTGATTATTTATTTTATATTTAAATTAACAAATTAACATTGTGAGTTAAATTTTATAAACAATATTGTCAGTATTGTTTGTTTTCCCTTTATTTCGCTGACGAGAATTTCGAAAGCCATAGCAATGTCTCAGTGCAACAGACAGCGATGATTTTCTGAATACAATCCGTGTTTTGAACGAATCAATTTAATGATTCAATGAACAACCACTTTCTTCTTTCCCGACTGAATCAGCTGTTTGAACGAATCGGTTGAATGAATGACTCCCTCAACTCACTTAAGACAGTGACTTGCCGCCACCTACTGGCAGTTTTAGTTTCACATTTAGAGTATCCTTTTATTGGAACGTTAAAATTAGAAATCAGTTCATATTTAACAATCTTGTAGCTTTATTTATGCAATTGTAAATGCAGTGTAAATATATTAATTCCATATCTGATGCCGCTTCTGTGTCACCTCTGCACTGCAAAGATGGATTTTGATTTAATGATTTAATTTGACTGGTAACAGTGGTATTGTGTAATTATTCTAATAGAATTTAATTTGAATGTTAGAATTTGACATAAAAGGTGATGCATACATCTACAAATGTCCATATATAGGTGAAACTGCCCCTGGAAATCAATTTAAGATGGCAAATATTACCCCTTAATAATTTTTTTTAATTTTTGTCACTTCTGTGAACTCACCACTGCATAGAATATGAAATATATTAATATCTTCATCAGTCAGCTTTCAACAACAGGCCTAAACAAGTCATGGCACCAAGCACAAAAACACAATCAGTAAAATATTATCTAATTATTATCAACAAAACTTTTAAAATATCGAGACATATTTTGTCAATATTGCACACCCCTAATGCATGGTATTAATTTTGATTCCTTCGGGTCTTAAAAAGGTCTTAAAGTCTTAAATTTGACTTTAAAAAGTGTGCAGAAACCCTGTATACTTCATGTTAAACATAAATATATAGCAGCAAAGACAATGTCAGCAGTGTTGACGGCAAAATAGGCTACAGAATATTTTGTTCTGTATTGACAGGTGCATTATTTGAAAATTTATATTTTTTTAAATTACATTTATATTTGCATTTGTCAAAACGTAGAGACTTTCAAACATCAAAATGACATTTATTAATATGTATTCGTGTCAAAATGACATACAGATGGTACTCAACCAGAATAATACTTCGGCGGTAAATTGCTGGTGTGTATTTGCAGCCTCTTACCGCTAAGAGGCGCTACAATCACAGACTTTGCAAAGTGTCAGTTTATTCTCTATTGCGTAATCTGCCGCTGCGCCGTGGCTCATTGAGAGTGATTGAAAGCTGGTAGCAAAACAATTCAAATGAAACATTGAAGGAATTCATAATCACAATACGCCAGGTCTTTCTCGAAATCAAACATTTCAGGGTAAAAACACATCATACAGCTGATAATACTGTATATGTCGCTGCGTGTCATCCACACAAATCACGAAAGAAAAAACTGTAACAAATAGCCTTTGCTGCTTCAAAGATACAGCATGCCTTGCTGAATTCACCTTACAATAAAACGAGGTTGATCGTGAATTAAAGAGCTCTGTGTCTGCTAAATTGAAATTGTGTGTGGAAAACCTTTAAATACAATCAATAAATCTACAATATTTATAATTTAATAAGATATAGGGCCTACATATGGACTTTTGGAGATTTAGAGATTTATCCTTAAAAGAATTTTGCCTTTGCCTGCTCATCAGGCTGGCTATCCGACACTCTCCATATGAAAGACGGAACATTAACACCTCTTGTCCTGCACCCCCACGATAAGCAACTACACTCTCAAAACCCCTCAAAACAAAGAGTTAGCAATTCAAATCGCTATTCTAGACATTAGCAATAGGCTATTCAAGTGTTGATAATGAAGGAATTAAATCATTTAGGCTATGTAGTAATATTTCTGTCATAAATGTTTATTACTAAATATTAGGGATGTCCCGATCAGGTTTTTTTGCCTCCGAGTCATTTGATTTTGAGTATCTGCCGATACCGAGTCCCGATCCGATACTTAATACATAAAAAAAAAAAGAATAAAGAAGAGCGAAAAAACAGATCCAGGATGTTCCTTATTTTTTATTTAATTTACCTTATTTTAACATTCAACAACTCTGTTAACAAACAGAGCACTTCTGTGAGGTAGCTTGAACAATCAAGTAATAAATAACATAAATTCTTCACTTTTGGACTTGTGCAACAGTAAATATAAAAAAGTCTAATATATAAACAAATAGCACCTCAACTTAAAATACCCGGCAGGCATGTGAACAAATAAAAAATAAAAGTGCTACAGTGTTTGCAAAGCCAGTAATGTGCTTTTAGGAACTGCACTCCTAACTCTTACGCCGGTTTCACACTGCACTGTTAGCAGAGCGTGCAGTGCGTATTTTTTTCGCCGCCCATGTTAACAGATTAAACCAGGCTTTAGAGCATTCACACTCTGCGCGGCAGTGCGTAGCAGAGCAGAGCAGGAGTGCCGCGATCGTTTCGGCGCCGAGTTTATTTTTGCTGCGCCGCTTTTGCTGAATTAAAGTGACAATACATTGATCATGGCCAAAATACACTGCAGTTTTATCCAAAAATGCATTATCTATTGTGTTTTAAACAGTCAATCAAATGACCAACAGCAATTTAAAGCTACACGGTGTAACTTTTTTAGTTGATTCTTAGCAAAAAACACTTAGTTCTTTCAAAAATATATGTGCTCATTAATGTATATTTACTTCTTTCAAGTAATAAAGTATTCTCTTAAGTTTATAATCTGCCATTGAAAGTACATACGGGTGAGGGGTTCGAATGCCAGTCGCCATGTTGCCCCTCCATCTTGAAACTACATTAACCAAAGAGGGACATGCCTGTAAATTCAAGCTTCGCCTTTTGCGTTTTTCACTCAGTGACACCGTGACGAATGCGAGGGGGAGATTACTCGCGAGCTCGCGATCGAGTGCTGGCAGATTTGAAAGATAGTGTGGTGTGTGTGTGTGTGTGTGTGTGCGTGCGTACTCACATTTGAAAGAGAGAATTAAAACGTCAACGCGACAGACAAATCAGCAAGACCATAGTCAATATTGGAGTAACTTTTCCCAGATGGAAAGAGCTCATGAGGAGAAAAGATTTTAAAACGGACGCCGAGGTTGCCTGCTTTCTTCTCGACAGGTAATTCAGCCTGTTGTAATTCATTTGTGTAAATTCGAAGTTTTATAGTTGCTTGTCTAACCATAGCATGGTTGTGCATAACGCCAGAGTTGCGTCAATGGTGAAAAAGTATTGTTTACCTTGTAACATAAATCTGTGCTGCAGAAAAAATATTTTTTTTACAGTCTATGGCTGCGACGGATCACAGGTGATGAATAGTTTTAAAGGCGCAATTTTTTTAAGCTATATATAAAAAAAAGGACAAGGTAAATTTTAGTTATTTTTAATTGCTTTTACTTTGTACACATTGTAACGAGCCTAATCTGATTATGCTGGGATAGCCGATTCCAAGGGTGACGTTTACCTCCTGACATCTGTCCTGTAGTTTTATTCATTTTAGACGTATTGTTTATTATTGTCATGGACGAAGTCGATAACTGGAAGCCATGTTAATCTTGGAATAATACGGCCACCGTAGGAGTTAAAACGCCCTCGGAATTGAGAGGAACAGAAACAAATATTCACTGGGTAGTCATATACAATTTCACCGCTAGATGGGGGTAAAAATCACACAGTGTAGCTTTAAAAAGAAAACAAATGTCCAAAAACAAACTTGTTGCCATAACAATAAAAACAAAGATGAACAAAAAGTTATGAAATTATTAATAAAATAAGCTTCTTGACAAGTATTTTCTCTTAAATGTATTTGAAAACGAAAAAAAGCAATGCCAACTCATCCATTATAGAGTAGCCTACTCTGTCTGTAGCCTGCCCTACACAACCCGCGGTTCAGCCGCGTGTGACAAACGCAGTGTGAAAGCAAAACGCGCGTGTCCTGCCCCTGCTCACCATACGCACTGCTCCTGCGCTGCTTACACTCTGCTAACGCGTGCAGTGTGAAACCAGCGTAACTCTGTGCCACCGCATAACTATAGATGTTAAAAAATAATGAGAATATATATACATATACACTGCTCACAAAAATTAAAGGAGCACTTTAAACAACCACATTAGATACATCAGATCTCAATATGAAGTTGGATATCTATACAAATAACGACAGGGCAATGTCTTAGGAACAAAAGGATGCCAAGTCTTTTAATGGAAATAAAAGTTTTCAGCCTACAGAGGGCTCAATTGTGTAGACACCCTAAAATCAGAGTGAAATGAAGATGTGGCAGGCTAGTCCATTTTTTCAAAAACTTAATTTCTGCAACTCAAAATGCTTTTCAGTATCTTGTGTGGCCCCCACGAGCTTGTATGCATGCTTGACAACGTCGGGGCATGCTCCCAATGAGACGACGGATGGTGTCTTGTCGCATTTCCTCCCAGATCTGTGTGAGGGCATCCCTGAGCTGTTGTACAGTCTGAGGAGCAACCTGGCGGCGCCTAATGGACCGAAACATAATGTCCCACAGATGTTCTATTGGGTTTAAGTCAGGGGATCGTGAAGGCCATTCAATTGTTTCAATTCCTTCATCCTCCAGGTACTGCCTGCATACTCTTGCCACATGAGGCCGGGCATTGTCGTGCATTAGGAGGAAACCAGGACCTACTGCACCAGCGTAGAGTCTGACAATGGGTTCAAGGATTTCATCTCGATACCTTATGGCAGTCAGAGCACCATTTCCTAGGCAGTAGAGGTCTGTGCGTCCCTCCATGGATATGCCTCCCCAGACCATCACTGACCTACCACCAAACCTGTCATGTTGAACGACGTTGCAGGCAGCATAACATTCTCCTTGTCTTCTCCAGACTCTTTCACGTCTATCACAGGTGCTCAGGGTGAACCTGCTCTCGTCTGTAAAAAGTACAGGGCGCCAGTGGCGGACTTGACAATTCTGGTGTTCTTGCCAATTCTGGTGTTCTTGAGCAAATGCCAGTCGAGCTCCACGGTGCTGGGCAGTGAGCACAGGGCCCACAACAGGACGTCGGGCCCTCAGGCCATCTTCATGAAGTCTGTTCCTGATTGTTTGGGTAGAGACATTCACACCAGTGGCCCTCTGGAGGTCATTCTGTAGGGCACGAGCAGTGCTCAGCCTGTTCCGCCTTGCACAAAGGAGCAGGTATCGGTCCTGCTGATGGGTTGAGGACCTTCTACGGCCCTGTCCAGCTCTCCGAGAATAACCACCAGTCTCCTGAAATCTCCTCCATGTTCTGGAGATTGTGCTGGGAGACACATTAAACCTTCTTGCTGCAGCACGTGTGGATGTGCCATCCTGGAGAAGTTGGACAACCTGTGCAACTTCTGTAGGGTTAAGGAATAGCCTCATACTGCCAGTAGAGATAATTACTCAAGCCAAAACCAGCACGAGTGGAAAACCAGCCAAAAAAGATCAAGAGGGAAAAACTTGAAATGACCTCCACATGTAAAACCAGTCCTGTTTTGAGGGTTTTCTCATTGTTGCCACTGTAGTGCACCTGTTGTTAAGTCCATGAACACCAATACAGCTGAAAGTGATTAACGATGCCCTCAGCTGCTTAGCCAACGAGAAAATTATCAGACAGGTTTAATTGATTTCATGCTAGGCCCAAATAAAAAAGTGTTCCTTTAATTTTTGTGAGCAGTGTATATCCGAGTCCTGATCGGGAGGTAACGTCCGATTTCCGATCGAGTCTGAAAACACGTGATCGAGCTTCTTGCTGCTGTTAAACTAAATAACATTTATAGAATAATTATGAACTTAAATGAAACAATATCGCAACATTGACAAATACATTTATTTGAGCTGTTTTTACAATTTAATTCAGGGCGATTTAGCCTACATTTAATTAGACTTACAGTAGAGTGAGATTTTCACCCATTCCTTGTCATTTCCTCATCGGGAAGCGCTCACATGATAGCTAAACAGGTTTGAGTAGATCCTCTGTACCTCTCGGTTTCATATGGAGTACATAATCAGGCTTTAGACATAGCCGATTAATTTCGTATCGTGACTGAGTTGAGGCTAGTGGCTTTCGGTTCATTTTTGTGACGCGCAGTTCCCGGAGACAGAGATGACCGACAAACTTTTGTCGTTAGCCTAATACGAATAAAAGTTTACAGTTTTGAATGATGTAGGCTACTCTACTCTTATCTGTATGACCGAAAAACTACAGAGTAGCCTATTAAGTTATTTTAGCTGTTAAGAGAAAAATAAATCCAAATGAACGCGCCGCCGCGTTTGTCGAACACTAATTCAACATGCCAGGATGAAAGCCAACTTTTGAACAATGCATAGCGCCACTCGTTGTGGTGTGCCAAAACACTTAATTATAAACTTCAATATTTCATGCAAAACAATATCAAAACGCTTTGACATTTGGAAAAGCCGTGCATGCATTACGGCCACTGGAACCATGAACGTTTAAACGTGCCTGTTGCATATCTTTATTTTATATAGTCTATTGAATTAGCATATATGTGTATGTGTGTGTGTATATATATTTTTTTATTTATTTTATTTTATTTTTTACAAAACTGCTTTTGAAATTATGATTGGAATTATTATAGGCTACAGAAGTAAAGTCATTGTATAATATTTGTTCCTTAGTGTAAAATGGAAATGCATGGTAATTTTATTTTATAAATATAAGTAAAAAACTATTGTGTAACAGAGTTTTAGAACTAGACAAATCTCTCTGTATCAATAATAGGCTATAAAATGCATAAAAATGACAGTAGTCCAAATTGTTTCTGGATTTGAACCCGTGTCATCTAAATGATCGAAACGTAAGTTCTACCACTTAGCCATGACTTTACTCGTTGCGAAATGCCCAAACGCTCCAATGTGTGTTCGCTCACACGAGCGTGAATCGCTCTTCATTCGTGTCATTCCTCAATAGAATAGTGCAAATAATCAGCTTCATTGCACATAATTTACTTTTTTTTTTGTTATTTTTGTTATTAATTTTTTTTGTTGTTGTTTTTTTATCGCACTGCTCCCCGGGGAATAGGCTTGTTGACCACCGACGTCTAGGCCTACAATATGAAATATTGTTATTGTTATCGTCTCTATTTTTAATTTGTCATTCTATTTTTCTGGCCTTATAAAATGTTCTATTCTGTTAACCATAGTTGTAGTATTTCATCCTTACTGTTAATTGACATTAACCCCACTTGACAATTGAAAATTGAAAACCCCACCGGCAATTGAAAAAAATGCAGCAATTGCTGCTGTTTTGCACAATATCCCTTTGCGCCACCTGGCGGTCATTTCGCGAATGACTTTGAAATGCGACTGGTTTATTTTTGCCACGGCAGCTGGCACGGCGGTAATAGGCATTCTGGTTGATTACCATCTGTAAACAGCTTTTCCTATTCTATTTTGCATGGAAACGCTTCCAACACGCTTGCGTGTCGCGTGAAAAATAGGTGTTGGTTCTATTTCTAGCATGCACGGCGTGTCACGCAGGCAGTGTGCAAGCTCTAACCTGTTAACATGGGAGCTGAAATAAAAACAGACACGCCACACAACCAGTGTGTCGCCGGCCTTAGTGGGGTAATTTACGAGATACATCATAGGATCCAGTGTTTCCCCAACAATGTATTAAGCCGCCGCTGGATTTTCAGCGCCGCTACAAAAACTTCACATGATCAGTAATATCAGACATTCACTTACACACCTAAAAACACTGAAACATGGCGACCGGTGGCGCTGCTAATGTGATGGCTCTGAATCCACTTGTTGACAAGGAGGAAAGAGCCACAAATGGAAATATGTTTGATTAGGCTAATGTCACGTTACCATAAGGGGCCGTTCACATTCACGTTCACACGCAAATATTCAAAATGTGGGTGCGCTGCAAGCGACGCGGCGCACCTCTGTTCATGGTTACATAGATGTATTATTATTTTTATTTTTTTTAACATTGCCCCTTTCTTACATTTGAGGCCCTGCCCCTGGAGGTTAGTGAAGTAAAATAGGCTATGCAAGCTAGTCACCTTTTAAACTAATGAAAAGTTTCATTTGGATTTTAATGTTCAAAATGTCTACAGGATAAAATAAATGAAAGTACTGGTTACATGATGATGTATCTAAGTGCTAAAGTGTTACAGAAAAAAAGATCAGTAGTGCAGGTGAGGGAAGAAAGAGTTTCATTTTTCCACTATCAATTTCTACCTTACAGCTGAACATTAAAACAAAAGAAAAACATGAATAATCCTGTCCTAATCCTGTTTGTGACCAGTTCAAGGTACGTGCTGCAATAATCATGCCTTCTGTTGATGGTATGTCAAATTTGTATGTCTCAATGTCCATTTCTATCCACAAAACTTGCCAGAAGTCATGGTTTAAGGGGTTATTAAAAGAAAAATCTTCTGGGGTTGCATGCCCCTGGACCCCCCGCGAGCGGCTTGGTAACAACCTCCGGCACGTAACAGCACCACTGCTGAAAAAATGTATAGGGGAAACACTGGGATCCATTAGCGCCTGCACTAAGCCATCTGGTTGATATCTCAAAAATAAGCTCTAACTTTAATAATGTTCAACCAAGGGAAAAAAGGCTTCTGGGGGGGTGTTTGGCTCGAGGTCATGGTGCAAAGGACCCTAGGTTGATTTTACTCCGAACCATCCATTTAACTCTCTGGTGTCTAAGGGTTTTTTGGAGTCCTTGAGATGTTTTGACATGCCCTGACATTTGTGCTTTTTTCAGTTGCTTATAAACATATTAATGGCAAAGGTGTAATCACACTATTTAGCACAAACAGGGATAGGGCTGAAACGATTAGTCGACAATAAATTGTCGACAAATATCTGTTGTCGACAATAAAAAATTGTCGACAAAAATCTGTGTTGTCGAGTAGTCATTTGATCTCACGCAATCTCCTGCAATATCGCGATTTGACCGCTACGGCGCTGTAGCGCTAGAGTGTAATGCAGCCGTTACAAATGCTATTGCGGAAGAAGAAAACACAGCACGAATTAATTATGACGGAGTGCAAACGAATCCGAACTAGCTAGGTGTGTGAAAGTTTCACAAAACTTCAAACCAAAAATGCTGTCGTGTGCAATACATGCAAGGCGGAACTTGCTTTTCACGGGAGCACAACATGCATGTTAAAGCACAAAGAAGAAACACCCTGGCACAAGACGAGCCGGTGAGAGGTGAATGTTCTCCAGCTGGAGCTAAATAACTAACGTTAGCAGTAAATCTCTTTATTAGACAATGCAATACTACTAATAATAGCAATAATATTAACAATAATAATATAATTACAGTAATGTGATGATTTTATTTTTGCATAGAATAAAGCTTGATCGAGTTTAGGAGTCATGGCTGTTTTTATTATTGTAACTCTATTAGGTAACGTTATTACAGTCTTATCACTTGCCTGTATTTTGTTCCATATTCATGAAGACTTACAAAAGGAGATGTTATGAAGAATATCATGTCAGTTAATTTTTTATACTGTAAATTAAAAGGTGAATGAGAATGTCAGCTCAGCTCAATTGTCATATTTTTTTTTTTTATTTATTCTTATAATAATTGTTTGCAGATTAAGTTTGTCTGTAATGCAGTAGATATTTTTTGTGTTTTTTTTTTTCTATTGAAAGAGAACAGAATATTTAACCAATGCTTAGAGAGCGTTTGTGTGTGATTTGAGTTGGACAGAAATCTGAAAACTTAAAGAGAATGGCCGGTTTAGTTGGCTCAAAGATCATTAAAACAACCATTTCAAAAGCTGAAGTGATTTTCTTTTTTTATATTAGTTAGAATATGTATAACTCAGTGTTTTAACTAATTGAAAAAGCTGAATAATCGTTCCAAACTTACTGATTAGTCTGCAAAATAATCGACGATTAGTCGATTAATCGTTCTAATAACCGTTAGATTAATCGATTATCAAAATAATCGTTTGTTGCAGCCCTAAACAGGGATACCATAATATGTGAGCAACATGTATGTACATGTTTCTATTTTTGAGAGAATAATGTTTATGCATGGTTATTGAAAAAACTAAAAATGAAAGTTTCTGAACTAAGGCCACAAAATACTAAATATGTGTCCACAAGACTTTTGACTAATGGATGTTGTTACCTACAGTTTTTGCTTCAAAATGATCTGAAAATCATCCTGCCTAATCATTCACATAAAACAATACATTAATTTAAATTTTGTAAGACACGTTTTGTTTGGAAAGGGGGCGTGAGGGCGTGAATGATCATGAATATGAATGATCATGAATAATGATGTGGTTCACACCTGAGAAGCTGCATAATGAGCTGTACTAATCTTTCTTACTCTTGGATTAGAAATAAGTTTTTTTTTTTCTTCATTCTGTGTTCGTTCTCATCAGAACTTGTGTTCATTTTGATTTCATCCTATCTGTACTTCTGAACCTATCTGTTCTTCATGTATTAGCTATATTAGTATTTGATTTTGATGAAATTATTAATATTCAGCAGTTATAAATAATTGAAACATTTCAGAAACCTAATGATATTCTATGTCCCATAATACAGCAAATAAATAATAGTAATTTATGGGTATTTACTTCTCTAAAAAAATATCAGTTTTTGCCCCCCCCCCACCCCACCCCACCCCCCTACAGATAACAGAGACAAACTGAGAAAAAAATTTTGCCTATTGTTGTTTGTTTTAATCATATCTAATCTTTCTTATTCTTGGATTAGAAATAAGTGTTTTTTTTTCTTCATTTTGTTCGTTCTCATCAGAACTTGTGTTAATTTTGATTTCATCCTATCTGTACTTCTGAACCTATCTGTACTTCTGAACCTATCTGTGCGCTACAGCCCTTTCAGCAGCTTGGCCCTGTATTGCTGCTTGCAGCTATATTAGTATTTGATTTTGATGAAATTATTCATATTCAGCAGTGATAAATAATTGAAACATTTCATAAACCTAATGATATTCTATGTCCCATAATACAGCAAACAAATAATAGTAATTTATGGGTATTTACTTCTCTCAGAAAAATATCAGTTTTTCACAAGACAAACTGAGAAAATAATTGTGCCTCTTGTTGTTTGTTTTAAAGCTAACATTAAAATTTATTAAATATTTAAAAATATTAAATAAAAAGATCATACATTTTCCTCAAAGTGCTTTTTGATAAAAGATTAGGCTAATGTTTATATTAATATGGTTCCTCTCATAAAGAATGAACACATTAATCTAAAGGATTAAACTGAATCTGTTCTCGGTTACAGTTCAGTCCAGCAGAAGAGCTCAAACCCAGAGTCCAGCTGTGTCTCTATGAAGAGTAACCACTCTATGGATCCGCCAATAATCTTTAAGAGTGGAGACACACTGCCTGATCTCAGGTATATAACTTCTTAAAAGATATGCTTATAGTATTTGATTTTTATGAAATTATTAGAGATGCACCGATTGATCGGCTGGTGACCGGAATTGGCCGATTTTCACATGATCGGCCATGACCGGCGACCGGCCGGTCAGTCTGACATATGCCGATTTTATGCCGGTCAAATGCACTCGGCGCCGCGTTATTATCATTTTAGCGGTACGGTCTCATATATGGGATTTTTATTTCTGTGCCCCTGAGAGTACGGTCACCGGTGCCACATTTCAGTGACGTCGCAGAACTGCCAGATTCAAACTGTGCTTTCGCGCGTTGGCTGGCGCTGAGCCAGAGTCGGACGCGTTCAGCGCTGTCATATATCACAACTAAGCAGTGTTTTCAACCTCATGATGTTTATTTTAGGTTTCAGATATTTAATAAGCACGAGTAAAACAATACATTTGGAGTTTGTAAAATACACACTATTCAAATATAATTTGCCGACATGCGTTATTCATATCAGACCAACATAGTGGAAGTAACTACAAAGTTTACTCTATTCTTCTCAGTTCACCGGCCACTTTCTTGCATTTATTTCGGGAGAAACTGATGAATTCATGTGCTGTAAATCCGACTGACAGGACAACATTGCGGTGCCCATTTCATGTTATAGATCAAGATTATTTATAAAGTTTTTTATATTGTATTGTTTTGTATTGTATTGTTTTGTATTGTATTGTTTTTATATTGTATTGTATTGTTACATTATATTGTTTTTAAATGACCAAACACACTCACTTGCATTTCAACTTACGCGTGAAAGGGTTAAAGAAAAGATCTAAAATAAATATTTGTGTGTGCTGTAAAGTGGTTAGAAAATAAATAAATCTGAATCGGTTAAAATCGGTATCGGCAGGTCAAACTCAATGAAAAATCGGAAATCGGAATCGGCCTAGAAAAGTGCATCTCTAGAAATTTAATACATACAGCAGTTTAATGATCTGGATTTGAACCAAACAATTCTAAGTTAAAGTCCTGTAATTTTCAGTCAATAATTATTAACATTGTGCTCTTGTGTAAAGCTCTATGTATTGAATTGATAATATATTCACACACTGTAAAAGCTGTTTGTCAGTTACTCAGTTAATGAAACAATTACATCAATATCAGTGTTTTTCTTTCAATATGAGTGTTTTTACCCTCTTCATTCTGATTTAAGGTCAAATCTTCTATCCAGACCAGTTAAAAACAAAACTGTGTACAAGCCTGTGATTCAACCACAAGACTTTAATGAAAGCATGTATCCTGGTTTCAGGTAAAATGTAGTCCTTTTGTTGATGTTTAATTTTAGCTGCTGCAATTCACATCACACATCACTCAAACACAGGATTAGTGGTCGACCGATATATCGCCGAGGCCGATATATCGGCCGATATTTGGAATTTTTTAGATATCGGCATCGGCCGATAAATCTTTCCGTTTGGCCGATATATTTCAAAACAGTTTGTGACTGTGCATTAGCGCTTTTTTCCACTGACGCGAACAGAGCGAGCGTGAATGTACTGAATACACTCGCTCTGCTCCGCCCAGCACCGTAAGACAAGCCACTCAGAAGTGAAGCAGACATCTGACAGACACAGTAAATGACCATTCGCATTCGCTTTCTAACCAGAGTTACATTGTGTTACACACAAAAACACTCCGGCGTGCAGCAGAGTCTATTCAAACAGTACCATGATATGTCAGATCCGCAGCCCAGCAGTAGCTCCAGTGGGGGTCACAGATGTGATATAAACGAATTCAAACAAAACTGAAAACATTTTACCTCACAAACAGTCAAAAATCCTGTGACTGGCTGTTCCTCGGATACGTGCGTTGTTCTCGGGTTACATTTAAACTAGACGCTGTTTTCCAACGGACTCGCGTGCACGGAAAAGCTGGGTCGCGTGCATTACAGATCAGTTGGTCGCGTGAGGTGGATGAGAGGAGAACACTATGTAATAATATTACGTTTGAAAATAAATCCTTGAAAATGTTATTCACTATCTACTGTATTTATTTATCCATGATTGGCGTAATATCGTGTGTAGTATACATTTTCATATGTTCATGTATGTCATGCAAATACATGTGACGGCTTGCGACGTTTTAAAGAAACAAACAAGCAAAACTAAACACATAAATCATTATTATTTAAATATACTTGAAGTAAAACAACCTGTTTAAAGTAAATAGTGTAAATAAACTATGTGAGATTTATATTTAACTATGTTTTGTACATAAAATGTATGTAATTTCATATACTATTTTGTCATTAATTTATGAATATTGTTTAGATTGGTTCATTAATGATAAATGTTATTTGTAACCTGCAGTAAGCAGCAGTAATTATTTATGTGACTGAAAAAATGACTAAATATTAAAGCAGACAAGAAGCTGCACTAAAACTTTATTTATTGAAGTGTTACCTTACCTTTTTGTTTACATTTTAATTTCTTAGTAAATATTTTTTATTGCAAAAAGAATTTTGCATAAATAGTATGTACAATAAATGTTCATTTAGTTTCACCAATATTCTTTATGTCTCTCATTTATTGTATTCACATGTATTGTATCGGCCTCATATCGGCCAATCGGCCAGATTGCTTTCTCAATATCGGCATCGGCATCGGCCATTAAAAATCCCATATCGGTCGACCACTACACAGGATTAACCCTCTGGGGTCTAAGAGTTTTTTGGGGTCCTTGAGATGTTCTGACATGCCCTGACATTTGTGTTTTTTTCAGTTGCTTCTAAACATATTAATGGCAAAGGTGTAATTACACTCTATTTAGCACAAACAGGGCTACCATAATATGTGAGCAACATGTATGTACAAAATTGTATAATATCCAAGGTAAACATTTCTAGTAACTATATGCAGTTAATTCCCATACTGTATTTTCAGAAAGTTTTGTAATATCCTCTCCCCAAATGTGTCACTAATAAAAACAATAATAAATATTTTAATGAGAAGGCTTATTGACCTATTAAAGGGCTCATTGTGTGAAAATGTCACTTTATGAGGTTTTTTTTAACATTAATACGAGTTCCCCTAGCCTGCCTGTGGCCCCCCAGTGGCTAGACGTTTTGATGGGTGTAAACCAAGCCCTGGGTATTTTTGAGAAAATGAAAGCTCAGATGGGCGAATCTAGAAATCTTCCCCTTATGTTGTCATAAGGGGAAAGGTTACCTCCCCTTTCTCTGCTTTGCCCTCAAAGAGAATTTGGCCCGCCCATGAGAAAATGAGCTGCGTGACCGCGATATTGTTTTTTCCTCGAGAGACATGATGACTTTCAAACGAGAGAAGCATGGCAGTTGCTCAGTGTTTGGATGTACAAATGAACACACAAGTATTTTTTTTTTTTTAGTTCCTTCATCCGAGCCTCTGAAGAACCAGTGGGTTATGTGCATTTCTGATGTGTAATTGTTCAAGTTCAGACAGATAATCTTTCTCTAAAAGTCGTTCAATACTGTTTATGCATTAGTAAATCAAGCCAGTGACTAAACAACTTTAGACAATCAACTTCATGTCGTTTCTCTTAGTAGGATGAAAATAATCTTACTTAAACTGTGATTAATATATATACAGAAAGCGATCAAAGAACAATCCCTTTCCAGTCGCCCAAGCTGTCAATCACACAGCGCGAGTTTATCTGGATACTTGCCAAAACTCGTTATGAAATCAATGACGCTATTACACTGCACAACGAAGCTCTTACCTCATGTTTGCATTGGTGAAATCCTTTGTGAGAGTGCAGAAACTGCGTTGCAATAAGATCTTCATTCACGCGATCAACAGGCTGTCATCTGCTCAGTGCTCATCACTGCAACCTTTTATGTGATGGGAAAAGATCTAAATACTTAAACTTCTCACGATTTGTTAATCTCGATAGCTGTAATAGTAAAAACATATAATAGCTGTAATAGTAAAAGTATTCGAGAGAGTTCCACATGTAATGCTATATATTTCATATGCAAGCATGTCAGCCAATCACAACAGTGGGTGTTTACACTGAAGTCTCACAGCAGACATGCCCCTTCAAACAGAGCGTTCAAATCAGAGGCTAAAATCAGGCTAGGAAATATGCCTTTTATTTCTAAATTATAACAACTTTTGATCTAAAATCATACTAACCTTTGATCTAAAATCATACTAACATTATAAGGGCACCCCAGGAAACATTCTAAAATAATAAAATAATCCATGCAATGGGACCTTTAAGATGTTGCTTACATCTACCTTGTAAATATGTATTTTTTGCTATTTTATTAAAGTTTTCACATGTAAATCAACAATTACAATTTTAATAATATTTCAAGTGTAATCTTTCTTTGTAGAAAGTATACATTTTATCATGCATATTTCAAAGTTAATGATTCATTAGTTATATTATTGGAATATTGGAACAAACGCTATAATAACATCTTAGTTGATAATTCATTATACCTACTTTATTTTTGACAGAACATCACATACTATATATTTAACATATGAGCTATATAAATGCCTCATTCATTCATTCTACAGTAAAAACTTTATAATCTATCCGAAACGAATCCACGAAATCTTGTCTAAACATTCAGATCGTTTTTATGATATATTATCATATAAATGTTAATTTGCAGTTTAATACATTGCTTACAAAGACATTTTGTGTCAACATATTTCAGTCGATTTTTACTCATCTCAGTATAGCAATATAGTTTGGTAAAAGCTAAACTAGTAGATGTGTTCATGTAAAAATAACATTTTTACTAATGTAAGTGCAAGTGTGAATGAACGGCACAGATGCACGCTGTTGTTTACTACAGCTGAAGTAAACATCTGTGCCGTTCATTCATTCACACACAGACATGCGATTCATATTTAGTATTTTTGCGGTTTACAGACACTATTGCATATCGCAATTAGAACAAAGCACTTAAAGGGATACTTCACCTCTGGGAAGATGAATGTGTATTTAAAATAGGTCATTTAAGTAGAAGAAATGTGAATTTTTTTAATTTGGAGCTTTCTAGACTGAGAAAAGCCAGAAAATGTATTTTTGGCTTATGTGGATGAAAGACAACAACTCCCAGAATGCACTTGCTTCGCTGCCTTAGGAGGCTGCGCCCCACGGATAAGGGAGCGCAGTTGAAAACAAACAACAAGGCTAGCCTACGTGATGAGTTTGCCAGGGATTTAGAGATCGCCCAAAATGTCCGGGATTCGGCTTTTGCGTTCTACAGTCGCCATTCATTCATTATGTTTACTGTGGCGAGCAGGACAAGGCTGACGGCCGCGGGAGAACGGCACGAGGCCGGTGGCGTCATTACTGAGACGCGCCGGGTCTCGCATCTCTCACGGAGGAGCGGGAATTTTCTTAGCAATGGTAAAACGCACATCAGCCGATCACTTGTTTAGCGTTCATGTAAACACTACATTCAGATTCACCAATCGGAATGAATTCAGTTAGATTGAAACAAAAGGTGTGCATGTAAACAATGAATGGCGACCGCAGAACGCAAAAGCTGAATCCCGTACATTTTGAACGATCTCGCCCGCCGGACAAGTCTGGGAAAAGGAGGATGGTAACCCCTACTTACTCAGCTTTCTCCTACTATTCAGCTTTCTCCACAGAACAAGAGCCTGCTAGCTTAGCTTCCAAAGAAAGACGGCTGACACTGTGTGTACATTCTGTGAGTGAGATCCAACCCTCTATGGGTGGGCTGAAAACATGCGGAACAACGCCGTCTACTGGCTGTAGTCTTTAGCCTCTGGCCAGAAAATCCTCCGATGACGCAAAATGACGATTTTTGCGTCATCGGAGGATTTTTTCCAGACAAAAAATACATAAATCTCTTGTCTCAGGGGGATATGAGGGTGGAAAGCATGGTAATTTGAAAATACTACAGGTTTTCTACTAATACAAAGCTTAATGCTAAATCCTGAAGTATCCCTTTAAGAATAAAGAACTTACTATTCACAATCCTCAGCTGGATTCGTTGCTCCTCGAAGTGAAACTAAACCAGCACTTCTGCGAAGCAAGCTAACGTAAAGTGCATGAGTCTGATTAAACTTGATGTGTTTTATCGAGCTGATGTGGGCGTTGACACGTTTGCATGGATTGCCTCAGATAATTTGCGCTTGAATAGCGCGTGCTCTCCGTGGACGTGATCACATTAGCACATAATGAGATATAATGAGCTGAAATGAGAACGACTGACATCTCTCTTTCATACAGATTACATAAACTGAGTATTTGTTTTTTATGTAAATTACTTCATTTAAAAGAAGAGAATTCAAGCTTTATAAAGACATATCACTCGGACTTCACTGACAGAGAGACGGCAGAACTTGCATCGTTTATTTTTCTTTAATTGGAAGAACACAACACTTTTTTTTTGTGTATACTCACAATAAAAAGACACTTAACATGATGTATAACACTTATACGTAAGATCAAAATCAACAAAGTATTTTGAGTCTCTATTGCACTGATAAGAAAAAAGCGAGCTGGTATCGCCGGCGATACCGTCAACCCCAGGGGGTTAATAATTTAAACATTTCAGAAACTTAATGATGTTTTGTGTCCCATAATACAGCAAACAAAAAAATCCATTTAGTAATTCATGGTTATTTACTTCTGACTTGTGTAATAATGTGGTATTTTAATCTCTCAGCCATGACTCTAAACCTGCTGAAGTCCTCAACACATTGAGATCAAATCTGAGAAAGAAGTTTGAGTGTTTGTATGAGGGAATATCAAAGCGGGAAAACCCAACACTCCTGAATGAGATCTACACAGAGCTCCACATCACAGAGAGTCAAAGTGGAGAGATCAATAAAGAGCATGAGGTGAGACAGATTGAGACACAGTCCAGGAGAGCACAAACAGAGGACACACCGATCAAATGCAGTGACATCTTTAGACCTTTACCTGGACAAGACAAACCCATAAGAACTGTGCTGACAAAGGGAGTCGCTGGCATTGGAAAAACAGTCTCTGTGCAGAAGTTCATCCTGGACTGGGCTGAAGGGAAAGAGAATCAGGACGTCCAGCTCATATTTCCACTGGCTTTCAGAGAGCTCAACTTGATGAAGGACAAAACACTCAGTCTTTCAGATCTTCTTCATCTCTTTTTCCCTGAAACAAAAGAAATGGAAATATCCAGTGATGAGTATAAAGTGTTATTCATCTTTGATGGTCTGGATGAGTGTCGTCTGTCTCTGGATTTTCAGAGCGATGTGAGGTTGTGTGATGTGACTGAATCAGCCTCAGTGGATGAGCTGCTGACGAACCTCATTGTGGGGAATCTGCTTCCCTCTGCTCTCATCTGGATCACCTCCAGACCAGCAGCAGCGGATCTCGTCCCCACTGAGTATGTCCATCGAGTGACAGAGGTACGAGGCTTCAGTGACACACAGAAGGAGGAATACTTCAGGAAGAGAATCAGTGATCAGAGTCTGGCCCACAGGATCATCTCACACCTGAAGTCATCAAGGAGCCTCTTTATTATGTGCCACATCCCAGTGTTCTGCTGGATCTCAGCCACTGTTCTAGAGAAGATGTTGAGTGAAGCAGAGAGAGGAGAGATTCCCAAGACTCTCACTCAAATGTACACACACTTCCTGCTCATTCAGACCAACATCAAACATGAGAAGGACTATGAGAAGAAAGTGAAAGATGAAGACATGATTGTCAAACTGGGGAAACTGGCTTATCGGCAGCTTGTGAAAGGCAACCTGATCTTCTATGAGGAAGACCTGAGCGAGTGTGGCATTGATGTGGCAGAAGCATCGGTTTACTCGGGATTGTGCACTCAGATCTTCAGAGAGGAGTTGGGCTTGTATCAGGGGAAAGTCTTCTGCTTTGTTCATCTGAGCATTCAGGAACATCTAGCAGCTCTATATGTGCATCTCTCCTTTATCAACAATAACATCAATGTGTTTGACCAGGTTACCAAACCAACTAATGGAGACACAGTTTCCCTATCTGATCTCCATCAGAGAGCTGTGGATGAGGCTTTAGACAGTAAAAATGGGCATCTGGACCTTTTCCTTCGTTTCCTTCTGGGTCTGTCAGTGGAGTCTAATCAGAATCTCTCACAAGAACTAAAGACACAGACAGCAAACAGCTCTCACAACAATGAGGAAACAGTTGACTATATTAAAGAAAAGATCAGTGAGAATCCCTCTCCAGATAAATACATCAATCTGTTTCACTGTCTGAATGAACTGGGTGATCTTTCTCTAGTGAACGAAGCTGAACCTCATATGAGCCGTGGAGGATTATGTAATGTGAAACTCTCCTCGTCTCAGTGGTCAGCTTTAGTGTTTGTGTTGTTGTCCTCAGAGAAGACACTGCAGAAATTTGACCTGAGCAACTTAATTGGATACAGAAATGATCAGTAAGTAACACCAAGTACAATCATTGCAGTCTAAAACATTATCAACAAAGAGAAACTAAAAGATCAGAGGTGTTTAAATCACGGTGCACAGATTGATTTTTGGGATATTGTACATAATGTGGCTGTGGCCTAGTAAGGCTGCATATCTCGACTGCCACGTCACCAAGCGCGTTTGAAGGATCTTTTGAAGACAGACTTCATTTTGTGTCTTTTAATTCAGCTCATTTTGAAGGATGCATCAAGTGTATCCTTCATGTCCTTCAATCTCCCACACTCCTTTGCACACATTCCAATTCATGTAAAAGAACTGATGGAAAACGAGTCGGCACTGAGTTTATCTGAGTTAACTATGAAATGTAAGACACAAATAATGTATTCGGAGATGAATGTTATCTTTTGTTTCTGTATAAATTAATCACTGAATACTAAACTGACAATTAGGGGTGGGCAAAAAAATCGATTCACATATGAATCGCGATTCAAACTTTACCGATTCAAAATCGATTCATAGAATTCCAAAAATCGATTCTTGTTTTTTTTTTTTTGCCATTCCCTTAGATGGCGCTGCATCGAATTCACACTTACCCCTCATTTACACTGCTCACATCTGCGGCGCATTACGGCTGCGACACGGCTACCGGAGCTGATCGCGCCCATTCTAGTCAATGCTTGTGTTTACACCGGCCGCGACGCGGCGCGTTTCAGAAGCTTCCCAGAAGCGGCTCTCCGCGCCGCTTCGCTAAATATAGGCGCCTAGTCTATTTTTGACGGACGCGCGTCCAAGTCGCACCGGGAATACAAAATAAAAGTAAAAAAAACATTGTCAAATTCAAAATAAACACCCTGTGCAAACTCCCAAACGTATTACATATCCTTGGTAGAAACCATAGACTGTATGGTAGAAAGTTAGAAACTCAAAAATCAAGAAAAAACACGTCGGACAGGCAAATCACGTGGTCTCGCGCATCCAGTTGCTCCGCTTCTGAAATGCTCCTGGTGTGAGTTGGCACCGCGTGGAGGACGGAATAAAACCTTGTCACAGCCTGCGTGACACGCGCCTCAGGTGTGGCCCGAGTCGTGCGGAAAACGTGTGCATGCTAGAAATAGAACCGACGCCTATTTTTCTCACGACACGCAAGCGTGCTGGAAGCGTTTCCAGGCAAAATAGAATGTTTATGTCATTTTTTTGACACGAATATTCATATTAATAAATGACATTTTGATGTTTGAAAGTCTAGGTTTTGACATAAATGCAGATATAGCCTAATGTAGGCTTATTGTATTTTTTTTTTAAATCGATTTTCAAAAATTGCACCTGTCAATACAGAACGAAATATTCTGTAGCCTATTTTGCCGTCAATAGCCTACTCCTTAAACTACATTTAGCAGTATTGTTTGTTTGATCTGACTACAGCACTTTAAAGCTAAATGTAAAAAAAAAAAAAAAAAATGTATTTAAGTTTTAGTTTAAACTTGAATTAAATGTATTTGAAAGCTGGCCAAAGCTTGGCACTTTGCATTGTTTAGTTGCAAAAGTTTTTATGAAGACAAAGTAATATCAAACTTCATTTAATTTGTTATTTCTTTTCTTTTAAATTGTATGTCTACTGCAATCACACAGGAAAAAGTCAACTATATTTACATACTGTGAATCGTTTTTTGAATCGAAAATCGATTTTGAATCGAATCTTGAGACTAAAAATCGGTATCGAATCGAATCGTGAAATTTTCTGAATCGTGCACCCCTACTGACAATAATGTAAGACACTGGGAGACACAGACGATTGTCATTCACTGTATTGCACTAATAAAAAAGCCAGTTAATATAAAGATGGGGTGGGGTGGGAACATATGTAACGTAGCCATGCACACTTACTAGATCTCATTCTAGTGTTTAATGCTGAGAACTGGAGTCTACTAGTCTCAGAAGGACCCGTATAACTTCATTTTCCAGTTGAGTCCGCAAGCCTTTCAAAGTAAACTCATTTGACCGTTGTGTGTGCACCGTCTCCGCCATCACAAAAATTGAGCTGCAAGCGGATCCTCCTGATGATGAAAATTACGTCACATGGACGGCCAAAGTAAACTTGTTAAAACAGTTAATCACATGGATGCCATTCCTGGTGGCGTTTAGCTCTTCAGTGGCGTGGCGGACGGGCACGCAGGGCATATTAAATTATTATTATTGTTATTATTATTAGGCTACTTTTCTCATTAAATTAATATTACACTTCATTTGCCCCGCAATAATTTCATAGCACATCAATGCATAATTGACACGCTGTGAGGATAAAAGATTAGATTAACTTGCTTCTCATTTCAAAGACAACTTGTTTAACACAAAACACTTAGATTTATGAAAATACAATTTTTTTCACTATGGGTCACAAAAGAAACTTTAAGAAAATAAATCAGATCAATGTCTCATATTTTTTTTCTTTATCAGCAGTTGCTCGCAAAATGGACAATTATTAAATTCCTGTTACAATAAAATTAATTATTAAATAAACAAATAGGTAAATAAACAAGTAACTAGCAAACAAACTCAGGCGCTTAATTTCTGTGAATAATTTGCTGATGCAGGTACAAAAATACTTTTTTTTCCTTGCCCCCCCAACTCGGGAGTTAAATGTCACCATGGTGATAACCATAGCAGCGGACAGGACATAAAAAATCTGATGTGTCAAAATAGTGTTGTAGTGTAAATGCATACTAATAGACCTGCCACAGCAACATTAACAAGAAAAATATAAAAGTGTTTAATTTAAATATTTAAGGGTATTTAGGAAGGTATAATGTATTATTTACTTGTGATGTGAATTATTAATATTATTAACATTCATGCTTAACATATTTTTTTATTTTCAATCAGTGTGACACACAACACTGGAGATGAAGTTCTTCAGAAGCTGCTGCCTGTGGTTACAGCAACTAGATCAGCTGTGTAAGTAACACTGAGAACAAGCATCACTGTTAAAACATAACATTTCTTTCTTAAACATTATAAATTAATGGTTTAAAAAAATGAGTGTCACGCTTCAGCTTTTAAACCCTACACCTATCTGACCTGCTTTGTGATCTACTAACCGTTTTTAAGATATTTGTGAGAAATGCATTTTCAAATATATGCATTTATAATGTATGCATTTAAACCATTTATATTTAGACTTTTTATATATTCATTTTAATTTAAATGTTAATACATTTATATTTAGGGGGACAACAGATGTATTCAATGTATTCCATTTTATCAGTTTTATATAATATTTCTCCCTCACATAGACATAATCTCTGGAATAACTTACTGATATATTAAATTAATTGTTTAAAAAAAGAGATTGCACAAATTATAAACACAATTAAGAAAAACAAAGATTTCTGTTTTGATCTGAGAGAGTGAAGAGTGTGTCATTGTTCTCTACAGGTTGTATAATTGTGGTGTCACAGATGAAGGTTGTGCTGCTCTGGCTTCAGCTCTGAGATCAAACCCCTCACACTTGAGAGAACTGTATCTGTATAAGAATAATCTAGGAGACTCAGGAGTGAAGCTGTTTTCTCCTGGACTGGAGAGTCCTCACTGTAAACTGGAGATACTGGGGTAAGATCATGCGTGACATGAAACTGTCTCTGTGAATTCATAAAGTATAATCAAAATGGAATAAAATGCAGGGAAATAACTATTACATTAATTACAAGCAAAGCTATTGAAACAACATGATCAAATTCATCAAATTAATTAAATGTCTGTTCATATGATGTAAGAGGATTAATATTTTTCAGTTTGAAGCGTTTGCTCTTTCTCCTGCTGCTGTGAGTTCATGTGTTTGATCTGTAAATGATTGAACACATGAGCTGCTCCTCATTAAGCTGATACTGCAGTACTTATAATCGCACTGAAAAACACACTTTGACATCATGATATACATTTATCACCCTTTACTTTAAAGGTGCCCTAGAATGTGAAATAGAATTTATCTTGGCATAGTTAAATAACAAGAGTTCAGTACATGGACATGACATACAGTGAGTCTCAAACACCATAGTTTTCCCTTTCTTATTTAAATCTCGTTTTTGAAAAACACCCCTGAAAAACAGGCGAATCTCCACATAACACCAACTGTGACGCAACAGTTGGGATCATTAATATGTACGCCTCTAAAAATTTGCATATGCCAGCCCATGCTCAGTGCCAGGCGGAACTGCGCAGCCGAATCATCAGAAGTTCTGCAGGTGAAGAAACAAGCAGGAGGAGGATCATAGGGAAAATGGCAGATCTATCTATAATCTGATACCGCTACAGTTTAATTCGAAGTTGTTAGTTGCTCTGCCCGTTTCACCACGGACTGTTTTTCTAACCTGGAACATATATCAAGCAGCCAGGCTTCTCTTGGCGTCTCAAACGGACGAAGGGGGCAATTTCAACTAACGTTATATTCCCGCAAGCTGTAAGTAGTGATTTTATTAAGAATAATTTACACTGTGTTATCTAGATCCAGCACGATATTGTTTTTTCCTAGAGAGACATCGTGGCTTGCAAACGAGCGAACGAAGCATGGCAGTTGCTCAGTGTTTGGATGTACAAATTAACACAAAAGTATTTTTTTAATTCCTTCATCCGAGCCTCTGGAGAACCAGTGGGTTATGTGAATTTCTGATGTGTAATTGTTCAAGTTCAGACAGATAATCTTTCTCTCAAAGTCGTTCAACACCGTTTATGCATCAGTAGATCGCGTTGCAGTGATAAGATCTTCATTCACGCGATCAACAGGCTGTCATCTGCTCAATGCTGGAATAGATCTAAATACTTAAAAAACTTCTTATGATTCGTTAATCCCGATAGCTGTAATAGTAAAAACGTATAAAAGCTGTAATAGTAAAAGTTTTCCAGATAGCTCTACATGTAATGCCAGATATTTCATATGCAAGCATGTCAGCCAATCACAGCAGTGGGCAACAACACTGAAGTCTCACAGCAGACACGCCCCTTCAAACAGAGTGTTCAATCCAGGGAATGAAATCAGGCTAGGAAATATGCCTTTTATTTCTAAATTCTAACAAATTTTGATCTAAAAACATACTAACATTATAAGGGCACCCCAGGAAACATTATAAAATAATAAAATAATCCATTCTACGGCACCTTTAAACACACTCAATCTCAGCAGTCAGGATTAACACAGTCCATTCATTTTAATTTTAGGAGAAAACTGGATACTGTAGAGATTTTTCTCCATGTTTAAAATCTACATTGTCAATGTCACAGATTATGACCTGGAGAAACACTATAGTACATCAGTGACACGTCAGTGTGTGTATTAATGAGACTGTGTTCTTATCCTATGAGAAGACATCTCTCTTATTCATGACAGCCCATGGTGTTTTTCTATGACATACACTTCAACCTGTAAAATCACGCAGTAGTTTAGAGAGGCGTTCATGGGTCGCAAGTGTGTGTGTCCATGGTGCAAGAGTTGAGGGTGTTGCAGGCTTCCCCCGTAATGCTGTCAGGGCGAGACTCGCTGTGGGCGTTTGGTTGGCCAGAAACTACCGACACAATCAAACTGTGTGTGTGTAACAACCGTTTTTATGAGGAGAGCGATGAGAATTTGTCTTCTATCACTATCACTATCCATCTTTATTGTCAGTGGCCTGAAGGTACGTAGATTTGTGATCTACGCAACCGGTTTTTATGATATTTGTATGAGTAAATTATCAAATATGCATTTATAGTGAATGTATATAAACATTTATACTGGCAAGTAGGCCTGTCGCGATAGTCGATAAATCGATTAATCGCACGATAAAAAAAAATGACCTCGATAATTTTTCCGGCCGCGATAATTTCATTTGCATACTTGTTTGTTATCCGCGACTGAATGACAACTCTCGTTTCCTTAGCGTAGGAGAAGTGAACCCTCGTCAGTTGCGTTTGTGTGGGGAGGCGGCGCTTGTCAGTCACATGGACTTTGTGTGGGAAGGCGGGAGTGCTTGAGGCGACTGCCGAGAAGAGCGAAAAGACGAGACGCAAGTTGTGACATGGAATTGGTTTCAAAGCCAAACGCGACAGCTGCAGTGTGGGAGCACTTCGGATTCAAACCGAATGACCGTGGTGAACCACTTAACCTGTGCGAGCCGGTATGTCGCATTTGTTGTAAAACAGTATCGACTAAAACCGGTAACACAACAAACATGCACATGCACCTAAAACACAATCATCCGTTGCAGTTTTCCCAGTTGGGAAAAAAAAAAGCTACAACAGACGGGCCGTCTTCGTCTTCCCGACAGTGCACCATAACTGGGGCATTTAGTCGACAAACAAAGTACAAACAGGACAGTGCAAAATGGTGTGCACTCACCGACAGTGTAGTTCGCTTGATTGCTAAAGAGATGCTGCCCTTTAGTATCGTCGAAAAGCCGGCATTTCGACGAATGCTGCAAACATTTGACAGCCAGTATGAATTGCCTGGGAGAACATACGTGTCACAAACGGCAATTCCACAACTGTACAACAGCATTAAAGATGACATACTAAACGAGATCAAAGACATCCAATTTTTCTCTGCCACAACGACCCCCTATATGAGCTTGACTATACACTTTATAAGTGCTGACTGGACCCTGCACTCCAAGTGTTTAGAGACCAGGTATGTCCCAGATAACCATACTGCTGACACCCTTGGAGAAAACCTGAAGTCTGCTGTAGCAGATTGGGGACTGGATGAGCACAAACTAGTTTGCATCACTACAGATAATGGTGCTAACATTGTTGCTGCAATAAGGGATCTTGGCTGGCCATGGCTCAATTGCTTTGGTCACAACCTCCATCTCGCTGTGTCCCATGGTCTGGACAGCAACAAAGATCGGACAGCGCGTGCCATGGGACTCTGTAAAGGTTTGGTCAACACATTCAACCTGAGCTGGCTTAAGAGGAGAGACCTGAGGAAGGCACAGAGTGAGGCTAATCTCCCCCAACACAGTCTAATACTGGTGAGTGGTGTTTAATTCATAGATAAAATATTTATATAATATGCTCATTTCGGTTCATTTTCCCGACCGACAACCGCCGCTCGTTATCCGATTTTTATCCGTTAATATTATAAGATTATAATATTGAATTGGCATTAACCTGTTAACCGTTGCCAGTGCGTCGGCGCACTGAAGCGTTTTTTTTTTTATTTAGTTCAAAGTTACTATCAGATTTAATGTTATACCTTGACAAACTATACATCATTAAAAAGATATAAGACTCAAGTTTCAGTATTTGACCACTATTGTATTCTGAGAAACTTATAGCGACAGTTATTTCTTAATTTGTGTCAGGAGTTATGAAATGAAAAAATGAGTCGATACCTTTGATATGAATTATGCACGTCAGCCGCTTTCATTCATAAAAAACTCCCGTGCTGTCATGCTAAAAAATAAAATTGACATGTCTGTGATCCGTTAAAAATAAAAATCACGGGTTTATTTTAATGTGCAAACATGCAGAACAGATCAACAACAGAACCTGGATTCATATAAAATTCACGCACCTGCAGCATTTCTGACAGTGACAACAGAAAAAAAACAATAAAATAATATAAATAAAAAAACATAAGATAGGCCTACAATAAATGTATTTTATTAACTTAAATAACTAACAAATTATGATGACGAAAAGAAAACACTGAATCAATTTAAAGCTTTGAAATTTTTTTTTCAAAGCTTCAAATTGATTCAGTGTTTTCTTTTTGTCATCATAATTTGTTAGTTATTTAAGTTAATAAAATATATTTATTGTTAACATAGTATTATAATCGGTCAAAATGTTTACTTTCGTTTAACGGTTAAATGGTCAATATGAGCATTAATAAAAATAATGGACATGTAAAAAGAAGTTATTTTATTTAGGAATGTTGATAGACAAACTAATGAACAAGAACAATATTATCCTTCACACAGGATGTTGTCACACGATGGGGCACTAAGCAGAAGATGGTAGAGAGGGTGCTGGAGCAACTCCCAGCCATTAGACGTGTCCTGGTTGAAGACAAAAAACATAGCCACCTCAACCCAACCTGGCAGGATGTTGCTGTGTTGGAGTCTATCAACGCAGCAATGAAACCACTGGCTGACTTCACAGACATCCTCTCAGGGGAAAAATACGTCACGGTGTCCTCGGTTAAGCCTGTGTTGGAACTGATTAAAGACGACCTTCTCTCTCCAGGCCCTGATGACACTGCACTGACAGCCAGTATTAAACAAAACATGTGCAGGGTACTGACTGAAAAATACAGCTCACCTGCAATCAACATCCTACTTAGAAAGGCCACCATCTTGGATCCTAGGTATCGTGGCAGCATGGAGGAGGCAGGTGCATTGGATGATGTCAAAGATCAGCTTGTGCAAGAGCTACTGGACTTAGGACCAGAAGAAAGTGGAGAAGGTACAAGTGGTGAGAGCTGCAGCAAAGCCACTGGAGGAAACAAGGATGAACCTACTGCTGCCGCACTCACCAAGAAGAAGAGGCTGAGTGACCTTCTTCAAAACAGAAGAGCTCGTAATCTCAGTCAGGCCCAGGCTGCATTTCCAAAAAGAGTGCAGGCTGATGCAGAGCTGACTAAGTTCCTCCAAGAGGATGCAATTGATGCATCTTGTGATCCCTTGGTGTGGTGGCATGACAATCAAAGAAGATATCCTTTGATGGCCAAGTTGGCCCAAAAATACATGTGCATTTGTGCTACAAGCACCAGCTCTGAGAGAATGTTCAGCACAGCTGGCAACATTGCTACTCCTGAGAGATCCTGCCTTAAGCCACACAAAGTCAACATGTTGGTATTTCTTGCACGGAATCTGCCATAAAAGCTATCTCTCTCTCTCTCGTCATTGGTGTACATAGACTGCAATTCACTTTTTTTGCTGGAGAAATTATTTTTCAAAAGTTTTTTGCATATGGCTTGAGGCTTTTTTGTTTGTTTGTTTACAAAGGTCCTAACAGGCAGTTTTGCCTGTTATAGAATGCATGTTGAGCCTATTGTTTAATATTTTTTGATGTGCAATTTTGTTTACATCCATTTTATTTATTGTTTTTGGTATTTATTCAAGTGCATTTTTTGTTAACAGAGACTGAGAGTCCATTGCTTTTATTGTTTTTGGTTGTTTTGTTCATTGTTATTGTGGATATTTAAAATGTTTTCCATTTTCAGTGTTAAATAGTCTTTGGAAATAAACGTTTATTGAATTTTGAAAGGTGTATGTGCATTATTATGCCATTATCATTATTCTAGATGAAAATGGTCTCAGATCGACAATATTATCGTTTATCGCGATAATTTCTTGGACAATTTATCGTCCAGCAAAATTTGTTATCGTGACAGGCCTACTGGCAAGGCAAGTTTATTTATATAGCACATTTCATACACAATGGCAATTCAAAGTGCTTTACATAGAAGAAATTAAAATAATTAAAAGAGATAAGAATAATTAAAAATAAAATAAAAGAGAAAGAGAAACACGAAGTGTTATAACTTCTGCATAGATTAACTGATCTTGATGAAACTTCAGTGTGTTCGTGGTAAGAGGCCGATCAGATGGATGTAACTATTGTGAGTCCAAGTTATAGCGCCACCATCTGGCAGCAGGAAGTGCCACTTTAAAAATGCTTTTGACAAAAGTGAGGGTTAGTTTTACCCACAGTTAAAAAACTCAGTACATATATTGTACTCATCGAGCCGGACAACTTTCTGATTTACAGTCATTAGCTCCGAGCAACAGGAAGTCAGATATTTTGGTTTGAATGTGGATTGTTTTTGGATATTTGTTTTTAGTTACTCCTCCTAAGTGGTTTATTTTATTCACACCAAACTTTTTCAACATGATGAAAATACATTAAAGATTCTAAATTGTGAAAGGATAATAAATATCTCAAACGGTTTTGTTATGGCGAGGGATTAAAGTAATGTCCAAAAAGGAAACACTAAAAGCCTTATATCTTTGAAAAATGTAATTATACACCATTTATTATGACCGCCGCTAGCGTAGCTAGCGAAAGCGGTCATATAGGGATTGTCAAAGTTTTTTTTTTTTTTCGTCACCTTACTGAATTTTTCGTCAACGATACCAGGGACACCGAAGCACCGGGGAACATGAAATTTGGTGGGCATGTAGCCCCACTAGACTTCTAAGGAAAAATTTCATTTGGGCCCCCGGGGGCCACTCCCCCCCCGCGCTGGGCCCCCCCAAACCCCAAAAAATGCAGTTTTTCCTAAATAACTACCTGAACCGTGGCACCGAGGATGAAGAAATTTTTATGGTATGTTGGTCTACTAAACTTTTACGGAAAAATTTCGTTTGGTCCCCGGGGGCCACTTCCCCCCCCGCGCTGGGGCCCCCGTAAATTTTTCGTCAACGATACCAGGGACACCGAAGCACCGGGGAACATGAAATTTGGTGGGCATGTAGCCCCACTAGACTTCTAAGGAAAAATTTCGTTTGGTCCCCGGGGGCCACTCCCCCCCCGCGCTGGGCCCCCCAAACCCAAAAAAATGCAGTTTTTCCTAAATAACTACCTGAACCGTGGCACCGAGGATGAAGAAATTTTTATGGTATGTAGGGCCCACTCTTAAGGGCCCACATCAACCTAGCCCATAATCAGTCATTTGTGATTTGCGCCCCTCCCATAAAAAATGAAAATGCAATATTATTCTGCTTTAATCGCCCCTATCTTCAGTGGAGATGTTCAGAACTGCACCATATTTCATGTGTATGATTAACTTGACATCCTCTGGGGGTATCCTCTGCTAAGTTTTGTAGAATTTCATCCATGGGGGGGGGTATAAAATAAATTAATTTATGTGCACATTTAGTGACTGTACACTCATCGGCCTGTAGATGGTGCTGTTGAGCGAAGGGTTGCTGGTTTAGGATGATACTGTCACACACACACATGCAGGAATACAAACAAATGCAAGCATGCACACACACTGACATCCACACGCACAGACACACACCCATACACACATACAAATCCACATGCACAGACACACAAACACACACGCGCACACATACATACACGCACAGACACACACACACACAGACACACACATACACAAACACACACACACACACACACACAGACAGACAGACATGCACATACTATTACTTTTTATAGGTATATACATAAACACGCAATACAGCCAAATTACTCCACGTCATTTATTTTTGTGGAAAGCCAGTGCAGGCCTGAGCGGCGGTCATATTTTGTACCGCGATGCGGTACATCTAGTTTCTATATAAAATTATACAAATATCTGAACTAAACCTATTTTATTCTTTTTTTCTTCATTTTAAGAATTATGTTTAAGTTTAAAAACAGCCAGAATGGTTGTTTAGTCCAAATAATAAATAAATCAAGTCATACATAGTGCTATACTGCCCTCTTGTGTTCAAAGTCAGGTAGGCCCGTTGTCTTTATATATAGATATATTAAGGATGTGACTGTGGGAATATTTTCCCACCGGTTAATCAACGTGTGACACCGCTGGTGGCTTTTAAATCACTAACTTAAAGCGAAAGTAAAATACTGACGTCCGCCCAGACATTGATAATGGTGCGGAGTAGAGCGAGCGTTTTCAATGAAGTAGGCATGAACTAAAAAATGTTATGTATGTATTTGTGTCCACTGTTCAGTCTTTAAAGGCACTGGGGTGGCGGTACCACCGGCTTAGGCCTGTCATCGCTGCTTGCAGCTATATTATTATTATTATTATTATTATTATTATTATTATTATCAATGTTGAAAACAGTCGTGTACATTTTCTTTTTTCGGATTCTTTGATGAATAGAAAGTTACATTTTACTATATATTCACGTAGAAAAGAGCTGTTTTACATTGGAATAATATTTCACAATATTACTGGTATTTTTTTATTTTTAATCAAATAAATGCAGCAAAAGAGACTTCTTTTAAAAACCTAAAAAATATTACTCATCCAAAACTTTTGACTGGTAGTGTATATGCATATATTGCTTTGGAATCATCATTCGTCTCTCCAACTGCATAATTACACCAACAGTTGTCTGTAATATGATGGTGCAGATAAAAACAACTCAGACTTAATACATAAATCCATGAAGTACAGCATACCAATCTAACTGGCCATAAGAAATACTTAATATCTTAATATACAAGATTGTAAGCACTTACCATTGTCATGTGACTCGATTACATAATTTCCAAACTGTTGTGTAAAGTCATTAAAAAAATTAGCGTGTGCACAAGAAGCAAGATGGGTGTTTATTACGTAATTTTGTGTGTAATTGACCATTCAAACGCCACGAAGCGGAACACACTGTCAGGCGGCACAAGAAGCCATTGTGTGAGTGCCGATTTGAGTTCTAATGTGCTTTTAAATCAAGCACATCCTGTTCCTTATTGTTCATTTATCCGTGCTTCTTAATCACTCTAAAGTTTCAATAACTTTAAGCAATTCGCTCAATGTTTACAAATACATTAAGCTGACACATGTATAGAAACGCACACACTAGGGCTTGGACGATGCACCTATCTCCTGATTCAATATTACAATACTTTGGTGCCGATACGATATGTATTGCGATTTAAGAATTTTGATTGCTACCGTACCCATCAGTTTATATTTGAACTTTAAACTTTTATCCCAGCACTTCTATTTAAACTGTTTCATGACAACTCTGGGTCAGTGGCAGTGCCAACACAGATTTAAAATGTTGCAATATGATTTTTTTCAAAGGTTGAATTGAACAAATTGGAAGACGATCGCGTGGGTGTTTGAATCGAGATCACAGTATTTTAAAGATGAATCGTCCAGCTCTACTGTCTTATCTCTCTCTCCGCATATGAATAGCGCGAGGGCTTTTCAGTGCATTCAGTCTCACGTCACTTCCACGCGTCCACTTGAAAGGGATATTACGACACTCATAGATAATGACACATTTCATCCTCTGTTGGAACAAAAGTGGCTAACTTCTGTCAACCTCATCTATAAGCAAGGACAAAATAAAGCAATTTCATTTGAATCAATATTGATTCTGAAATAAAAAAATCTATTTTAAAATTGTAAACCAAAAATGGCAATAGTTAGGTTATTTATTTATTTATTTATTTTCTCAGCCCTAACACACAAAGTTCCTTAGAATGTTTACAAATACATTAAGCAGACACGCACACAAACACACATGTTGGATTTTCATGTTTTATGGGGACTTTCCATAGAAATAATGATTTTTACTTGGTACAAACTGTATATTTAATCCCTTAATCCTAATTGATGTAATTTAACAACTTGAACTAGTGAGTATGTGTATATTGACAGCATTTTGTTATTTATTTTTTAAGTGTTCATGTTTATCTTTGGATACAGGCTTAATGTGTGTCATTGTTCTCTACAGGTTGAGGGATTGTTGTGTCGCAGATGAAGGTTGTGCTGCTCTGGCTTCATCTCTGAGATCAAACCCCTCACACCTTAGACACCTGGATCTGTCTGGGAATAAATTAGGAGACTCAGGAGTGAAGCTGATGTCCGTTGTACTGGAGAATCTTCACTTTAAACTGGAGAAACTGTGGTAAGATCATACGTGACTCTCACAGTAAACTGTCACTGTGATTTCAAAAAGTATAATCAAATTGGAATAAAATGCTGGGAAACAAAATATTATTACATTAATTACAAGCAAAGCTATTGAAACAACATGATCAGATTCATCAAATTATTTTCACGTCTGTTCATATGATGTAAGAGAATTAATATTTTTAAAGCGTTTGCTCTATTTCTCCTGCTGCTGTGAGTTCATGTGTTTGATATGTAAATGATTGAACATGTGAGCTGCTCCTCATTAAGGTGATACTGCAGTACTGATAGTCACACTGAAAAACACTGACATCATGATATACATTTAACACCCTTTACTTTAAACACACTCAATCTCAGCACAGTCAGGATTAACACAGTCCATTCATTTTCATTTTAGGAGAAAACTGGATACTGTAGAGATTTTTCTCCAGGTTTAAAATCTATATGTCAATGTCACAGATGATGACATGGAGAAACACTATAGTACATCAATGACACGTCAGTGTCTGTATTAATGAGACTGTGTGTTCTTATCCAATGAGAAGACATTTCTCTTATTCATGACAGCACATGGTGTTTTCCTATGACAGACGCTTCAAACTGTAAAATCACGCAGTAGTTTAGAGGCGTTGCAAGAGTTGAGGGTGTTGCAGGCTTCCCCGTGATGCTGGGCGAGACTTGCTGCGGGCGTTAGGAATTACAAAAGCTTTCTATCTCAGATAAATGCTGTTCTTTTGAACTTTCTATTAATCAAAGAATCCTGAAATAATGTAGTGTAACTGTTTTCAACATTAATATTCATAAATGTTTCTTGAGCATCCAATCATCATATTCAAATAATTTCTGAAGGATCATGTGACACTGAAGACACTGAAGGGGTAATGATGCTGAAAATTTAGCTTTGATCACAGGATTAAATTACACTACTATATATTCACATATAAAAGAGCTGATTTACATTGGAATATTATTTCACAATTAGACGTGCCGGTATTCGGTAATGCGATAAATCGCGGTAATGAATATGCACGATATTGTTATCACGGGCACTTCAAAATACCGTGAAAAATAATAATACGAATTTAGATTTTTAGAACGTGCATTATAGCTTATTTTCCATCAACCGCTTAAACAAACACTGCGTATATGCTGCGCGAAACACGTGCGCACTCTGATGTAAACAATCGCCACGTGTATAAGCATGCGGCCGGTGCGCACTTCTAGTCTAATGTAAACAGTCCTCACATGGAGAAGCAGCGGTGGAAGGAGGAACGCCGCCGCCTACAGTCTATGGCCGCCGCCGATCTATCCGGATCCATCCCGCTTCTAAAAGCAGAGCTGCCAACTCGACGCATTCAGCGCGAGACTCTTCACACGCTCACGCCACACATCCGTTTTCTCACGCAGAGAATAATCGCGGAGTAAAGAGGACACTAAGACCGTCAAACAAGACAGAGCAGGTTACTTTTGATATGAAACAGGAGAACAATTGTGTCACAGAACGTTACATTTAAACCATTTAATGACCAGCAGCAGCATGTTAGATGACTAAAACAAATAGATAAAGAGGAGTATTTTGCTGAATATGTGCACTGCACTTTTTTATATTTATTATATTTTTTTACTTGTCATTACATAATTGTTATTATAATGAAAACCACATTATATTTGATTTAATTAGCTATTTGTAACCTTTAATAATACCAGCTGATAGGGCTCTATATATGGTTACATAGCATTATGTGAGATATTTTTTTTCATGAGAAAAAAATAACACGTGGGCTATCTACTGTAGCCTTCCTAATATTTATCCAAAATTAGTCAATATTGAATCAAGATTTAAATCAAATCCCAAGTATTGAATTGAAATCGTTAAATTTGTGTTAAGCAATACAATCAGTAGCCTACCAGTCATTGTACCATGTAATCATTGTAACATGTTGTCACTAAACTTAATAAAATTCAGTTTAGTTACCCCCCAACCCCCCCCCCCCCCGTTTGTTATGTGCAATTAAAATATCGTGATAATACCGTATACCGTGATAAAAGCTCACTCAATTAATCGCAGCATGAAAATGTGATACCGGCACATGCCTATTCACAATATTACTGTAATTTTTTATTTTTAATCAAATGCAGCAGAAGAGACTTCTTTTAAAAACCTTAAATATTACCGATTCCAAAACTTTCGACTGGTAGTGTATCATCATTTGTCTCTCCCCAACTGCATAATTACACCAGCAGTTGTCTGTAATATGATGGTGCAGATAAAAACAACTCAGACTTATAATACATAAATCCATGAAATACAGCAGATACCAATCCAACTGGCCATAAGAAATACTTAAAGGGTTAGTTCGCCCAAAAATTAAAATTGTCATTAATGACTCACCCTCATGTCGTTCCAAGCCCGTAAGACCTCCGTTAATCTTCGGAACACAGTTTAAGATATTTTAGATTTAGTCTGAGAGCTTTCTGTCCCTCCATTGAAAATGTATGTACGGTATACTGTCCATGTCCAGAAAGGTAATAAAAACATCATCAAAGTAGTCCATGTGACATCAGTGGGTTAGTTAGAAGTTTTTGAAGCTTCGAAAATACAGTTTGGTCCAAAAATAACAAAAACTAAAATCAATCCGCGTTCACGACTCCGCAGTGACGCTGCTGACATAAGACGCTACTGACGTGTTATCTGGTGACACATCAGCAGCATCTGACGTCTGACGTCTTACGTCAGCAACTGTGTTCCGAAGATGAACGGAGGTCTTACGGGCTTGGAACGACTTGAGGGTGAGTCATTAATGACATAACTTTCATTTTTGGGTGAACTAACCCTTTAATATCTTAATATACAAGATTGTAAGCACTTACCATTGTCATGTGACTCAATTACATAATTTCCAAACTGTTGTGAAAAGTCATTAAAAAAATGAGCGCGCGCTTAAAAAGCAAGATGGGTGATTTTTTTTTACGGAATTTTGTGTGTATTTGACCATTCAAAAGCCACGAAACGTGACACACTGACAGGCGGCACAAGAAGCCATTGTGTGAGTGCTGATTTGAGTTCTGATGTGCTTTTAAGTCATCAAGCACTTATTGTTTATTTATTCATGATTTTTAATCACTTAAATTGATTAAAAAAAACTTACATTCATTAAAACAATTGGTAGTCGACATGATTACCATTCATTCATTTTAACCCCCTGAGGTCGACAATCGCGCCGGCACGATAGGCTCGCTTTTTTTTTATCAGTTCAAAAGAGATTCATTTTGCTCTGTAGACTTTGATATTACAAACAAGTTTCATACATCAATCGATTCTGTTAAATGTGTATTATTTTTGTGTATACTCACAATAAAAACAAAGTGTTGTGCTTTTTGCCAAATAAAGAAAAATAAACACGAAGCGAGTTCTGCCTTCTCTCTGTCAGTGTAGTCCATTCTGTAACGCGTCCGAAAATGAACAAACACTCAGCGAATACTCAGTCAAACAGACATACAGACACACAGGCATGAAGCTTGAATTATCTTCTTTTAAATGAAGTAATTTATAATAAAAAACAAATATTCTCAGTTAGGGGTGGGCGGTATGACCAAAATTCTATTTCACGGTATGACTAATTTTATTTCACGGTAACGATATATTTCACGATATAGTTATTTATATAGGCTATGTCGAAAAATCGACAAAAAAGGCTTTGTATAATAAATAAACACAAATACTTTAGAAATGAAAAGTACTTCACCTTGTTTGAATTTTCTTTTTCTTTTATTTGGTAAATTATTTCTAAATTATTTTTAATAGCTAAATATAGTAAACAAAACAGTTTCATCAACTTTTAGATTAACTGCCCCCAACTGATTGATATTAAATACAACTCATAGCCATTGGTGCAATTAAACTTTAAATAAAATGTTGCTGAATAATTTTTAAATCTCATGTTATTGCTTTACTTCATCAATCAGTTTATAATATCTGAATATTTTATATTGAACTATTCTATTCATAATAAATTAGTTACTTCCTTTTAATTTGGTAGGATATTAGTAAATACGTGTAAATATGTTTAAATGGTTTCCCAGTACATTTTTTTGCCATGTCTGCTTATACTGCATTTTAAAGGACTTGTTTGGCTCTTTTTGTGATATCTGGGAACCCGTGAAGTCACATAAAGCTTTAATCAAGGCAGGTTCAGAAGTGTCAAGTTCATAAGTGACTAGGAGAACCGCAGTATGAAAACCGAACAGCAGCTACTGTTAGTGTTGACTGACTAAAATGATATAATATGTGTGTAAATTATACACACCTTGTAACTGCGTCCTTATGTTACATAGCTCGGTGAACACCGACACACCGCGCTCCCTCTTTTGCATCAGTAAAATGCGATCGATTAATAATTTGAGTGACAAGAAGTTGTAATCGCGTATCCAATCAAATGAAGATTTTATCAGCTGGTTCATTGGCCAATTGTTTGGAGTTGGAAATATATAACTCGCGCTGCATATTTAGTAATTTTGCCTCAGATACAGGATTATACATTTGCAGGTTGTTCATTAACACGGCAACTGCTCGCGTGTCATGCTGAATGCGATTTTCGTGTTTAAAAAGTAACTATATATGAGAGACGGAAAGATGCAGATACATTGTTTATTTCTATTTGTTACGATATTGATATATGAACTGTTGTCAAGTAAGCTTCATGCTTTCCCCGTTGCAATCATGCACTCCTCTAAACTGTAGCCTACGGGTGCTGCACTGCTCTAGTTGACTGCTGCGCCTTTCCCCCCGAAAATATCACGTTAACAACCCTTTAGAAAACGTAATTCCTTTGTGGATCCTCTTGATCTCCTTTCTCCTTGACAAATCTCAGTGTCTCAGTCTCACGCATGCTGCATGTGAGTTAACCACGCCCACTTATTTACATGTCGCGGTATCACGGAATATAAAAATCTGTTACGGTTGACATTTTCTACCGCGGTAACGATATATACCGTCATACCGCCCAGCCCTATTCTCAGTTCATATAATCTGTAAGAAAAGAGCGAGATGTCAGTCGTTCTCATCTCATCTAATTATTTTTAATGTGACTCCGCCCACGGAGAGCGCGCGCTATTCAAACGCAAATGACTTTTGAAATGAGGCAATCCACGCAAACCTTTGAACGCCCACATTTCAGCTCGAGAAAACACAAGTTTAATCAGGTCATTGTAGACTACTTGTTTACACCGTCTCGCACCGCTGTGAGGAATAATAATAATGGAAAATGTACCTCAGAAGTGCAGGTATTTCGAGGAGCAAGGATCCGACTGAGCTGAGGAATACTGTTGTAAGTTTTTTTCCTTCTCAAGGGAATCGCGTTTCTGTTTGTGAATGAATGAACGAACGGCAGAGATGCGCGCTGTTTACCACAGCTCGCAAAAAGACAGTTTAAATTTAAATCGTGTTTCTGTGTGTGAATGATGATGTTTTAGCAAACTGTATTGCTATACTGAGATGAGTAAAAATCGACTGAAATATGTTGAAATAAAATGTAGGCTATTTGTATAAGCAACGTATTAAACTGCAAATTAACATTTATATGCCCTAATATTTCATAAAAACAACATTACAGTCAGGCGAAATATGAAAGACAACATTTTGTTGACTAGATTTGGGTACAGTATACTATTATACTAATATACTAATATACTATTTTTGTCAAAAATAAATTCATCAACTAAGATGTTAGCTGTTCCAGTGTTGGGTATATTCAAACTAATGAATACATATGATAAAATGTAGGCCTATAATCATTTTTTACAAAGAAAGAGTAAAGAGTTTACACTTGAAATATTGTTGAAATTGTAATTATTGTTGTAATTGTAACCTTTTTAATAAAATAGCAAAACATATTTACAAGATAGATGTAAGCAAAATCTTAAATGGTCAATATTAGTCATCTTCTAAATATATCTTTTGTCCTTGCATTCATTCTTGTGGCTGAAGTGTCACACCTGAATGAATGGCTCATTATGCAGAGTCATTACGACAACATTCATTAGTCAAGTCTTGTTGACACATATTTAGTATGTGTTTTGTGGTCTTATTTCAGCAACTTTCTTTTTTTTTTTTTTTATAACCACGCATAAACATTATTCTCTTAAAAATGTAAACATATACATGCATGTTGCTCGCATATTATGGTAGCCCTGTTTGTGCTATATAGAGTGAATTTACACCTTTGCCATTAACATGTTTATAAATAACTGAAAAAAGCACAAATGTCAGAGCATGTCAGAACACCTCCAGGGCCCAGAAAACCCCTCAGACCCCAGAGGGTTAATATCACATCTGTGTAAAATTAAAGAAATAATATTTTTCTGTGTTCAGTCTCTCTTTCTTGAGTTGAGGGGATTTGAGTGATTTGATCTGTAAAAGATTGAACACATGTGCTGCTCCTCAGGAACCTGATACGATCAACATTTAACACTTTTCTTTAAACATAGTCTCAGCACAGTCAGGACTTTATTACATGCAGAATAAGATGAATTCATCCTTAACGTCCATCACATCCATCTTTTTTCTGTGGTCATCTTTACACATTTATTTAATCTGATATAAATAATTTATATACGTTTTTATATAAGCTTTTCCTCTCACACAAACACACACAAATAACATGGTGAATCTCACAAATCAAACATGGTGATTTGTTCTTTTGTTTTTTTAAATGAAGTCTGTTGATTCGATCTGTGTGCCTGATCTGATAGAGTGAAGAGTGTGTCATTGTTCTCTACAGGTTGATAAAGTGTGGTGTCACAGATGAAGGTTGTGCTTCTCTGGCTTCAGCTCTGAGATCAAACCCCTCGCACCTGAGAGAACTGGATCTGTCTGAGAATAAACAAGGAGATTCAGGAGTGAAGCTGTTTTCTGCTGTACTGGAGAATCCTCACTGTAAACTGGAGATGCTGTGGTAAGATCATCTCTACTATAAAGACTCAGAGTAAATAAGGATTAATATGTAGATGGTGTATATAATATATCTTTGGTGTAAGTCCCATCTGGTGGATCGGCAACAGATTCCTGCTTGAACCGTCAGATCCTGCCGGCGGTAGAAGGCAGCGGTGAGGAGTCTCCCTGAAGAGGAACATTTACATCTTAATAAATTATTATCCCCAAAATAAAGTAAAACTAACGGTTAAATAAACCGGACATTCTATAAACCAGACAACAGAATCAGGATACCTGCAGGGTCCCCGCGGTGATGACCGAAAAAATTATAACCGCATTTTATGTATTATAACCGAAAAAATTATTACCGCATTTTAGTTTACTGTTCTTTTAAAATTAATTAAAATGCATGTGCAGGCGTTTCAAATCCTGCACGACTCACAGTATCGCACAGCAGAAATGCGTCCCTTTCAGTTCAAGACAGCGGGTCAAAAAGAGAAAGCGCAAAATAGCTCTCTATATGAAGCATAGCCCAACTTCATTCAAGCCGCTTACAACTGCTGTTTTTGTCTCTATTTTTCTTGACAATAGTAGGCCTTGTAGATAGAACCAGAACTAAGCTAACTAAACAAGTTGAACTTTAGCTATATAAGCTGTGAGCTCCTTTATTAACCCTCTGGGGTCTGAGGTGTTTTTGGGGCCCTAGAGATGTTTTGACATGACCTGACATTTGTGCTTATTTAAGCTACTTACAACATACTATTGGCCAACATGTAATTTTGTTGTATTCAGCACAAACTCTGCTACAATAATATGTAAGCAAAATGGATGTACATGTTTGCATTTTATAGAAAAAAAATATTATGCGTGGTTAGTATGTTTTGGGAAAAACATTGTTACTGCAATAAGGCCATTTAACACATACTGAATAGTTGTCCACAAGACTTTGGAATTACTATTCTTGTAGGCTAGAATTTTTTTCTACAAAATGATGTGAAAATCATTCTGACCACTCTTTCACAAACAACTAGGGCTGTAATCTCCCAGTCGGTTAGTCGATTATTTGGTCGATACGTTCTGGCTCGACCAAAATTCTGATTGGTCGATTTTTTGCCGCGTTCTTTTCATTTAGTTTTGTCGCGTTCATTTCATCAGTTTTGCCGCGTTCATTTCATCAGTTTTGCCGCGTTCATTTCATCAGGTGGAAAGCACTAATTGCTAATGGGGGTGTTTTCAGAGCACCTCTGTTTCACAGGTAACAGTCTGTCTTCAGAACACCCCCCTTGTTTTCACGTCTTTTGGATTAGCCCAACCCGCTACTGGAGAAGAGAGACAGATTGAAGAAAGTAGGCTACTAGAAGGTTTGCTGAATATTATTACTTGATCTGGTTTGTTTAATAAATATTTTTTTATTTAAGTGGACGTGCCTTTTGTGTTTAACCTGTTAAGCTTCACCAGTGCGTCGGCGCACTGAAGCGTTTTTTTTTTTATTTAGTTAAAAATTACTATCAGATTTAATGTTATACATTGACAAACTATACATCATTAAAAAGATATAAGACTCAAGTTTCAGTATTTGACCACTATTGTATTCTGAAAAACTTATAGTGACAGTTATGTCTTCAGGGTGTCCGCGCGGTAGTAAAAGGTAGTAAAAGGTAGTAAAAAGAATCTACCAAAATTAAGGCCCTTGAAAGGTAGTAAAAGGTAACAAACGCAATTTGACTTGGTAGTAAATTTTTCATCACCACCTCAATATATGAGTTTACATTTTTCGATATATTTTTGAAATGCGATATGGAATTAGACCATATCGCATATATCGATATAGTTCAAACGCGCTGTGATCCTTGCTCCCCGCGCCCCCGCTTCTCCGCCCCTCCTTTTCCACTCTGCGTGCGTGTTTAGAGCGTTATGTTATGAGAGGCGAATCATGATTACTTCAGAAAACCCAGCACAATAGGAACTACCAGGCAGTGACATAAGTGTACGCTGAAATAGTCTTTCACCTCAGAAAAACGGACTTTCTTGTCCTGTCAGCCGTTATCCTGTTCTCGTAGCGCACACTCTTCAATTGCACGCGCAAATGCGGCGGCGCACGCTGTGTATCGCCTCACTATATAAAGTGCAAAAGAAACTACGAGCATGCAACGCCGTTACGTTGTAAATTACACAAATTAAAAGTAATGAAGGTATGATTTTCATTCTATTCACCAGGAGCAGTTTCCATGTTTCATTAACAGTTATTGTTAGTATTGTGTATTCACCATGGTAACTGTCGTTTCCATATTAACCCCAAAATGACAATTTATTTTTCTTTGTGTTATTTTTTATATTTTTAAATGACTAGTGGCTCATACCAACATTGTATTAACAAAAACTAGTTTGGAACTGCTATTTAATAGCTTTAGCATTGGCCTAATATTTATTTATTAGTAGCCTACTAGTCTTTACTATTAGTCATATTCTTACAATTTATGTAAAGTAAAGGGGGACAGTACTTGTGTGTGTGTGTGTGTGTTAACAAATTTTGTGTAAACGTGTTATAATTTGCCTATATATATATATATATATATATATATATATATATATATATATATATATATATATAGGCAAATTATAACATGTTTACACAAAATTTGTTTATATACAGTACAGGCCAAAAGTTTGGACACATTACTATTTTTAATGTTTTTGAAAGAAGTTTCTTCTGCTCATCATGCCTGCATTTATTTGATCAAAAATACAGATAAAAATTTAATATTGTGATATATTATTGGTTTTCAATTTATTATACTTTAAATTATCATTTATTTCGGTGATGCAAAGCTGAATTTTCAGGATCATTACTCCAGTCTTCAGTGTCACATGTGACATCCAGTCAATCACATGATCCATTCTGATTTATTATGAGTGTTGGAAACAGTTCTGCGGCCTAATATATTTGATGAATAAAAGGTTAAAAAGAACTGCATTTATTCAAAATATATATATATTTTTTTAATATAAATCTTCTTTATTATCACTTCTTATCAATTTAACACATCCTTGCTGAATAAAATTGATTTATTTAAAAAAAAAATAAAGAAAAAAATTACTGACCCCAAATTACTGACCAGTAGTGTATATTGTTGTTATAAAAGATTTCTATCTTGAAAACATTTGCTTCTTTTTTTTTCTTTTCTTTTTTCTTTTTCTTTTTTTTTATTCATCAAAGTATCCTAAAAAAGTATCACAGGTTATGAAAAAATATTAAGCAGCAGAACTGTTTCCAGCTTTGATAATGAATCCTCATATTAGAATGATTTCTAAAGGATCATTTGATAGACTGGAGTAATGATCCTGAAAATTCAGCTTTGCATCACCAAAATAAATGATAATTTAAAGTATAATAAATTGAAAACCACTTATTTTAAATTGTAATAATATATCACAATATTACATTTTTTTTCTGTATTTTTGATCAAATAAATGCAGGCTTGATGAGCAGAAGAAACTTCTATCAAAAACATTAAAAATAGTAATGTGTCCAAACTTTTGGCCTGTATTGTATATTTAATTTAAACTTTAATAATCATAATTAATAAATCACTATTCCAATTCCAAGGGAATAATCAGCAATTATGATTTTTGTCATAATCGTGCAGCCCAAAGGTGAAGAAACCTGTTTATTATTTATTCATTTGATTTTGCAACTGTTCAGTGAAATAGCCGGTTTCAATTAAACTACTTGTGACATGTCATATTTGGCTTTGACTTTAACTGAACATTTGCTCTCAGTTTACGGAAACAATATTGGGATATATATCGTATATCGATATTCAGCCTAAATATATCGGGATATGACTTTTGGTCCATATCGCCCAGCCCTAAAGGTAGCCCAGACAGCAGAACTCAGGGCTGAGGTTCTCTGGTGCCTGAACATCGCAGCCAACCATCATTCATATAATCGAATGAGGGCATTGGGGATTTGTTCGAAAACATGTTCACTGACTCCGATATAGCCGAAAGTTTTGCGTGTGGCAAGGATAAAACTAATATGTATGATGGGTGTGACAGTGTCACACTTATACCTTATAGTAAGTAGTAAGTGGTGCTTTGCATACCCCTCCCACACCCCCCAAAAAGGGCTGCTGCTTGATGTCGTGTTGGTAGTAAAAAATATTGTGGAGGTAGTAAAAAAGGTAGTAAAAGGTAGTAAATTCATCTCTATGATTCCTGCATATACCCTGGTCTTAATTTGTGTCAGGAGTTATGAAATGAAAAAATGAGTCGATACCTTTAATATGAATTATGCGCGTCAGCCGCTTTCATTCGGAAAAAACTCCCGTGCTGTTGTCATGACAGCGATACACAAAACAACGTCCCTCAGGGCTTTAGCTCAAAAATGTGCAGATTTGGAGAAATATTGATATATTTTCATAGGTTTTCATCAGATTTCTATAGACAGGAATAATATTTATTGAATTTATGCCCAAATGCGTCGATGTAATCATTGAGCGCTGGATACTGTGATGTATTGTGTTTTCAATCCATACCAACAGCCTGAGGGCGCTATATGCACAATAATAGTCCATATATGGAACATGAAGAAGAGCCATGATCATGTGACAATCCAGGAAGTCTCGAACACATTCAAAGCTATCAGAGATAGCTGTTACATGCAGATAAAGACGTTTTGAAGACAATAAACATGATTGAAATGATATTTGGTTTACCTGTGTTCTTCGAGTAATGCCAGGTATTTCCATAATAATAGATTATATTTATAATGTAATGCTAATCGATATAGACTTTATCATTGTGCAGAATAATATATATATATATATATATATATTTTCTGTCTGATTTTTTTATCTGAAGCGAAATTATATCACAGAAGATTATTTAAAACACTCGCCTTGCGTTATAAAATAGGTTTGTAGCACAAACATGGTTTTAATCTCATAAATTGTCGTGTATTGATGGTGTGCTAAGCTAACATGCTAAGTTAGCTAGCTCTAGGTGCACCTGCCACATATAGCAGTTATCCTTTTATAATTTTTTTCTAAATATGCTTAACTTACTGAAATTTTTCTTTATTCAAGCAGGGCATTTGATCCAGTTTTTAAATGTTAAGTGAGAACTTTCATAAAATAAATTAGGGACTGAAACCCTATGAATAGCCTGTGAATAGCCAGTCGTTAGTAACTATAATGCAGACAAAAGAAATGCATATTTCGAGCCATAACCAGGCTGGAGAGGTGTGAATGTGTGCAGGGGGAGACTGAGACTGAATGGGGCTCGTTTGCACCACAAAACAATAGAGACAATAAGACTGAATGGATGACTTAGAAGATGACTAAACATCAGCAGCATTTTAGCGTCAAATCAAAATAAAGTCATTTGACATGGTCTTGAAAAACATGTAACTAAATACAGAGTTTTGGACTTATTATCTTCAGATTTTAAACATAAAATGTTTAGATGTGGCCTTAGCTGTAGTGCATTCTAGATTGCTCCAGTGCCAACTTCAATTTTATTTTCATGAGGATGTTTCATAAAAATTAATTTCTAATAACTTTACAAAACTTAAGCTATTTATAACATTTTTTTTTCATGACAACAATAATTAATTCTACATTTACAATAAACTGCCAGGTGTCAGCTTTCAAATGAGATCATACTTGTGCTTTTAGTACAAAGGGTTCATGAACTGTATCTGTTTAAGTTTGGGTATGTCATTTCTGGGGATTTTTCAAAAGTGGCGTTGCAGCTTAACAGGTTAAGAGTAAAAGCTTTAAGTTAATAGTCTATTCGTGTCTCAGCCTCGAAGCTGAGCTTCTATGTTCGCGAGCTGCACAGAGCGGCTGAAATTATAGTGTCTGTCAGTTATAATACATATGACAAAAACAATTGTCTAAATTATGTTACATATTCCTCAAAAGTTCTTGTCATGATATCACTAGTTGACAACATAGTACTATTTTCGGAAATCATAGGCTCTGATCTGATATTGCGCAGGTGCACGTGAAGCAACGCTGCCAGAGCCGACAGACTCGTGTGTCAGACTCATTTCAGTGCAAAATAATTACGTCAAAAACGATTTAATACTGCAAATAGCCTACTAGTTTTTTATGTTTATTTATAATTCATTTAGGCGGACAACAAGGCGCACAGTGCGCAGCTAATTAATTTAAAGGGTTTTTTTTCCTAACGTCATTTTTAGTCGATTTTTAGTCGAAAATTTCAGGACTTTAGTCGACCCAAGATTTTCTTTGGTTGATTACAGCCCTACAAACAACAATATAACGATTTTAATTTTGCATGTCAGTTTTTGTGTCAGCACTGCTGTATGCGTGGGCCATGAATATTAATGTGATTCACACCAGGGGTGTGACTAAAGACACTCCCTCCATGGCTAATGGGCCATCAAGGTGCCGTGAGGCAGCCTGAACAAAGAATGATGAACTAAGAATGATTCACTGATGAATAAAAAGTTAAAAAGAACAGCATTTATTCAAAATAGAAATCTTTTCTAACAATGGAAATACTTAGTTATTACTATCACTTAATACATCCTTTCCAAAAAAGAAAGAAAAAAAGACCAAACTTTATTTTTTTTATAAAAAAATATTTTTATTCAAAGAATCCTGAAAAAGCTATCACAGCTTATAAAAAAATATATTAAGCAGCACAACGGTTTCCAACACTGATTTAAAAATCATTGCCGTTTTCTGTGACACACCACAGAGCTCTGTTATAAGTTGCTCCATAATCTCTTTATGGGACAACTTACCATGTAGCTCTTTGTGCACAATGAAAGAGTTGGTGGAAACAATGTCCAAGAAGTGTAGAAAAATCTTACTGTACCACTTCATGGTTATGTGCTGTGTTGTGTAGTACTGTAACAGCTGATCAGACAGGTCAACACCCCACATGTGTTTGTTGTATGCAGTCACAGGTGCAGGACATGGAAATGTCTTTGTCCTCCATGTATCTTGTGTTTTCACCCTCCTCTGCGCAGTGTCTCCTGTATAAGCAGAATGGATGGTTTTTGTCATTTCACACAAGAATAGGTAGGCTACTTTTATATTATGACGATGTAAACAGTCGTCACCACGAGTATCTGTTGATGGGTTTCCCCACGCATTTAGTGACGCGCAATGAACGGATCGTTCGTGAACGACACACATCACTACATTTCAAACATTTGCACCTGTATTCACAAACATCTGTGCATAAGGCAGTATTGAAGCGTGTCATAGGCTAACCAAAACCGAACATTTATCAGGGCTCGAAATTAACTTTTTTACTTGGTAGCACTGGTGCTCCCAACTTAAAGTTAGGAGCACCAGCAACAATTTAGGAGCACCCACCAAAAATTAAGGAGCACCACAACTATAAATTATATATTAACAGATTTCATTTCACTGGGGCTTTACACATCCTGTGGCCAAGATTTGAAATTTGGTCTTCTAGCTCTATATCATCTAACCCCGATGATATTGACACATGATTTGTCATTTTCATGCGTCATGTTAATTGCAACTCCGTTCTTTTTCCATGAGCTGCAACATAGCTTTAAATTTAGTGAAGGCAAGCTCTTCTTTGGCGATGGTGTATGCGGTGTTATATTTGACGTATAATTAGCTCTGCCAATAGAGCGAAACGACCAGGAGTATCCTGCCAATTAAAAGCAGAACCTGATAATCGAATAATCGAACCTGATGAACCTGATTAGTTTGCCACACACCTGTCCCTGCATTTTTTGCTTGGCACATGGCACTCTATTGCTATTAATACGCTGTATTAATCTTTGTTAATATTAGTTAATAAAAAAAATACAGCTGTTCATGTTACTTCATAGTGCATTAACTATGTTAACAAAAAAATAAATAAAAATTTTCAATAATGTAGGCTATTAGTAGCCTAAATGTTGAAATTAACATTACCAATGGTTAATAAATTAACAAAGTGCAGTTTATTAACAGTACATGTTAACTAATGTAGTAAACTAGAATTTAATAAATGAACATTATTGTAAAGTGTTACCGATTTGTTATACACCGATTCAGACGTCTTGTGAGTTCAGTGTTGGACAGATCAGTTGTTTTAACCATTCAATAAAGTGAATCGGTTCAAATGAGTCATTAGTTCGCGAATCGGACGTGTCATTAGTGGACGTGTAGTCTACTACGGCACGCGTTGTGTGATTATCCCGGCAGTTTATTTTTTAGCACAATTCACACTCCGCGGTAATTCAGGAGAAAAAAATCTCCGAATGCTCCATGTGAAACTTCGGTCTTCCGCCCTTTTTCTATCGTGTCAAATGATTTTTATCAATATGCGCGAGGGAGAGAGAGAGCAAGACAGAGCTCGTGTTGTTTGAAGACGTGAGTGCGTGCGCGCGGCCCTGTCAAGCGCAGCAGTCACTCACCGATCAAATAAGGCTTTGGCGGACGGCAAAAAAAATTCAATGCAGGAAAACCCCTGGATTGGTTATATAACGTTGGATAGAATGATGGTCCGGCCATCGCGTATCAGCGCACATAAGGTACATACTATGAAGTAATTTGCAAACGTTTTTTAGAGAAATGAAAACAGGTCGCACCACAACCGTTATTTGCACTCGCACAAATGCTCCCAAATATATTTTTAGGTCGCACAGATTAAATTTCAGGAGCATATGCGACCAAAATGGTCGCAATTTCGAGCCTTGTTTATATAAAAATATAATGTAGACAGTAGCCTATCACATATTTTACCAGAGGCTGAAATATATTTGCAATATATTTGCACTAAATCACATTATATATCCTAAGCAGATATTCGCAAACAAGCTACATTACGCATAAGGAAGTATTTTAGCATTATATTCAGTGTCATAAGCTAATCAAAACTGAGTGAAATATATATGAAGTATATACATTTAGCACTGAAAGGCAGGGTTTCCGCGGGGTTGTAAAAGGTAGTAAATTAAATTATGCCAAATTAAGGCCAGTAAAAAGTAGTAAACGTCATCTGACGAGGTAGTAAATTTTCGAAGCCCCATCTAACTGGGTCTATATCATGGGTGTCCAAACTACGGCCCGGTTTTTATTGGCCCGCAGCCAGGGTCCGAAATTAACACCCGCCAAGCGCCAAGTGCGGTTAGATTTTCCGTTTGGCGAGTAAATCTCAAAAGGCTATCCGCCACACTAGGTGAATGTTCATCATATCAAAATAGTAATAAAAAAATATTACAATTGCCTTTTGTAATGTTATGATGCCTGGAAATTAGTTCAAATCTCCTGCTAATCTAGAGCGACCAAAATCGTGCATGCAAACCGTGTAGCGAGCGCACGGCAGAGAGGGAGAGACCTTGCGTGTGTGTGTGTCTCTCTCTCTCTCTCTCTCTCTCTCTCTCTCTCATGCAGTGGTGACGCGTTCATATAAACGGCACCTAAACACTGTAAAAAAAATATATTATGACATTTTAATTGTTTATTAATAAACAAGTGTTTCTGTGTCAGCTGCAAAGATGAAGATGACACTGACTCGCGATCTTCGCAGTAGTGAACGCGCCGGAGAAAAATGCATTTCTTACGGATTAGCCTATAGCCTACTTTTATTTAGTTTTGAATGGTTCTGTTTAAAAGTAGAAATTTCAAGCTTTCTGTAGATAATAGATATAGGATATTTCTAATTTGTTTAGGTCTGTGAGGCGAGTAGCCTAGGCTATAGGCTACGCTGAGTTTCGGTTCATGTCTGAACGTGTTGTGATTAGGCCTATACAAAATAATGAAACATGGATTAAAATTAAGATAAAATTAATACAAAACGAAATTCGTTTCAAAGAGAGGCTTTGTGTTTTCTGTTTGATGTCTCTGTGAAAGTTTTAAAAGCATCCTTAATGGAGAACGAACGGTTAGGCTACATAACATGTTTTTTTCCTCAAATGCAAACACGAAATAAAAGACAAAATACTTTTTAAAAAGACAAACCATCAATTTTTGGGGAAAAAATATGGATTTATAGCTTTTGAAAAAAAATATAAATGGATTAATAGCGTTTTGGAAAAAAATATGGATGGATTTATAGCGTTTTGAAAAAAAATCTGGATGGATTAATAGCGTTTTGGAAATAAATATGATGGATTTATAGCGTTTTGGAAAAAAATATGGATGGAAAGATATTTCATGTCTTTACTTGTCACTTTACTTAACACTTAACACTGCTACAGTTGAAGTTTGAAGCCGTGTTGGTAGTAAAAATATTGTGATGGTAGTAAAATAGGTGGTAAAAAGGTAGTAAATTCAATTTAAGAATCTCTGTATAAACCCTGAAAGGTTGCCTACCAGTCTAGTTCACTTTTCAACATGTTTCTGTCTATTTATAGATGCATATACATGTACGATATTAGGCTTAGTTCATGTTTTTACTCCAAACTCATTTCATAACATACATTTTAATCTGGCACGACCAGTTTAACATGTCTTACCTTAAAAAGCTTCACATCTTCAAATCACGTTCTTCTGAGGTAAATCCAAGGTAAACAGCACAGCACAGCACAGTCTTCCAAACTCGATGAAAAGCAGAGAGGAGTAAGTTACCCAAGTCTCTGATTCTTTGTTTTGAGGTGATGAGGGCGTTTACAGGTCTGAGTTCTGCCGTGTGGATCATTTGCATGTCAATCGCTCGTGCGCGCGTGGGTGTGGTCACATTATAGTTAATTAGGACGCGTTTGAGAAACTGTACATGCCGCTGCTTTCTTACGGATTACTTAAACAGAGAATATTTGTTTTTTATATAATTTACATATTTTAAAAATAGAGACTCCAAGCGTTGTATAGACATGTGTTTCAAGTCTGTGTGACAGAAAATGACCTGTAACTCAGCGAATGTTTGTGGCGTTTCAGAATGGACTTCACTGACAGAGAGGAGGCGGAACTCGCATCATGTTTATTTTTCTTTATTTGGCGAAAAGCACAACACTTTGTTTTTATTATGAGTATACACAAAAAAATACACACTTAACAGGATCGATTGATGTATAACACAAGCATATAAGATAAAAATTAATAGTATTTAGATTTTTTTTTTTTTTTTGCACTGATAAGGGAAAAAAACGAGCCTATCGCGCCGGCGCGATAGCCGACCTCAGGGGGTTAATATGCATTGAGGAATATTACAAAAAAGTCAAATTCCCTCAGTATTGAATGATCTAATTCACTACTTTCTCAATTACAATGACAAATTAATTGTATTTGGTTGTGTTGTAGGCACTAAAACAGTCCAGTATATAGTCAAACTTCTTTTTATGTTGAAATAAAGAGATTTCTATTTCACCCCAGACTGGTTGCTGGCTCCTGCCTGTTCCCTGCCTGGCCATCTCCGCAACTGTTCGGACTATGTGTCAATATGTAGTTCATGCAGAGATATTTGTATAGGCCTATATATTATTTATATGACAGACCTATAGGTTTGGATGGTTTGTTAATGGTATTTATTCCTGCAAAATAAAAGGCTGATAACTTGCACTTTGTTGCACTAGTTCTGGTGGATAAAGGGCCCCTCAAGAGGTAAAGCCCAGGGGCCCCTTATAGTCTTAATGCGGCCCTGATTATCCCCCAAAAGAAAGTAAATCCAACAGTTAAAATAAATGTATGTATCAGGAACACTCCGCATAATTTGAGGAATTTTTAACCTCAAATTCCACCATGTAAATAGCGAATTCGCCATGGCACGAGCATAACTGGCTTTTAAAGGGAATGGGAGATGAGTCTCTGGTTGGTTTATTTCATGTTACGCCCAAAACACACCCATTACTCATTAAGAGAATAGGGACAACCCTTTTAGACCATGCACCTGGCGCACCGACTATTTTTCCCATCGTTAAACTAGCAAAAGTGGGTTTGGACACGCCCTAAGTGAACTTGCGCTTTAGACCATGCACTTAGATCGTTAAAATAGGACCCTAAGAGGCTAAGAGCGTGATCTTGTGATCAATGATTTTTAAAGCGTGAAGATGTCACACCGTCTGGAGGAGAGTGAGCCAATTAGAAGTTTTCCCTTTGGAGGGAAATTTTTACGACCCTGTGTGTTCTAGCAGGGCATTTGTATATGTAATTGCATTGGGTGTTTAAGAAAAGAATCTTCAAGATTCTTATTATATTAATGTGTCACAAAGTTAGCAAAATGTAAATAAAAAAATGGGGAACGAAGATTTGAGTTTATAGAGACTAATCCTGAAAAAAGTATCTCAGGTTATAAAAAAAATATTAAGCAGCACAACTGTTTCCAACATTGATCATAAATCAGCATATTAGAATGATTTCTGAAGGATCATAAGACACCAAAGACTGGAGTACTTGCTGATGAAAATTCAGCTTTGCATCACAAAAATAAATTACATTTTAAAGTATATCAATAAAGAGAACCATTATTTTAAATTGTAATAATATTTCATAATATTACTGTTTTTTGTTTTGTTTTTGTTTTGATGAGCATAAGAGACTTCTTTCAAAAACATTAAAAATAGTAATGTTTCCAAACTTTTGACTGGTACTATCTATATATATATATCTATATCTATATCTATATATATATATATATATATATATATATATATATATATATATATCTTTACATTTACATTTATATAGGATTAAAAGGGTTTATTTCTTCTCAGCAAGAATTAAATGAGCTTCACAACTCTCTGGAAATTCCTTTTGGGGATGTAAAAGTCTTATCAATCTTAAGGCCCGTTCACACCAAGGACGATAACTATAAAGATAACGATAAAGATATAATTCTAAAAATCGTTCTCCATATTAAAGAATAACAGAGTTCACACCACAACTATAACGATAAAGATATGAGGAACGATATCGTTGGGATCACTTTCAGAACGATTTTTTTCCAGCTGTCGAACGATAAAACAGTGACAGCCAATCAGAATCCATTCTAATTTAAAGGTCTCGCGCATTTAAAATGGATCTGGATCATCCGCGCTTAGAATAAAAAGACCGTTATCGGTCATTGGTGTGGACGCATATATAGTTATCTTTATCTTTATAGTTATCGTGCTTGGTGTGAACGGGCCTTTAATGTGTCCTGTAACAGGACACCGGGTTCTGCCAGTGTGTCAGCTTAATTTGTGATGTTAGTTTTGGGGGAAGTTTCATAGACCTTTGTTGGGAGTTTGCTGGATTATTCATTAAATATAATCTGATATAGTCTGATTGGTCCAGATGCTACAAGCTTATAGTTAATGTATTGTATATTATAGTATATAATAGTATACAAGCTGTAGTTAATATATTAAGAGACTATATACAAATATAGTCACTGTCACACACTGTCACTGTAATTAAAGTATTATTGTTTAATTAGCGTAATGAGTTAGATAATGCTTTAACAACGATTAACCATAAATAGTTCTCACTTTAGATTAGATCACGGAAAGTCAGAAAATGTCATTAAGTGCTTTAATACAGCCTTTATTGGACATTAAATGGTCATGAAACCCTAAACCAAATGTTCTGAGATTTTAACAGAGGTATGTGTGTTGAACACCATTGAAGACAATATTAGCATCTGTTAGATTTAATAGTAGGGGGAAAATGGTTAAATTTTATTTTTTCCCAGCTATTTTCATCTTCCGGGTTTAAAATGTTCATCGTGTCCACGTCACAGGCTGTGTTGTGGCAGAACACTATAGTACTTTGACTCATCGTTGTCTCATAATTATTCATGCAACTGAGTTTTCTTATACAATGAGAAGACACTTTCTCTTAATTATTCTTGACACCACGTGGATCTTTCCAATGACAGACATGTCAAACTGTGATATCGCGTAGTAGATGAGAGAGGCAATGATGGGATGCACGTTTGTTTTCGTGGTGCAAAAGTTCCAGTGCATCTTTCCCCGCGATGCTGCCAGGGCTAGACTCTGACTGCGGGCAGTTGGTTGGCCATCAACCACGGACACATCTAAACTATGTGTGTGTAGCAGTTCATTCAACTGGAGAATGGTGGACTTCGGCCTTGTACACCAATGCAGGTTTCGTCTTGCGAGTTATGCGGTCCCGATAACTTTTCTATCGCTTCAGAGGTGTATGTGTGTCTAAAATGTAACCCTGACCGTTTTACTTGCCTTTTGGTAAACAATCACTCATTATTCAAATTTTGATATTTCGATAATACCTCAATTGTATGGAACGTATGCTTAATTTGTGCAAATTTCTATGTCACTGTCCAACTTTATTATGTGGGTTTATGGGGCGTGTAGATCTAAGCTATGTACGGAACGGGTTTTTTTTGTTTGTTTGTTTTTAAGCAGAAAATGTATTATTTTCAAATATATGCATTTATAGTGTGTATATAAACAAATCTATATTTTATAATGACATAATTATACATACATGTACATTTATATGTTTTAAATATAATTATGATTACTGTAGTAGGCTAATATATTTAGCAGGGCATTCAGTTACTTTTGAAAGGACAAAAATAAGGTGTCAGTGTATTTCATTAGACTTTAACTTTGCCAGCTATAAAAAAATCTAGCATTTCCTCAAGTTTTACCACTGATTTTTAGTGACAGTCGATATGCATGGGCCACTGGCAATGACAGTCCCCCCCCCTCCCCTCTCCCCTGCCATGCCATACCACACCCACTCTCCTCCCTTCTTCTCACAACCATCCACAGCCATTTAAGTTGCATTTTTCAAAAAGATTGTGAGCTAGACTTGAGCTGAAAGAGGGGGGTTTCATGACCCTTTTATTACATTAATATTAAGAGTTCCTTTAAAATGTTTACAAAAACATTAATCTCAGACACACACAAACACACACAGACACACACTCTTACACACACACACACACACACACACACTAGGGCTGGGACGATGCACCTATCTCCCGATTTGATGCAATCTCGATACTTGTGTGCCGATACGATATGTATTGCGACATTTAAGAATTGGGATTCTACAATATTGCGATTCGAGATTACAATGTATTGTTTTTTCTTTTTTTTAACACTAGACTATGGGGAAAATTTAAATCATACATTTATACAGACTGTACATAATGAATGAGTCATATTTACAAAAACAATTCATCACATCTTTCTGAGTTTTATTTCAGAAACATCATACAGTACTACATTCTCTTGAATAAATAATTCAATAACAAATAATTTTTTTAAGTCACTTGTCGCCACCTAGTGTCGAAACAATGTAATCGATAAATGCGTTATTGTAAGCACCAAGTTTCTATTATTAGTTCATTTACTTTATTTTGATCGCTACCGTAGACATCAGTGTTTATATTTGAACTTTAAACTTTTATCCCAGTACTTCGATGATAATTTGAACTATTGTATCACAGAAATAATGATACTATTATGAGGTTTAAAAGACCTTTTGTGAAGCCGTTTCATGATGACTCTCTCTGGGTCAGCGGCAGCCCCAACACAGATTTAAAATGTTGCGATATGACTTTGTCAAAAGTTTAATAGACGAATTTGAAGATCGCGTGGGGTTTGAATGGAGATCACAGTATTTTAAAGATGAATCGTGCAGCTCTATCTGTCTCTCAGCATATGAGTAGTGCGAGGGCTTTTCAGTGCATTCAGTCTCACGTCGCTTCCACTCGTCCACTTGAAAGGGATATTACGACACTCATAGATAACTACACATTTCATCCTCTGTTGGAACAAGAGTGGCTAACTTCTGTCAACCTCGTCTATAAGCAAGGACAAAAATAAAGCAATTTAATTTGAATCAATATCGATTCTAGAGTAAAAAAATTCATTTTAAACCTGTTTAAAAAAAATTGCAATAGTTTGAATTAATTTTTTTTCTCCCTGCCCAAACACACACACACGTTCCTTAAAATGTTTACAAATACATTAAGCGCGCACACACATTAGGTTTCCATGTTATGGTGACTTGCCATAGAAATAATATTTTGTATACTGTACAAACTGTATATTCAATCTCCTAATCCTAACAGATGTATTTTAACAATGTGAACTAATGAGTATTTGTATATATTTCATATTAACAGCATTATGTTTATTTATTTACTTTGTTGTTTAACATGTCTTTATTGAGTTTTCACATTTTTAGGACAAAAACATTTCAATCCCCAACCAAACCCCAGGCAGGCATATAGAAATACAAAATAGTAAGTTACAAAATTAGCTAGATTCTTCCTACATATAAAACTTCACACATCTAATGCATCTTCAATATTTCCACTTCTAAGAAAATTCAGAAACACCTCCCAGATGTTCGCAAATTCAGATGATTTCTTCTTTGTTATATATGTAAGCTTTTCAAGAGCCAAACAAGATGACAGGTTTCTTAGCCATAGTCCAAGAGAGGGGCAATCAGCCTTTTTCCAATATAAAGCAATAGACCGTCTGGCTTGCAGTAAACACAAATCCACCATTTTTCTCTCTTTTACAGACAAGGAACAATTTTCTGCATATAAATTCAATACACATAACATAGGACATGTCGTGACTTGAGAAGAAGTAAATTGAGAAATGCATTGGGTCACCTCATCCCAAAATTTCTGAATCTCCTCACATTCCCAAACACAGTGAAAAAATGTACCAGGGAATTTATTGCATTTAAAACAAAGATCTGGGATATTTGGGTTAAATTTGTTTAATCTTACAGGGGTTATATAGGTCCTCATTATCCAATTATATTGTTAGTGTCTAAGACAAGTATTTATGGTTTGTGTTTGCGACTTTAAGCAAATTGTACTCCACTCTTCTAATGAGATATCGTTTTTTACATCCTGAATCCAAGCTTGTCTTTTATTTTCACAGCTTTCTTTATTATTTTCTCTTAATATTTCATATAACTGAGTAATCCATCCTTTATTGTTGCAGTTTTGTAATGTCAGCTGTTCTAATGTTGACATTGGGAGTATTTTACCCAAATTCTTTGAATAGGAGAAAATAAAACTTCTAAGTTGCAAATATTTAAAAAAATGTTTCTGGGGTATGTGAAATTTTGCTACAAGTTTATCAAATGACATCAAGATATCATCTTCATATAAATCTGACAATCTAGAGACACCCTTATTCATCCATAATTTAAACCCCAAATCTTTTTTACCAGGGCAAAACTGGTCATTACCCCACAGAGGAGAGAAGCGGGAGAGATCTGGAAGATCCCCCAAAAATGTATGGGCTTCATACCAGATAGCAATAGTATTTTTAACAAATGGATTGTCTGTTCCTTTTATAAGTACTTCGAGTGGTGCTGAATATAAAAAACTATCGAGTGACAAGCCTTTTGTAGCTAACTTTTCCACCTGTAACCATGATAAGTTTGATTGTTTAGAAAACCAAAACATCGCAGCTCTCAACTGAGCTGCCCAGTAATACCATAGAAAATTAGGCAACTGTAGCCCTCCTCTTTCATATGGCAAGTAAAGTAAAGAGAGTCTCAGTCTTGGCTTCCTATTACTCCAAATAAACCTTGAGAGAAGTCTTCTTAAATTTAGAAAAAACAAAGGAGGCGGAGGGAGGGGTATTGATTGGAAAACGTATAAGAATTTTGGCAAAATATTCATCTTGATCACATTTATTCTACCCATTAATGAAATGGGTAATGTCATCCAACGATTTGTCTCTTCAGATACTTTAGCCAGCAAAGGATTATAATTAGCCGGGCTAAGAAGGTTCAGTTTAGGAGTTATTTTAATTCCAAGATACTTAAATCCATTTACTGCATTTACAAATGGGTGAGACAGCTTTGGATTTAATCTATCTTGTTCATTAAGAAACATAATTGACGATGTATCTTTATTTATTTTAAATCCAGCAAAACTTCCAAATTGACCTATAGTTTCTAAGAGAGCTGGAATGGATTTTTCAAGTTCTGATAAAAATATAATAGCATCATCAGCATATAAGGAGATATGATGTTCTATACTTTCAGTATATATACCCCGAATTGTAGGGTGTGACCTTATTGCTACTGCTAGGGGCTCCATAGCCATTACAAAAAGAAGAGGAGAAAGCGGCGAGCCCTGTCTGGATCCACGAGTAATTTTAAATGGGGGTGAGATTAGATTATTAGTAAGTACCATTGCAGATGAATCAATTAAAAGGATTTCCACCCAACGGCGGAAAGAGTCACCGAATCCAAATCGAGCTAATACCTCCATTAAATATGGCCATTCCAGTCTATCAAATGCCTTTTCGGCATCGAGAGACAGAATAGCCAAATCTGGATCATCATTACCCGCATGTACTAGGTTAAGTACTCTCCTAACATTATGGAACCCCTGACGGTTTTTAATAAACCCATTTTGATCTGGATGTATCAATTGGGGTAAAACCTCTTCAAGTCTCATTGCCAGTACCTTAGCAATGATTTTAGCATCTGAATTCAATAATGAAATTGGCCTATATGAGCCACAATTTATGGGTGGCTTTTCTGGTTTTAGAATAAGAGTGATCAGAGCACTTCTTAATGAAAGTGGCAGACAACCTTGTTGAAAGGCTTCCATAAACATATCTAATAATGGTGAAATTAATTTCTCTTTAAATTCCTTATAAATGTCAATTGGAATTCCATCTGGGCCCGCCGCTTTATTACTATTCATACTGTTTATAGCATTAACAATTTCTTCAAATTCTAACTCCCTATCAAGGTCCAGTCTAGTCTCTTCCGAAATAGTGGGAATGTTCAATAGAGGTCGACCGATTCATCGGTTTTGCCGATTAATCGGCACCGATAGTTGATTGGTGGAATTATCGTTATCGGCAAAAATACATACCTATAGTTTTTCCTGGTTGCGTCCGTTGTTGGAGTGGCTGAGAAGCGCGCGCTGTCATTCATTAAGAGAGAGCTGAGAAGGCTCTGCTGGCATCATGCAGTACAAGAGCGGCCTCTAGAGGTGTAATAAAAAACTATCACTGATGCCTCGTGTTGTTTATTTCAACACGTGATGCTGCGTGCTGCACTGAGAGCACAAAGCTGCGTGGAGAGCGCTCAGATGCGCGTTTAAACCACCGACAGCTAAAAGGTATTTTTTCATATCATTATAAAGCGATTCATTTGTTGACTAAATGCTGCATTAGTAGAGAAAGAACAGCACAACAGTTTGTTTGTGTGCCTTCGAGGCTGAGAGGACGCTAACATTAGTAGTACCTCAAGCGGTTAAAACACTGACAAAAATAAGTAACTAAGTCCGACCCGAATGTTTAATGTCACAATTGTTAACATCTATTTGCATTAGTTTATATCCAGCTAGTCACTTTTATGCATTAAATATGCAGAGAAGTTGCATATTTAAAGCTAGAGACATAAGATAGCAAACTGATATGTTCATACAGCCAACAGAAACATAAATCAGAAAAGCATTCGATTTCGGTTATTTTTTCATCATCACTTTAATACATATTTTGTTATTTTGATTAGATAATCATCAAGTGTTTATAAAATAGAAGCAAAAGTGTGAGACTATACATGTAATATTTATGTAATTTCAATGCTCTGGCGTTGTAGATATTTAAAGTTGGCCATCTTTAAGCATGACTGTTTGGATTTATATGAAATGATAACACTTACAATAAAATTCCATATGTAACATTAACTAAGGTTAATAACTGCTGTATAAGGATTGTTCATTGTTTGTTTGTTAGTTAATTAACATGTACTAATACATTTTTAAATTAAGGTTTTTATTTGTTAACCATCAAACTAACATGAATGATCAAGGTGCAATTTGTTTTTATCCAGTATCAATTTTAAAAACTATCGGTTGATTAATCGGTTATCGGCAAGTATGGCCCAACCTAGCTATCGTTATCGGCAAAATCCACTATCGGTCGACCTCTAATGTTCAATCCATCTAAAAAGATATTTTGATTAAAGGGGCTTGCGGGAAATTCTGATTGATATAGAGTTTCATAAAATGACACAAAGATGTTATTAATTTCTCCTGGATCTGAAGTTATTTTCCCTTCACTATTCTTGATTTCATTAATGGTTCTTTCTGAAGCTAATTTCTTAAGCTGCCAGGCTAATAATTTACTAGGTTTCTTCCCCTGATCATAAAAAGTTTGTCTCAATTTTAACATACTATTTTCGGCTTTTAATGAAGAGAGTTCCTCATATTCCGCTTTAAGGGCTAATAGTTTTTGTTTACGTTTTTTAGAATTATCTATTTTTATCACTTTCTCTAAATCTCTTATTTCAGCATCCATATTAATCATTTTTTGTTTAAATTTATTAAATTTAGAGCTGGTATAGCTAATCATTTGGCCCCTGATAAATGCCTTAAAGGCTTCCCACCTAATAATTGCAGAAGTCTGATCAATATTTGTCGCGAAGTATAAATCAATTTGTGCACCAATAAATTTTATAAAGTCAGAATTTTGCAACCATCTATGATTTAGGCGCCAGTTAGGGGAGCCTTTATGTAATTTTGAATCTATATATAATAGTGACGTGGGGGAGTGATCTGACAAAACCGCGCTGTCATAAACACAACTGTATATATTAGAAAATAAGGAGAGCGAAATTTAAAAATAATCTATTCGTGATGATGTCTTAGAAAGTGACGAAAAACAAGAAAACTCCTTTTTTAATGGATTCAGAGTTCTCCAGGGTCACACAAATTTAAATCCTTAATGAACTGTTTAATTTTCCTCCTACTTTGAGAATGGGAGCCATCCACCCCTGAGGAACGGTCAAGCAGTGGGTCCAGGGTACAGTTAAAGTCACCTGCCATTATAACTGTTCCATGGAGTGAGGCAATCAATATGAAAAGCTTTTCAAAAAACACTGGATTATCTTCATTTGGGCCGTATATATTAACCAAGTTAATAACTTTACTCATAAATATTCCCTGTACTATTAAGTATCTGCCCGCTTTGTCTGTAATACATTTATTTACTTTAAAGGATACAGACTTGTGAATCAACAGCAATACCCCTCTAGAATGGGATGTGTAACACAAAACCAAGACCTGACCAGGCCATCTTCTTTGTATTTTCGGTAGCTCTTCTTTGAGATGTGTTTCTTGTAAAAATATTATTGAAGACTCCATTAGTTTAATCCGCGTCATAACCTGTTTGAGTTTAACTAATCGAATCATCCCCCTTACATTCCAGGAGGTGAGCTTAAGCTTAATTTGTGTGATTTTCTTTAACTCTAATTAGCATGTAAACTATTATATACATGAAAAACAAGTAAATTATAGATGCCGAAGTTATCCGCCGTATGTGCTCACTAAAGAAGCTAACATTGGAACTAGAACAAAACAGAAACATATATTCAAACACCTGCCGCGAACACCTTACATTAGCTGTCAACTCGAACATGACAGCTTGAGCCCTCCCCCTCCCCACTCTAACACTTTGGGATACAGATATGTCTCCACACTGATCCATCCTCAAGGAAGGAGCAATTAGACAACCTAAAAGCACTGAACTGAGAGACAAAAACAGAAGAAAAAAAACCTACTAAAGGAAACAGATTATGAGTAACTCCTGGCAACCTTTTAAGGATTATGAACCACCCGTAAAGAAAACACAAGAAAAGAAAAAATAAATAAAATAAGAGATAAACAAGTATCTAGAGTTACAGCATCCAAAATGTCCTTCAGTATTGGGTAACCTTGCCAATCATTTTAGCCTTCTCACCAAGTCCATTATAGTTCACCTGTGTTTCGTATTCCCTGAAGAAATTTTTCTGCATCCGACGGATCCTCAAATTCACGGGTCTGTCCATTCACTGTGACACGCAGTTTAGCTGGGTAGACTATTCCGTATCTGAGATTCAATGATCTCAAGCGTTGTTTGATGTCGTCGAATCACCTCCGTTGTCTAAGAACCTCTGCAGACAGATCCGGGAAAAACTTGATCTCCTGATCGCCGTACATGACTCGGCCTTTTTGTCTGGCCGCGCGCATCACTCGAACCACATCTTGGAAATTTAGAAACTTCATAATCATCACTCTGGGACGATTAGTGTTCTGTCTGCCTGGTAATCTATGGGCTCTTTCAATAATGGGAGGTGTAGGGAAGATTGAGCGACCCAGCGTTTCACACAACCACTTTTCTAGAAAAGCCACCGCATCCGGGTTTTCAACCTTTTCGGGAAGATTAACCACCCTGAGATTCGATCGCCTCGAACGGTTCTCCAGATCGTCAAGCTTACGTGAAAGAAAGGTAATACGCTTAGTAGCTTCCTCCAATTTGCTCTTTTCCGTGTTTACCACATCTTCCATGCTGCTGATGCGCTCTTCGGCCAAATCCATGCGTCCAGAAAATTCTCTTACGTCTTTCTTAACATCCTGTATCGCGTTTAGGACGCCATCAATCTTTGTTGCAAAGTCATTTCTCATTAAATCCAATTTCTGGATTACATTCAGATTTTGACATGTATCGACACATGTTGCATCACTAACGTTAGTGCTTACAGAGCTTGAAGAGCTAGCAACGCTGCTAGCATCCCCATCATCGTCTAGCTTCACAACCGGAGAACTCACCAACTTAGTTTTATTTTTGCGTTTTTTGGACGGCATCGTTTCCACAAACAGTCAATGAAGCACGTCAACCTTGTGTTGATGAAAAATGAGGGTGATTTTTAAGTTGTAAACGAAAAATGCCAGGAGCTCCCAAAAACGCGTGCAGTTAGGTCCGAGTCATAACCACGCCCCTGTGTTATTTATTTTTTAAATGTTCATGTTTATCTCTGGATATAGGCTAAACCCTCTGGGGTCTAAGGGGTTTTTGGGGTCCTTCAGATGTTTTGACATGCCCTGACATTTGTGCTTTTTTCAGTTGCTTATAAACATATTAATGGCAAAGGTGTAATTACACTATTTAGCACAAAATGGACTACCATAATATGTGAGCAACATGAATGTACATGTTTGTATTTTTGAGAGAATAATGTTTATGCATGGTTATCGAAAAAAAATTTGGGTAACACTTTATTTTACGGTGCCCTTGATACAACGTAATTACTTAATTAGGTACTTAGTAATAGACGTTGTAATAACATGTAACAAAATGTACTTAACATGTAACTAAGTTATGGAACAGCCTGTACTTACAGATTGTAATTACGCACATGTAATAGGCAGCTACTGTTACACATGTGTAACAAGCCAAGTTGGATAAGGTTTATAGATACACATGAAGTACACAAGTACATTCTTGATACACTTTTTTACGTAGCTTATACCTGTGTAATATTATGTAATTACAATGTAATTAGGAAACTACTGCATGCATTTAAGCTGTGAATTAGTGAGTTAAATCAAACTAAGGCAGAGATGGATAAGGTATGTATACACAAAGTACACTTAAGTACATTCTTGATGCACTTTATTTTACGTAGCTCATCCCTGTGTAATTGCGATGTAATTGCAATGTAATTAAGAAGCTACTGCATGCATTTAAGCTGTGAACTAGTGAGTTAAATCAAAGTAGGGCAGAGATGGATAAGGTATGTATACACAAAGTACACTTAAGTACATTCTTGATACACTTTATTTTACGTAGCTTATACCTGTATAATATTTTGTAATTGCAATGTAATTAGGAAGCTAATGCATGTATTTAAGCTATGAACTAGTGGGTTAATTCAGATGGATAACATATGTAGATACACAGGAAGTGCACTTAAGTACAATCTTGATACACTTTATTTTATGTTACATACAAGTAATGCTACAGAACATACACATTTACCATGTGTAACTGCAGACCTTATAGCCTAACATATTTAAGTACTTGTTGTTACATTGTGTTATACTAAGTACTTTCTTACATAATTACAGTGTACCAAGTCCGTAACACGTATGTAACAGACTCGGCTTGTTACACATGTGTAACAGTAGCTGCCTATTACATATGCGTAATTACAATCTGTAAGTACAGGCTGTTCCATAACTTAGTTACATGTTAAGTACATTTTGTTACATGTTATTACAAAGTCTATTACTAAGTAATTAAGTAATTACTCTGTATCAAGGGCACCGTAAAATAAAGTGTTACCAAAATTTGAATTAAAGTTTCTGAAATAAGGCCACAAAACACATACTAAATGTGTCCACAAGACTTTTGACTAATGGATGTTGTTGCCTAGAGTAAATCATCCTGCCTAATCATTCACATGAAACAATACATTGATTTAAACTTTGTAAGACACATTTTGTTTGGAAAGGCAATATGTGAGTGGGCGTGAATGCTCATGAATAATGCTCTAAGAATGCTCTAATTCACACCTGAGAAGACAATGAGCTGCACAATGAGCCTTTCATTCGGGTGTCTCACTGAGGGTATACCACAAGAAAGAATGTGAGGACTTATTTTGAATGCATGCAAATTGCATAATATCCAAGGTAAACATTTCTAGTAACTATATGCAGTTAATTCTCATACTGTATTTTCAGAAAGTTTTGGAATATATCCTCTCCCCAAATGTGTCATTTAATAAAAAACAATAATAATTTAATGAGAAGGTTTATATTGACCTATTATGATGTTGCTTACATCTACCTTGTAAATGTTTTGCTATTTTATTAAACAGTTTTCACATATAAATCAACAATCAACAATTACCAAAAAAACAATAATAATTTAATGAGAAGGTTTATATTTACCTATTATGATGTTGCTTACATCTATATGTTTTGCTATTTTATTAAACAGTTTTCACATATAAATCAACAATTACAATTGTAACTATTTCAAGTGTAATCTTTATCATACGTATTTCTAAGTTAAGGATTTATTAGTTTGAATATTAGAACAAACACTATAATAACATCTTAGGTGATAATTCAATATACCTACTTTATTTTTGACAAAACGTCACTATATATTTAACATATGAGCAGAAATTGGCGAACAAAAGCTTATTTGATGTGACAGTAGTCTTTTTTACAGTAAAAACTTTATAATCTATACAAAACTAATCAACGAAATCTTGTCTAAACATTCATATTTCGTCTGTTTTACTCATCTCAGTATATCAATATAGTTTAGTAAAAGCTAAACTAGTAGATGAGTTCATGTAAAATTAACATGTTTACTAATGTAAGTGCGAGTGTGAATGAACGGCACAGATGCGCACTGTTGTTTACTACAGCTGTAGTAAACATCTGTGCCGTTCATTCATTCACACTCAGACACACGATTCATATTTAAACAGTCTTTTTCCAAGCTGTAGTAAACAACATCGTGCATCTGTGCTTTCATTCATTCACACAGACACGCGATTCATATTTAAACAGTCTTTTTGGGGTTTACAGACACTATTGCATATCGCGATTAGAACAAAGCACTTAAGAATAAAGAACTTACTACAATCCTCAGCTGTATCCGTTGCTCCTCGAAATGAAACTAAACCGCACTTCCGCAGGTATATTTCCCAGGATTATTATTACAATAGTATTATTCCTCACAGCGAAGCAAGATGACGTGAAGTGCATAAGTCTGATTAAACTTGATGTGTTTTATCAAGCTGATGTGGGCGTTTGACACATTTGAATGGATCGCCTCAGATCATTTGCGCTTGAATAGCGCATGCTCTCTGTGGGCGTGATCACATTAACACTTAAAGAGCTATAATGAGCTGAAATGAGCGACTGACATCTCTCTCTTTTCATACAGATTGCATAAACTGAGAATATTTGTTTATTAGATAAATTACTTAATTTAAAAGGAGAATTCAAACTATATGCCTGTGTGACTGAGTATACGCTGAGTTACAGTTCATTTTTGGACACATTTCAGAATGGACTTTACTGACAGAGAAAGCAGAACTCGCATCATGTTTATTTTTCTTTATTTGGCAAAAAGCACAACACTTTGTTTTTATTGTGAGTATACACAAAAAATAGACGCTTAACAGGATTGAATGATGTATAATTATATGTAAGATCAAAATCGACAGTATTTTGAGTCTTTTGCGCTGTTGAGAAATAAAGCGAGCAGATCACGCCGGCGTGATTGCCGACCCCAGGGGCTTAATGTGTGTCATTGTTCTCTACAGGTTGAGGGATTGTGGTGTCACAGATGAAGGTTGTGCTGCTCTGGCTTCAGCTCTGAGATCAAACCCCTCACACCTGAGAAAATTTAATCTGTCTGAGAATAAACTAGGAGATGAGGGAGTGAAGCTGATCTCTGCTGTACTGGCGAATCCTCACTGGAAACTGGAGGAACTGTGGTAAGATCATCTCTACCATAAAGACTCAGAGTGAATAAGGATTAATATGTAGATACTGCATACAATATATCTTTAGTGTAAGCCCCATCCGTTGGTTCAGCGACAGATTCCTGCTTAAACCTTGAGATCCTGCTGACGGTAGAAGGCAGCGGTGAGGAGTCTCCCTGAAGAGGAATATTTACATCTTCATATATTATTATCCCACAAAAGACAGTAAAATTAACAGTTATATAAACCAGACAAACTACAAACCAGACAACAGATGCAGGATACAGTGAAGAGGGTTTTTAAATCTCAAATGTTTGGTGTAAATCAACTTGCCTTGTATTGCTTGTGCAAACAGACCCTTGTAAAAGCGTGAGCATTTCCTCAAAATGTGTGTGTGCAGCTGAAAAGAGGGAAGTGGTGTGTGTTTCACCTGAACCAAGGCTGTCACCTTATCAGATTTATCACTACATGATTATCATGGCCAAAATAACACACAATAATAATAATCGTTTCTAAAAACGAGGCCTCAAAGTCTTCCTAGCCCGCCTAGGAAAGCGACAGTGTTCAAGCCTCGCTGCGGCCAGACTTTCACCAAAATTTCCCGCTCGTTCAGTTCCAGAAAATGCGACTGTCCCAGTGTATTATGCAGAGACAAGCCGGTACCACAGCCCGTTTGCCTGCACAAACGCCGTTTTCACGTCGGCCCAGAAAAATCTCATAAAGAGTGTATTTCTGGTATTCCGGCCACGGCCGATGGTGTTATGAGTTTAGTAAAATGCCTACGTCCAGTGCTCATTCCTACACACAAGCACAGCCCGCCACATTTCAGGGCTTGCACACATGAAATCGACTCATGTCGATTGTGCATTAAATGTAGTGCACACTGCATGTCTCACGGTTTCTGTAAAAACGAAACCAACGCACATACAGTCGGCTCAAGCCGACGGCGTTCTCAGTGTAGTAAATGTGCCTGCTGTCCCGCGCCCACATTCACTCACAGACATGACAAGCCCAGGGCTCGCACAAATAAAATCGGCTCATGTCGATTATGCGTTAAATGTCCGGCCACGGCCGATGGTGTTATGAGTGTAGTAAAAATGCCCAGTGCTCATTCCTACACACAGACACAGCCCGCCCCACAGGGCTCACGCACATAAAATCGACTCATGTCGATTGTGCATTAAATGTAGTAAATGTGCCCAAGATCCAGTGCCCACAAACACTACACACTGCATGTCTTTCGGTTTCTGTAAAAACGAAACCAACACACATACAGTCAGCCCAGGCCGACGGTGTTTTCAGTGCAGTAAATGTAGGCGGTGGGCCGGACCTCGAAAATACGAATTTAATACTTACCTCTCAGCTGTGTACGTTTTTTTTTGCTGAGGTCATGTAATAAAATCGTATAAGTACTACAGACATTGTTTCCAACTTTGTTGTTTGCACATTTGACGCAAAATGTCCTTACAAACTCTTACTTTTTTAAACCGGCAAGTAAGCAGGAGTACTAATCATAACGTTAGAAAACCTCCCGTTTCCTTGACAACCAATGTAAATAATGAACACAGATTCTACAGCGGAGGCAAAGTAATCTTTGTCAGTGACCAGGAAGCTGCGTTCTTGAAATTTAAATTTTGCTTTAATCATTAAAAATGTAATTTTAGTAATGTAGTTCAGTAATACTGAGGTAAACTCCCTGTAACTCCCTTTTCCCAGACAAGTTGGGCAAAGTCTGTTCAATGTACACACAAATTATTTTTATTAATGAAATGTACTGTAACGTCACATCCGTATGTCATATTTTCCTAATGTCTGGTACCATTAAACATGTTTTCACGTGAATGAATAATGATATGCAGATGAGGATATGCATAGTAAAACTAGGCGTTGTAAACTCCATATATGGTTATTTCGGGTAGGAGACGCATGTGCGCACAATCTTACGCTGATGAAATTTTTGGCTTTCGGTCGCACGTACTTTTAGATCCTATGCACCGTTTTATAAATGAGGCCCCAGAGCATGTGAGTAAAGCGGAGCGGTGTGACGCTTAAATATAAGTTAAAAAAACTTAAACATACGTTTCATTTATATACGTTTAACCCCTTACTAGTCAGCCCCAATTTTGGCAAGTGATGCATACTATAATACCCATAATAAAAAGGTTGCTGCTCAGAAGTCATTCTGAATAGACACATAACACACATATATTTAGAAATCCAACCCTTGAGAGTTTATAGTTCAAGACTCAAAATTAACCAGACTGTTATTAATATTGAGATATATACGCTCAAACATAGAAACAAAAACAACAAATATTAAGAATATATTTATTTAAATGTATACAAATTTTATGTGAATTTAGGATTGCAACTTATAACCACAACTAAAACATGGGGATTTTTTTAAAGACAATCATCCCACACATCCTATTCTATAATAAAATCAGCTAATCGAATATTCGAAAATCGTGACTCATCCCTAATTAATATAGTATTATTGTGTAAGTGGATGACATGACAAGTAGCAAAATGCAGTGTAAGTGGGGTCAAATGTTCATAGCAAATTTAAAAATAAATCAATGTAGCAGCATCATAGTGTAAACTACCAGTGTATTTGTGCAAGAGTCAATCAGCTGCCCTTAGGTTATTGGAGGGTGGGGGTGGAAGGAAGAGGCTTTCTATGATTCCCCTATAGAAAGTTAAGAGGATGGATTTTGGGGAGATGAGCCTTCCTCAACTGTGGGAGGAAGTGCAGAGGTTTTTGGACTTTCTTGGCCAGGTTCTATTGGTGGTGTCGATAGATCAAGATGGGTCATCTGTGATGTGGATCCTAAGCAACTCCGTGATCTTGACCTGCTCCATCATGGTGCTGTTGATGTGATGATTGTCAACGATGACCTCTGTAGTTATTTGGGTGTGGAGAGATATTATGTTGTCCTGTCCGTGTCTGTGTGTTAGATAAACAACTGAATTATATTCAGATAAATAAACACAGAAAGCGCACATTACTAGATAATTTTAAATCACATTTTTCATCTTGACATTTGTATTAAGATGCTAACCATCTTAAACGAGCTTGACAAGACTACTGCAGTTCTGACCACAAATAATTTTGTTAAATAGCTCAAAAACAGCCATCTTTAACTGAAATATTTTTCTACCATATTCCATCTTATACCTGTTCTGTTATGTAGGTGAAGCCCAACCACTGACAGATGTAAGCTACCATGCACAGAATTGTGTCATTGTATAAACTGTGACAATCAACCATAATTGGCTTAAATAACTCCATGACTACCACTATAAAGTTGATTTGAAATCATTTCTTTATTTTGGTTTTCACTCTTTTTAGCTGATAATTAGTCTAGCTTACTTGTAGCCTAGGTAGCTTCTGTAACCAACCTGGACATACCCTCCCGTTTACCCCGTGATTCTCCCTTAGTTAGACTTATTTCCTGCTGTCTTCCCGTTTAAATATTTTCCCGTAATTATCCCGTATTTGAATACTCTTTGCTTAGTTCATTGTGTATACCGAATGATTATTTTGGATTAGCCTAAGCAACATACCGTTAGACCTAGCTTTACTGCTCCACTACCAACATTCTTTCGTGGCTAACGTTACTGTTCTCATCAACGACAACGCATATATTCACGGCGAACTATAGCTTGCAGTCTTAAATACAACTTGAAAGTATTAAGATATAGGGGTGTATAATCATTGTAAAACAAATCTTACCTTGACGTTGTCTTGCCGAGACACACCGGTCTCTCAAGGTTGGGTTGTAGACTCATGGATTTGGCTTCAGAATGACGCAACGCCGGTTCAACGAATAACGTGATTGGCCAAATCAATTCAACAAGGTAACAACACAAGCGTTGATTGGATCTCACTCCGGCCAACGTTTGTGATCAGCTAGCGAAATTAAATCTATTTTTATACTTTAATGTGCAACAATTGGCGTTGGAAACAATCGGTAATCGTTTTGTGAATTATTCATACAGACAAATAAAAAAAATGAGCCAGACAGCTGCTGGGTAACTGTCAAATCAAAAACTAAACGAGATAGACGGACTTGGCCCACTGCCTAATGTGCCCGCTGTTCTGCGCCCACATTCACTCACAGACATGACAAACCCCACGGGGTTCCCCCGCTCGCTCTCTCTCAGCTATCCACCCAAAGAGAGTCGAGCATGGACAGGCTGCCCGCTGTGATCAGCGTGCCCCCCACCTCAAACGCTGCAAGCACGGCGTCTATGTTACAGCATACCAAAGCTCTCCAGCCCCCACTATGTCACGCCCAGAGCCCAGATCTCATTCAACCCCTAGCTATTCATGCGAATGCATGGGCAAAGCTTCCTGGGGTATCAGAATGGGTGCTGAGCGTTATAGAAAGAGGCTATTCGCTACAGTTCGCTCGACACCCCCGCAGTTGCGCGGCGCGAATCGAAACCACGGTGAAAAAGGAAGTAGCACATCTACTTTGAACCGAGATTGAGAAACTGTTGAGCAAAGGGGCCATAGAGCCTTTATCTCAAGCTCAGAGCGAAGGGGGTCTGTACAGCAGATATTTTCTGGTACCAAAAAAAAACAAAAAAAAGACGGGGGTCTCAGACCCATTCTCGATCTAAGACAGCTGAACAAAGCGCTTGCAAAGCGCCGGTTCAAAATGCTCACAACCAGGAAAATCCTCTCGCAAATTCGCCAAGGGGACTGGTTTGTGTAAATAGATCTGAAGGACGCGTTTTTTCAAATACAAATAGCGTCACGTCACAGGCGATTTTTGAGATTCGCCTTCGAGGGCCAGGCATATCAATACACAGTCCTACCGTTTGGCCTGTCCCTAGCACCCCGTACATTTACGGTGTGCATGGACGCAGCCCTCGCTCCCCTGAAACTTCGGGGAATGCGAGTTTTGAACTACTTGGACGATTGGCTGGTTCTAGCTCAGTCTCACTCAGAGCTCATAGAACACAGGACCATGTTACTCGAACATCTCGAGAACCTGGGTCTCAAAGTCAATTGGGCGAAGAGTTCACTGTCTCCCAGTCAGAGAATATCTTTTCTGGGCACAGAACTGGACTCGCTGTCTGTGACTGTCAGCTCTGAAACCTTGGAAAGCGATCGACTGGTACCAGTCAGGTGTAAGCCTGGGGACTTCCTCGAGTGTGAAGGTGGTGTCTACGGACGCCTCCACCTCGGGATGGGGAGCGCTGCTCGAAGGCAGACCGTTCTTTGGCCAGTGGTCAGAACGGGAAAAGCTTCTACACATAAACTGCTTGGAAATGATAGCAGTCGACAACGTGCTGAGGCGCTTTTGTCCCCAGATAGCAGGGCACCACGTCTTGGCCCGTTCGGACAACATGTCAGTGGTGGCCTATATAAATCGCCAGGGAGGTATCAGGTCCCGAAACCTTTACAGGCTGACGGAACGCCTCCTGGTCTGGGCTCAGCACAACCTGCGCTCGCTGAGAGCAGCGCACGTGCCCGGCCACCGGAATGCGGGACCAGACAGACCTGTTCCTGTTCCAGCAGGAGAATGGTCTTTACACCCACAGACAGTCCAGCTGCTGTGGGAGACATTCGGCAGAGCGGAAGTAGACCTGTTTGCGTCTCAAGAAAACGCTCACTGTCCGAAATTTTTCTCCAAGAGCAAGGCTGCGCTGGCCCACGTCTGGCCCCGCTGCCCGCTTTAAGCTTTTCCCCCCAGCGCTCCTACCTCAGGTATTAGAGCGGATAAGGGAAAACGGATGCTCGGTGCTACTAGTAGCTCCGTTCTGGAAGAACCAGGCCTGGTTCTTTGTTCTGATGCAGCTGACAAGCACTGCCCCATGGCCGAAATGGGCCATCAACGGGTGCCCGCTAGCCTCCCGGAGGGAGTGTTAAACACGATCACGCAGGCTAGAGCCCCTCTATGAGACGGCTCTTTTCCTCAAAATGGTCTGTGTTCTCTAGCTGGTGCACAGCCCGTGGCATATCACCCCCAGATTGTGGGGTGACGGAGGTTCTCTCCTTCCTGCAAGAGCTACTGGATAAGGGCAGGACCCCATCCACGCTCAAGGTTTACGTGGCGGCTATAGCAGCGTTTACTAAACCAACGCTTGGCCAGTCACTTGGAAGGAACCATCTGGTCATTCGCTTCCCTAGAGGAGCTAAGAGGATAAATCCTCCCAGACCTCCCTCAGTTCCCATATGGGACCTTTCCACGGTCTTGGAGGCCATGAAAGGTGCCCCATTCGAGCCAATCCAATCAGTGGATATCAAACACTTGTCTTTCAAGACAGTGTTTCTTCTGGCTCTCGCTTCAGTGGAGCGTATTGGGGACTTACAAGCGCTCTCAGTGAGCGCGACGTGTATGGAGTTTGGGCCAAATGACTCAAAGTCATACTCAAACCAAGGCACGGGTACGTTCCTAAATCCCTCAACATACTGTTCAGGTCTCAGGTGATTTCCCTGTCAGCCCTGCCGGTCTCTAACGAAGAGAAGGACGCCAGCTTCCTTTGCCCAGTCAGTGCAAAAGGGCTTATGTGTCTCGCTCATCTGTCTTCAGACAGACAGAGCAGCTCTTTGTCTCGTTCAATGGAAGTCCTAAGGGACTAGCCGTGTCGAAACAGAGCCTATCCAGATGGATAGTCGATGCTATAGCGCTGGCTTACGCCTCTAAGGGCTTGCAGTGCCCGTTAGGTGTTAGAGTGCACTCCACGAGAGGCATGGCCTCATCGTGGGCTTGGTCTAGTGGGATTGCCTTACAAGATGTCTGTATGGCGGCAGGCTGGGCCTCCCCGTCTACATTTATAAGGTTTTATAACCTAGAGGTTCCCGCTTTGCAGGCTAAGCTGCTTTTGGTCTGATAATTCGGTATTGTCTGCCCCGATGTTTTCGGCCCAGAATACTGAAACTGCTTGAGCAATGCTCGCTGATCGATCATGCAGCTCTATGGGCAGTGTGTAAGACCCATAATATTCACCAGACCAGGCCGAGTTTTCGCCCTGGCTGTGTGTGAAACACTATCTATATAATTGCTCCTTTTAGGATGCTATTTATTACAGGAATGATGCTATTCTAGCCCCTCTTCCTGGACTCTCTGTGAGTCCCTGATGATCATGTACTATATGGGCCCCGGGCACTTGCCCTTGGGACTTTGGTATTGATCTCAGCATGCACGGCGTTTTACACTGTGTTCCCCATAGCGTAAGACTTACGCAGTACGAGAGAACCTCTCGTAAGAGAACGTACTCTGTTACTAATGTAACCTCGGTTCTCTCTAGAGAGGGAACGAGTACTGCGTATCTTGCCGTGCCTGCAACACGCTCTGGTTCGCTCTGGCGATGAAAAACCAGCTATACCAGCCTTTTGAGCTATGTTTATAGCCCAAGGCCACGCCCGTTTCGGCGGGACGTGACGCATTGGAGCTGACGTCACGACGGGGCCTTTCGATAGGCTGCTGCAATTGCCGCAGAGCAGCCAATAGGCGTGCGAGCTGTTTCGCCTATGTCTGCGTGCTGCCGCAACGCATTTTACATTATTCCAAAATTAAGGATAATTTTTGGCTTCAATATCTCACGGAAAAGAGATTTCCCCATAGCGTAAGACTTACGCAGTACTCGTTCCCTCTCTAGAGAAGAACCGAGGTTACATTAGTAACCGAGTATGTTTTATTTCAGAAGTATCATACAGCATACCTACATTCTCTTTAATAAAAAATTCAATAACTAATACATTTTTTTAATAGTCACTTGTACAATGTACAACAATGTAATCGATAAATTAGCTATTTTAATCGCCAAGTTTCTATCAAAAGCTGATTTACTATTTTGATCGGTACCGTAGACATCAGTGTTTATATTTGAACTTTAAACTTAACTTTACTTGTATGATAATTTGAACTATTGTATCACAGAAATAATGATACTATTATGTAGGGGTGGGCGATATAGTCTCAAAATTATATCACGATATTTCAAGAATATTTGCGATAATGATATTTGATGATATAGGAAAAAAAATTAGACCCTTTTTTTTATTACATTTATCTCACCTAAATGTTTGCTCAATCATTGTGTTTTTACAATACGCTGATTTCACGCAGCCGTTATTTTGAAATCGAAAGCGAGGCTCCGGTGGGAAGAAAACCGGAAGTGTCGCCTTTAATCACAGGAGAGTCGTGAATGCGATGGCGTATTGTTGTGTTTAATGATGTTGTGTCAATTCTAAAACTGTACATACATTTCTTTCATACTTTAGACTATATACAGTGAAATTCATTTATAAATAAAATATTTTTTTTATATAATTCAGAAAGTAAAAAAATAAGCAGGAATGAACTACATACATATCCTATATTGGATATTAACATCCAAAAGTGTAAATCGCGGCAGCAGCTTCAGGTTGGTAGTCCAAGGCATTGTTGTTTATCTTTACTTCCGGGGTTTTTCCCACCGGAGCCTCACTTTCGATTTCAAAATGGCGGCTGCGTGAAATCAGCGTATTGGGTAATTTTGTTTCTAAGAGTTTACACAACACAAGGAAGCTTGATTTCAATCTTTGAATTAAATTGAAAAATGTAGCAAAAAATATATACAAAATAATAAAGATACAAATAAAGAGAAGTTTTTGGGTAGGTCTAACACTAGTATTCAGAAATGCTACAGAAACTGAATAAGGTAATCAAATGTAAAATAACACTGATAGTCTAGTCCTGATTCCTGACTAAATTAAATACATAGGCTATTAACTCTGATTTCTTACAATCAGGGACGTGCACAGGAATTTTGAGGGGCAGTTGCTCTGACCTGAAAAAAGGGCACCCCCACCCATATACACAAAGAAGTAAAACACTGAAATACAGCACTCAATCACCTTAACTACTACTAATAATAACACAGATTTTATCAATAATAATGCCACTGACGATTCTGATTAACGATCCGATTCTTTAACGATTCTTCTTGATAGCACTGTGTGGAAAAATTTAGTCATATGCTTTTCAAAAAAACAAGTGGTTTTATTTATTTTAAAGCTTAAGCTTGAGTAAGCAAACTGTACTTTTTATGTAATTTATGTAATAAATAGAACCTTATTGTAAAGTGTTACTGATTAGTTACACCGATTCAGACGTCTCCTGAGTTCACTGTTGGAAATATCAGTTGTTTTAACCATTAATTAAAATTAATCGGTTCAAAGGAGTCATTAGTTCGCGAATTGGACGTGTCATGTGCGTTGTGTGATTATCCCAGCAGTTAGGACATGGACATCCAAGATTTGTGTCAACACAGAAAACATTTCATCACTGGATAATTTTTTTCGTTTAATTAAAGTGTTGTTTTATGTCAGCTGAATGTGCGGAACGCTTTTCAGAGAAGATAAGGAAACTTATTTAGCACAATTCACACCCAGCGGTAATTCAGAAAAAAAAAATCTCCGAATGCTCCACATGAAACTTTGGTCTTCCGACCTTTTACCATCGTGTCGATTTATTTTGATTAATATGTGCAAGGGAGAGAGAGCAAGACAGCGCTTAGTTTGGAGACGGTGAAGTCTTGTTTACACTTTTGCCTGGCTCCGAAGAGAGAGAGCGCGCGCGCGCGACCGGGGCTCTCTATCTCTCTGCTCGTTCTTTCAGTTAAACATGCGCCTTGTCACAAAACATGTCACAAGCGCAGCAGTTCATCAACATTACTTACCAATCAAATAAGACTTCGGCAGGACAAAAATTCACTTTGGCGGGCGCTAAACAAGTTCAATGCAGGAAAATTCATGCGTGAATTTAACTGAGTAGTAGGCTACATGACCATGTACTCGCACAAATGCGACCACATACATTTTAACTCGCACATTCTCAAAAAATGGTCGCAGTCTGGAAAAGCAAACTCACCTTTTCCGACAACGTTGATCCGTCTCACCCGACAACCGTGACAATCTCCTTCTAGGGCCGCTCATGCAGGCTCAGCTCAGGTGCCGGTCGCGTGCAGCGCTGCAGCCACGTAAACAGAGTTTGCCCTTCCCCTACTGACTTTCACTTTCGGTGCCGAATGGAAGTGAATGAGGCTTTGCGATTATTATTATTTGATTTTTTTATCTAGGCCTACGTGAAATTCTGCATCCATTGTACTTTTTATTTATTTATTTTTTTCCCCCTCGGAAGGGCAACGTGAGTCGAGAAGGGCATATGGGCAGTTGCCCGGGCAACCTGAGCAACCCCCCTGTGCACGTCCCTGCTTACAATGAAAGCTATCTTTTGTTGTTTTGACGACAACATTAATGACAGACACATATGGCTGCTGTCACTTTTAGAGCTTGTGCCCGGATCCATTACGGTTTTCATTATACTGTCACGTGCGTTTTATGCTTATTTCAGACATAACCGACTGTTTATGAATGGTACGACAGCCAGCAGCCGTATCACCCTGTAGCCCAAGACTGGTTGCCCACTGAAGCTAAGCAGGGCTGAGCCTGGTTAGTACCTGGATGGGAGACCTCCTGAGAAAAACCAGGTTGCTGCTGGAAGAGGTGTTAGTGAGGCCAGCAGGGGGTGCTCACCCTGTGGTCTGTCTGGGTCCTAATGCCCCAGTGTAGTGACGGGGACACTATACTGCCAAAAGAGCACCGTCTTCGGATGAGACGTTAAACCGAGGTCCTGACTCTCTGTGGTCATTAAAAATCCCAGGATGTCCTTCGAAAAAGAGTAGGGGTGTAACCCCGGCATCCTGGCCAAATTTGCCCCTTGGCCCCTGTCCATCATGGCCTCCTAATCATCCCCATATATACTGATTGGCTTCATCACTGTCTCCTCTCCACCAGTAAGCTGGTGTGTGGTGGGCGTTCTGGCGCAATATGGCTGCCGTCGCATCATCCAAGTGGATGCTGCACATTGGTGGTGGTTGAGGAGATTCCCCCATCTATGTAAAGCGCTTTGAGGTCTCAGAAAAAGCGCTATATAAATGTAACAAATTATTATTATTATTATTATTATTATTATTACTAACCATGACCGGAATTTTTACACAATTTTGCGTGTTTTTTCCCCCGTTAAAGTGATATAATCCACGAAAACAAACTTTTGTTACTCGCGAGCTGTTTGTAAGACGGCTTTACTGTATGTATGCATGCGGAGCAAACATCTCTCAGAGAGCGCGCGAGAGTACTGAATAGTTTAAAATTGCAAATGTTTAAACTGATAAGATTTAAAAAGAAGTGAAAATGATAAACTTTAGTTATGAATGCAAGGCACAAAAGACAATTCCGTCATGTCCTGACTGCTAAACACAAGAGTGTGGTATCGACACTTGACTTGTGCAACCCATTTTGAGAGCGAGAGAGAGAAGACACGGCACCGCTGAACCCTCACGCGGTTTGTGAAATTGTGTCTTGGAGAAAGTTTTAAAATTACTGATTTGATTTTATAATCTGTGTGGATTCATTTAGGCTACTCATACAATATACATGCTAAAGTGAATCAATGTTTGCGTGGGAATTTTCCCGCATTGTAAGTGGTAGACCTGCGGGAATTATTCAAATACTATTGAAGTAGCTCCTTTTTAGGTACTAAATCATCATTGGAGGCTGACTTGCTGCTCTCACGCTCAGACAGGTGTTGTTGTTGTGTGTGCTAGGGAACGTAATGCGCCATACGTCATTGCTTCGCTATATCAGTGATATCGCGATATGACACTTTTTTTATCACGTAGAAATTTATACCGGTATTATCGTGGACGGTATGATATGGCACACCCCTACTATTATGAGGTTTAAAAGAGCTTTTGTGAAGCTGTTTGATGACAACTCTCTCTGGGTCAGCGGCAGCGCCAACACAGATTTGAATGTTGGGATGATTTTGTCGAAGGTTTAATAGACAGACGAATTGGAAGAAGATTTTGTGGGTGTTTGAGTGGAGATCACAGTATTTTAAAGAGGAATCGGGCAGCTCTACTGTCTTATCTCTCTTTCAGCATATGAGTAGCGCGAGGGCTTTTCAGTGCATTCAGTCCAGTGTTGCCAGTTTGGAAATGTCCAAGTGTTGTACCAGAAGCTCAAAATTATAGTATTTAAAAAGAAAATTATTGTACACGAGTCAAACGTACAGAATACAGCTGTTTATTGACCAACAACTTTTTGACACGACATGAAAATGACTTAATTGCTAAAATAACGACCTCAGCTTGAAAAAAACTGACCTAAGCACCGCGGAAGGAACGTTAATTTTTCTTTCTTTTTTTTTTCTTTTTTTTACATTTTTCTTCTTCTTGCAAAACATACAAAGATGTCATGATAATGATATACAACTTTGTATACAATATACAAAAATAAAATGAACCCTCTGGGGTCTAAGGTGTTTTTGGGGTCCTTGAGATGTTTTGACATGCCCTGACATTTGTGCTTTTTTCAGTTGCTTATAAACATATTAACCCTCTGGAGTCTGAGGTGTTTTCTGGGCCTGGAGGTGTTCTGACATGCTCTGACATTTGTGCTTATTTCTGTTACTTGTGGCATTTTCATGGCTAAAGTCTGATTACACTGTATTTAGCACAAACTCTGCTACAATAATATGTCAGCAGCATGTATGTAAAAGTTTGTAGTTTTGAGATAATGACATTTATGCATGGTTTGTGAAAAAAAAAAATTGTCACTGAAATAAGGTCCTGAAACCCATACTGATTATTTCTTCACAAGACTTTTGAAAATTGTATGACGTAGCCTAGAATATTTGCTCCAAAACTATGTGAAAATCATCCTGACTGCTCATTCAGATAAGACAATATATTGATTTAAAATTTGTAAGACGTGTTTTGTGTAAGAAAGCTTTATGCGAAGAGGCGTAAACACATCCTGAATATGTATGGATTTCACACCTGAGAAAGACAAAGAACCTCCCCTAACGGCTCTATTAGGAGCTATCAGGCCCTGCCATTCTGAGCAACCTTGCACAAAGAATGAGGAGATTTAAAAAAGAATGGCTTTTTGATTGTTTGGATTTATTTACAACACAACATAATCCAAAGATACACAACAAATGACAAAAAAGCACACTATTGAAAACAATGATCCAAAGACAGAGACCTTTGTGCCATTCCTAAAAACATTGTACATACCTTTCATTTCCAAGGTGTTTGATTTTCACTTTACCATGTTCATGTACAGAGACTCATGTGAATGTTTGAGTCATCAGGACTCCTCAGTGGGGCATCTGGTCCCTGTAAAAAACAAACCAAAAAAAACCTGTGAACATGCTGATATCAAGAGAAACTATAGGGCTGCACGATTTTGGGAATAGATTTAAGATTTTTCTGGTTAAGAATACACACACAAATGTTTCCGACAATATATAATGAACACCAGGTTTGTTGTACCTTGTAGGCATAGGCTATGCGCAGTGCTGCATAAAATAATAACAACAATAACCTATAGCAGCCTATAAATCTTTCAAAAGGAACACTTCAGTAACAACTACGCTAGAGAAAAATATATTGATTATCATATATTACTTCAAATGTTTCCATTTGTTATGATGTTATGAAATGAGATTGGAGTAAAAACATGAAGCCTAATGTTTGGTGCGTTTTGCTTTTCAAACGCACAGCGCGTTTTGAATATGAAAAATTCAAATGCACAGCGCGCTCCAAAATATGAAACATTATGGTTACCATATTATACATATCTACGTTTGAGCAGATATCCACAACACAGTATTTAACAGTAAACATGGGTCTAAATATTATAATATTCACCATATATCTAGCAACAGTTCAACTGCAATGTGAAGTTTATGCAACAATAACATTAATTCATATAATTAAGAATTTAATTAAGGTCCGTTTGCCGACCTCAGAGGGTTACCTCCACAAGACTTTTGACTAATGGGTGTCTAGAGTTTTTGCTTCAAAATGATCTGAAAATCATCCTGCCTAATCAGTCACATAAAACAATACATTGATTTACATTTTGCAAGACAATTTTTGTTAGGGATGTCCCGATACCACTTTTTCACTTCCAATACCGATGCCGCAGCTTTGGCTATTTTCCGATACCGATATCAAGCCGATATTTTTATTTTATTTTTATTTTATTCTTGAACTAATACTACTACTACTAATAATAAAATATATGGAAGCACTTTGCTCAATTAGCCACCTAAAAACATCTCTCACATCTCACTGGAGAAGTAAATGGAGAACAAATACTTCCACAATATATTGTCCACAGTATATTGTCCACAACAACAGATGATTATGAAAGACTGCCACCCTTTATTCAAACACTACAAAAAATTAAAATACAGGTGTTCTCACTCACTCACTCACTTATTTTATGTCATTAAAGTCTTTAAATGTTCGCCAGGTTTCCGCCTCCTTCCCATAACAACGAACACACACACACACTTATTTTATGTCATTAAAGTCTTTAAATGTTCGCCGGTTTCCACCTCCTTCCCATAACAACGAACTGCGTTACACTGGTGCTGAAACCTGGGAAGGAAGAAGGCGGCGGGAACCGGCGAACATTTAAAGACTTTAATGACATAAAATAAATCAACAACAAAACGAAAGTAAAAGACAGCAGTAGGGCTGTACCAGAATATTCGAGTATTCGAATATTCGTTCGGTGGGTTGGTATTCGATTTTCAAATTTGGCATTCAAATATTCGTTTAAATTTTTATTTTATTATTATTTTTTTTTTCACACCTGGCATCCCCCTAGAAACGGTTCCCATTTGCGCTTGAATGGGGCTGTCATGCGTTTTCTCAGATCGGATAGTTCTCTCTGATTTATCAATATGAACACATAAATGTGTTTTTGCAAAACGGATATGAATCCGAACTTCAAATCCCGCGCTATAGGCAGATGTAATGGAGTGCACGTCACTAGCAACAGATAAGCTGCATTTTACTGATCGTCAGCTAAAATTTCTAATTCAAAGACCGCAATAAGAGAGCGGCAACAGCCCTGGTAAGATCATTTCGGTTCTTTACTTTTAATGAAGTTGATTGTGTGTTAAAGCATCTGCGACCCACTTTCACTTTGATTTGCGATAGTTTGCACGTTGGCTTGATGAATAGATGCTGATCTGCGGTGACGCGTGCTGTAAGCGTCGTCATATCTGGCTATAACATGATATAGCCTAAAACACGCTCTCACACGGTTATTTGTTTAGCATTTTTGGGCGAAATACAATACTCTTATTTTAGAGCGCAGAACAGCGGAGTTTGTATGGGCAGAAGTGCATGCCTGAGCTTGTAGGCTATAAGCTGCGTTGCTTTGACATTGTGGAAATAGAATAGAAAGAATATATTAGCCTACCCTTTACTGTGTCAGTAATTACTGTGCTGCTGATTTCTGATTTGAGAGTTATGTTACTCAGAAAAATATTAGGCTGTGTTTTGTATCACTAGTGCAGTGTCCGTTCTCGGAGCCCTGCGCGTGAGGCGCGCGCGCGCTTCCCGCTCGCGCTGTTCTGTATTAAAAGTGTATTAACTCTGAACGTGTCACGTCTCGCGTGTCTATTGCACCAAATGTGACACTGCACTCGTGAAGTCGATTGGATGAACGGTTCTAAATGCAAGATAAATAATCTAAATGCAAACAGACAGATGCATAGAGATTCCTGCCTTTATTAGAGAGAAGAATATGTTCAGCCCCCTCCCTCCGAAGCTTTGAATATTCGATGTTAATTCCTATCGAAGCTTCGAAGCTCAAAAAATGGTATTCGGACCAGCCCTAGACAGCAGTCGTCCGTGAGGAGCTGCTGTCTTTTACTTTCGTTTTGTTGTTGATTTATTTTGTTGTTGATTTATTTATTAACATAATAAAACATAAAAAAAACACAACATAACTCCAGACCTGTCCTCTCTTTCTTTTCACTGTTGTCGCTCCTCCTTTATGCTTCCGCTCCTCCGTGAGAGATACGAGACCGGTGCTCATCAGTAATCACGCCACCGGCCTCGTGCTGCTCTCTCACGGCCCTCAGCCTCGTCCTGCTCGCCACACTAATATTCAAGCATTTAGGCGATGGTTTAAGCTAGATTTTCCCATGGATTGTGTTGGATAGGTATCGGATCATATTTTTTTTCTTCCCTCCGATCTAGCGTTCTGGGCCAGTATTGGCGCGATACCGATGATGTGGATCGGATCGGGACATCCCTAATTTTTGTTTGGAAAGGCAATATGCGTGGGGGCGTGAATGATCATGAATAATGATGTGGTTCACACCTGAGAAGACAAAGACCTGTATAATGCATAATGTACCTTTCAGTCAGGTATGTCACTGAGAGGGAACTACTAGAAGGAATGCAAGGACTATATATATATATTTTGGCCCACTCCTCCATACAGACCTTCTCCAGATCCTTCTGGTTTCGGGGCTGTCGCTGGGCAATATGGACTTTCAGCTCCTCCAAAGATCTTCTATTGGGTTCAGGTCTGGAGACTGGCTAGGCCACTCCAGGACCTTGAGATGCTTCTTACGGAGCCACTCCTTAGTTGCCCTGGCTGTGTGTTTCGGGTCGTCGTCATGCTGGAAGACCCAGCCACGACCCATCTTCAATGCTCTTACTGAGGGAAGGAGGTTGTTGGCCAAGATCTCGCGATACATGGCCCCATCCATCCTCCCCTCAATACGGTGCAGTCGTCCTGTCCCCTTTGCAGAAAAGCATCCCCAAAAAATTGTTTCCACCTTCATGCTTCACGGTTGGGATGGTGTTCTTGGGGTTGTACTCATCCTTCTTCCTCCAAACACGGCGAGTAGAGTTTAGACCAAAAAGCTCTATTTTTGTCTATAATCTATTCAAAACTAGTCAACGAAATGTATTTCATATTTCGTCCATAACATATCGTTTTTATGATATATTTGGGCATATACATGTTAATTTGCAGTTTAATACGTTGCTTATACAAAGACATTTTATTCCAACATATTTCAGTCGATTTTACTCATTTCAGTATAGCAATATAGTTTGTTAAAAGCTAAACTAGTAGATGTGTTCATGTAAAAATAACATGTTTACTAATGTAAGTGCCTGTAAACAACAGCACGCAATTTCGCCGTTCGTTCATTCACACACAGAAACACGATTCAAATTGAAAGTCTTTTTGCGGTTTACAGACACTATTCCATATCACGATTAGTACAAAGCACTTAAGAATAAAGAACTTACTATTCACAATCCTCAGCTGGATCCGTTGCTCCTCGAAATGAAAACTAAACCAGCACTTCTGAGGTAAATTTTCCAGGATTATTATTACGATAGTATTATTCCTCACAGCGTCGCAAGACGACGTAAAGTACATGAATCTGATTAAACTTGATGTCTTTTATCGAGCTGATGTGGGCGTTCACAGGTTTACATGGATCGCCTCATATCATTTGCGTTTGAATAGCGCGCACTCTCAGTAGGCGTGTTCACATTAGCAGATGATGAGCTGAAATGAGAATGACTGACATCTCTCTCTTTTCATACAGATTACATAAACAGAGAATATTTGTTTTCGTTTTGAATTAGATCATTTAATAGTAGACACTTAATTTATTTTAAAGATATATTGCTCATGCCTGGGTGAATAGTATTCGCTGAGTTTTAAGTTTAGAGACAAGCTCCAGAAAAAAGTTCAAGGAGACGGAGGGGCAGAGAGCACACCCTGTTTATTTTCTTTATTTTACAAAAGCACAATGTTTTGTTTCGATTGTAAGTGAACACATAAAAAGTAGACATTTTACAGTTTATTTTTTCATATTTCTAAAGTCTGTATGACCATAAATGAGAAGACATAACATGAGATGAGATGGAAGACGTGTAACATCATGTTCTTCTCACGGTAGACTTGGAATCCACAGCTAGATCAATGAGTATAGAAGCCCTATGATTACAACGACCATCATTTAAAAGTGTCACACATTTCTGAAATTATTGTACATTGTGGGATTTTTTTCATTATTGATCGTATAGAGGTCAAAATTATCGTACAAATACGATAATTATTGTACGTCTGGCAACACTGATTCAGTCTCACGTCGCTTCCACTTGAAATGGATATTACGACACTCATAGATAACGACAAATTTCATCCTCTGTTGGAGAAAAAGTGGTCAACTTCTGTTAACCTTGTCTATAAGCAAGGACAAAAATAAAGCAATTAAATTTGAATCAATATCGATTCTGAAATAGTCAATTTTAAAATGCAAACAAAAAAACTGGCTTTTTCCCCCAGCCCTAACATACACATTCCTTAAAATGTTTAAAAATACATTAAACACACACACACACACACACACGTTAGGTTTCCATGTTTTATGAAATCTTTCCATAGAAATAATAATTTTTATACTGTACAAACTCTATATTCAATCCCCTAATCCTAATATTTCATATTGACAGGATTATTTATTTTTTAAGTGGTCATGTTTATCATATTTTAAATAAATGGCAAGAAGAGTGGCATATGTACAAGAATAACAAGTTGTATGCAATTCATCCGGAAATTAAAACCTGGATTTTTACCAATTTTAAAACTAGACTTGATCAGGTGGTCTACACCAGATGTCGTATGTAGGATGTAGGATTCCTTTAACTGTCAAACATATTTTATTAGATTGTCCTGGTCTTAACACTAGTAGAATACTTTTTTATGAAGTTATTTCAGTTAAGGACATTTTTAATGAGATTATACCTGAAAAGGTTTTGGATTTTTTAACATATGTTAACTTAAAAAGATATATTGTATAATATGACTTGCTGGTTTGTTCTGTTTTATTGTATTTATATGATATTTGTGTTTTTGTAATTGAATTTTTGCCATGAAGATAGCTCTGATTGCTGACATGGCATTAAATAAACAATGATGATGATGATATCATGTTTATCTTTGGATACAGGCTTAATGTGTGTCATTGTTCTCTACAGGTTGAGGGATTGTGGTGTCACAGATGAAGGTTGTGCTGCTCTGGCTTCAGCTCTGAGATCAAACCCCTCACACCTGAGAATACTGAATCTGTCTGGGAATAATCTAGGAGACTCAGTGAAGCTGTTGAAGGATCTGAAGGATGATTCACATTATAAACTGGATACACTAATGTAAGAATAGTTTTTAATGATTTTTATCATCATATTTTCATTTAATGTTCAAATGGCTGATTTAACCCTCTGAGGTCTGAGCTGTTTTCTGGGCCCTGGAGGTGCTCTGACATTTCTGGTTATTTCTGTTACTTGTGACATTTTCATGGCTAAAGTCTAATTACACTGTATTCAGCACAAACTCTGCTACAATAATATATCAGCAGCATGTATGTAAAAGTTTGTAGTTTTGAGATAATGACATTTATGCGTGGTTTGTGAAAATACAAAAAAAAAATTCTCACTGAAATAAGGCCATGAAACCCATACTAATTATTTCTTCACAAGACTTTTGAAAATTGTATGACGTAGCCTAGAATATTTGCTCCAAAACTATGTGAAAATCACCCTGACTGCTCATTCAGATAAGACAATATATTGATTTAAAAATTTTACGACGTGTTTTGTGTTAGAAAGCTTTACGGGAGCTCATTAATATGTAAGCTTTTCACACCTGAGAAAGACAAAGACCCTCCCCTAACGGCCATATTAGGAGCTATCAGGCCCTGCCATTCTGAGCAACCTTGCACAATACTGTAAATGAGGAGATTTAAAAAAGAATGGCTTTTAAATTGTTTGGATTTATTTACAACACAACATAATCCAAAGATACACAACAAATGCCCAAAAAGCACTTCAAAGACAGAGACCTTTATGCCATTCCTAAAAACATTGTACATACCTTTCATTTCCAAGATTTTCACTTTACCGTGTTCACGTACAGAGACTCATGTGAATGTTGAAGTCCTCAGTGGCATCTGGGCCCTGAAAAAAAAAAAGTGAACATACTGATATCAAGAGAAAGGCCTGCACGATTTTGGAAATAAATATTCGATTTTTCTGGTTAAAATTGCTTTTTAAAATTCACAGAATACACACACACACACACACACACACAAATGTTTCCAACATAATATAATGAACACCAGGTTTGTTGTGCCTTGTAGGCATAAGCTATGCGCAGTGCCGGATAAAATAATAATAACAATAAATAACCTATAGCAGTATAAATCTTCCAAAAGATTTCAGTAACAACTAAGCTAGAGAAAAATATATTGATTATCATGTTACTTCAAATGTTTCCATCCGTTATGATGATATGAAATGAGATAATAAAAACATGAAGCCATTTGGTGCATTTTGCTTTCATCCAAAATATGATACAGTACATTCAAACGCGATCGCTATCAAAAATATTAAACATTCAAACGCGATCGCGCTCAAATATAAAACATTATGGTTACCATATACATATCTACGTTTGAGCAGATATCCACAAACACAGTAACAGTAAACACGGGTCTAAATATTATAATATTCCCCACATATCTAGCAACAGTTCAACTGCAACGTGACATTTATGCAACAATAACAAACTAATATGTAAGAATTTCTTACCTTACATCTTCCTTGTCTTCAAATCGCGTTCTTCTTCTTCTGAGGTAATTCCAATGTAAGCTCAGGCACGTCTTTCAAACTCGACGAAAAGTGAAGTGTTTTGTTGTTGAGGTAATGAGCGAGTCTCCGTTCCATGTGGAGATTTGCATGTGAATCTCTTTTGCGCGAGTAGGCGTGGTAAATTAAAAAATAATTAGGAAGCGTTTGAGAAGCTGGACATCTTGTTGGTTTTATACAAATTACTTAAACAGAAAATATTTGTTTTCGTTTTGAATCCGATCATTTAAAAGTACACACTTAAATGTTTATAAAGGTGTATGGCTCATAAATGTGTGACAAGTATTCGCTGAGTTTTGTTTCAGTTTATAGACGTGCTCAAGAAAAAAAAGCTCACCGCGACGGAGAGGCAGAACGCACACCCTGTTTATTTTCTTTATTTTACAAAAGCACAATGTTTTGATTTGATTGTAAGTTGACACATACAAAAGGAGAAATATCACAGATTATTTTTTTATATTTCTTTTTTCTGTATGACCATAAATGACTGAGTAATTTAAGTTTATAGTGCTACAATGTGGAGAAAATCCAGCAAAACGCGCCCGCGCGTTTGTCGACCTCAGAGGGTTAAGCCTGGTTCACACGGGACGATTTTAAAATTGTAGGCTGATTTTCCAAACCTGAGAGACCTCACACACGGCGATTTAAAAAAATCACAGGTCTAACAGTTTTGGTCGTACAGTGTGTGGTGCGCAGCCACACGGAAAAATCAACACATCACACATGAACCGAATTGACTCTGAGCATTCCCAGGTCAGATGGGAAATCTCGCAAAATCCCTCGAGATCAAACGTGACTTCAGAGTAAACAATCATGGCGGACGAAGAGGATGCAGTGGCCGATAGTTTGTAGTTTATTTTTTAACCGAAAAAAAAAACCATGCTGCCGGCTGTTTTGATTGTTTCCCAATGCTTCCTCGCCGCCTCGTCACCTCGCTTTCTGATTGGCTACAGGCCACAGTCCACAGGATGCGTGCTCGTTTGTCCCCGGGGGACACCACACACAAGGAAAAATTGGGCCAAAAAAAATCCAACATGTTGGATATCCCCGATTTGAGATCGGAGCGGTCCCGACGTCCTTCCGAGCAGACGAGAGCAGTCTTAACACACCACACACGGCAGGAATATCTGATCAGATTATTTTACGATAATCGGAGCATCCTTAAGATTGTCGGAAGGGGTGAATCGGGGCTAAAATCGGCCCAATTATCCTGCCGTGTGAACCAGGCTTTACTCACTAGAAATAAAAAAAAATTGTACCAGGTTCAGTAACACCATGTGTGTGTGTGTGTGAGTATTTTGTCTGAGATCATCAGATAATGAGTCTTAAATTCAGCTTCAGTTTCTGTAGGTCTCTGAACTTTAAACTGTTTAATATGAGTGTCATTCTGCTCATAATGTTGTGACTGATTGTGAAAATAATATAAATGTTATTTTCAGCTTTTCCCCTTTAACTGTCTCTATAGGCATCTTTACACAGCCGAGTTAAGGCTGCTCTAAAGCGGCTTTGTGTCTGCTCAAAGTTCTGTGTAAAGACACAATGCCGCATAAAAGCAGACTTAAAATATGACGGGTCTGACCCACCTCAGCCCCAGTATCAAAGATGACTCTGATATTGTTTTGTTCAGTGTAAATGAACGCGAACTTGTGCCGCTCTAAACTACGTTATTGTCATGACAACCAAACGCACAGCGTGAGAATCAAGAAGCGGAAGACAAAACATATCGGTCTAGCTCCATATTGTTTTAGCCAAATTAAAAAATGTCAGCCAACAAGGGACAATAAAGTAAAGGTGTCCTGTACTCATATCGTGAGGCAAACCACCAAAATAACAGAGTAGTCGACGTGTGTAATCAATTGGCTTTCGCCGTTTGTAGTCTTCCTTTGAAGAGACTGGCAGATCAACGCGCCGCTACATTTCTCTCAGATACGGTAAATGCTTATTAGCATTTGTTCCATCTGGAACAATTTTATTAAGAAATATAAAATAGCTCTCAGTACCACAGAATTATGACAAACATCAAAGCGTGAGATCGCTATATCACACAGAGGAAATTTAAAGTTCTGTGTTTTTATTTATCTCGAGTTTTATTTCTTTGTTTACGATTTAATTCATTTTATAACACTTTGTTAAAACTGTAGTTTTAAAATAGTAATGTTCAAAGTATTATTTCTTTATTTTCTTTATTACTTTATTTCCTGTGTAAATGCATTTATGCCGCGTCAGAGAAGCAATAAACATTCTGTGTAAATGCACATTTTTTTTATGCCGCTTCAGATTTGGTTTCTGTGCCGCTTTTTCTGTGTAAAGACGCCTTATGTGTGTGATAATCTGAGATTTGGGTTGTTTGTTATTAACTGATATTAAATGTGTAGTGAGTGTAATGGTCATTTCTGCTGGTTCTGTATCAGCTGTCCATTGTGTGAAAGTGACCTTTCATGTGCTTTTGATTTTGTAAAGTGACTTTGAGCATCAGATAGAAGCTTTATTATCATGTTTGCGAATTAATTAATATAGATTGTCTAGTTAGTTTTCTTATGAAAAGATGTGACAGATGTAATATCTAATACTGCATATGTGACTGTTTGTGTGTTTTATTTTAGGTTATAGATGACAGTCTGATCTTCTGATGATCATCTGATGGTGAATAAGGATCCACTCCAGAGACTCACAGTCAACAGAATCAACAGAGACTGAAGATAAGGCAGCAGTGAATCACCTTTTATTTCACAGCAAATTACGGTTTCTCATTCATAGATTAACCATTTTATTTGTATAAACACACAGTATAAACTTTAAATATGTTGGAGTTTAAGAGTAAATATAGAGCCTGAATGTGTTTTTGTACCAGCAGAGGGAGACAAAGACTAATTATGAGGGAAAAGTTCAAGTTCACTTTTGGAAAACAAACAATGGAAGCTTGAGTGTATACATGTTTTTAATAATAAGGTCTTTGTTTCCTGTTTACAAATCTGGTCTTTGGGGTCTATATGACCCCAACAATTGATAGAGAAATTGTACAAAAAATACACATTTTTAATTATACAAATAATATATGTTTTTTTTTTTTTTTTTTTTACTTCTCATCTATTCATTAATGCTGTGTTTTGGGAGATATGAAGTACATTTGTACCTATTTACCACACAATTCCTCAAATACACCCTAAGCTTGCATATGAAATATTAATTTTTTATGGAAAAATCACTTAAATGATGATCTAAATTTAATTTAAATTGTTTCTGGATATTGATCTAGGTGTTATGTGTAGAACTACGCCATCTACTGGTTAGAGATAAACCTAAATTCTTTACAGTTTAAGAAAGAAATAGTTTTGACCAGCAGAGGCAATAGAGAGCCATTCATTTTACTGCATGTGGCCAACTGCTTGTATCACAACTTTTGAAATACATTTTGTGAATTTATATATATATAAACATAAGAAAGGACATTTAAAATAATTATTTTTTTAAATAGTAGAATTTTTGTAGTTTTTGATGCATTTTGAAATGTCTGTTTTTACAAAATGCCACAGAAATTTGACAGAAAATGCCACCTAAATGCCACATAAGACACACCTAAAGGACAAGACTTGGAGTCAGATTTTAGTTGCATATTGTTGATTTTAATTAACAAAGTGTAAAAATAAATAATTAACTTTAGAATGCAAAAGAAATTAAATAAATATGTAAACAAAAGCAATATGAGTGAACATCTAATAGCAATAACATTTTTTTCAATAACATTCTGAACACTGAACATAAAAGCAATAACAAGCTACAAAAAATATGTAAAACAAATTGTAAAACAATAATCAGTCCACGCACATCTGGCACAGGAACACTGTGTGAGCAGCACAAATGGCTCTCTTGCAGTTTTTGCACTGCTTGTCAGTTTTGGTGTCCTTTGCCCGTGGACAAACCTGACACCGTTTTCTCTTTGGGGGTGGATCAGTGGAGGGCCCTGGCTCGTTGGACGATTGCTGTTACAGAATCGCTGCAGAGGCTGGTGTACGAGGCATGTGTTGTCGTCGCTCCATCTGAGGGGATGCCAGAGCTTTTCCCAGCTGCTCTAGAAAGAGCCTCCTTTTCATACTCTTCCCTCTCTCCCATGATGGATTGACTTCTCTCCACACCACAAAGGCATTTATGGCCGAAACATCGAGGATTCTGGAGAAGACAACCATTGGCCATCGATTAGTCTTTCGCTTGCAGCTGTAGCTTGAAACCATCTGCAATATTTCAAACACACACACACACACAAACTAATTAGTATATCTGCTAGCAAAAGAAATACCAATTACTAACTCAGCAACTTTGAAAATTAGCTAAACAATGCATCAAATAATAAAATTTGTAAATACCTTGTCAAGGCTGTCAACTCCGCCTTTGCAGCGATTGTAGTCCAAGATGACCTCTGGCTTCTTGTCCTCCCTGTCACTGATTTTGCCATCCTTGTGACGTGCTCATGAGCATCACATTTTTATGCCTTTTGGGGCAATACGACACGAGTGTGTGTTTCATTGAACGCAAAAAGAGAGGAAAACACAGCTCGGTCTTTCGTGGTCAATCGAGCAGGTGGGAGTTCAGGTTTGTTTTTGCGAACTGTGCCAACCATGGTCAACTTCCTTCTCAGAAGCTCCTGGCCAAGGGCATAGGAAGTGAAGAAGTTATCACATGTGACTGTGTGTCCCTGGAGCCCAGTGGTCAAATCAAGGACCACACGCATGCCCTGGTTTCTCTCTGGCTTGCCATCTCAAGGCTTGCCAGTGTAAACCTGCATGTTCCATGCATAGCTCGTCCTGGCGTCACACGCTGCCCAGGTTTTCAATCCATATTTCGCCGGCTTAATAGGCATGTATTGCTTGAATGAGCATCTACCTCGAAATGGGACCAGGCACTCATCCACTGTTACGTCTGAACCAGGGTTGAACATTAGAGGGAGCCGCTCAACCCATAAATCCCACAGCTCCCGAATTGGTGCCAGCTTGTCAGTTTCTCGGCGAGAAATCAAATCGGATGACTCTTGACAAAGTTTTAAACCTTTTCAGAGTCATTACAGCACCAAAAATTGCACGCCCAGTTTCAGCCTCCCACAAACTGGACAGGGCCTCATTGTTAGAACGAAAAACTCCGGCAAGAATAAGCAGACCAATAAATGCCTCAATATCGGTCCAGTCCACATCCCTCCAGTCAGCATCATATACTCGCTTGCCTTCCAAATTTGTCATCTCCACCAAGATGCTTTGGATGCTTGTTGGAAAAAACAATAAAAAAGATGACTTTGTCAAGTCATCTTCATTTATATAGCGCTTTTAACAACGTAGATTGCTTCAAAGCAGCTTCACAGAGATAAGCGTATAATTTAAGGTAACAGAGATTGTTTCGGCTTTATAGCGGTTCTTTAATAAAGTTATTTTCCAGCTAAAGTTAGTTTTGATTGATTCGCTTCGGTCGCAACGATCATTTGTTATTAAATTAGGGGCCGCTAAGACGACACCATTCTCTCTACACAGACTTTAAACGCGAACCTGTGAGAAACGCTGATGGCGTTCACATGCGCATTAAGAACTGGTTCTATAGTTATGTGCGTTTGAATATATGCAGGTTTGGAATTCCCTACAAGCCAAGCCTAAACAAAGTACTTGTCTTTCCTTATAAATTTTGATAAAGAATTTTATTTTATTTGTTGCTTTGGGGTAGGAACGCGAAACGGATTTTCCCGACAACGCCTTATCTGTAGAGTGGTAGTGGGATCCTCCATAGGGAGAGACTAGTTGGCACTTCAGCACTGCGTTGTCATCGGGTCCAGGCGAAGGTCCTTCGTCAGATCTGTCCTCTGATGTCCTCTACACGAGAACATGCGTACCTTGTCGGTCCGGGTGTCAGCTTTGTCACACGTGCTGCTGAAGCTCTCCCTGGCCCCTGGGAAGGTGGAGTAGTAGACCAGGTTATTTGCCCATTTTTAGAAGTGAAGGTTTGATCTGCATCTTCCTCCTCACAGTCCTCATCCGATTCCTGGTACTCATCTTCAGGGGCATCGCAGTTTTCTGGCTCAGAGTCTTCCAGGGCATCTTCAGTTTCGCTGGAATCCAGCAAGTAGTCCAGTGTCTCGAGGAGAGTGTAGCTCTTTGCCATACTGCCAGCACAGAATGAACTGTGTGCAGGACACCAAAGACCCTCTTTTATAGCCTTTGCGTGGGAACATTTACTTTGTTTTCAAAACACAGATCTAGCTCTTACATCTAAATGAAAACATGGTCCACACATACGTGTGTGTGTGTGTGTGTGTGTGTGTGTGTGTGTGTGTGTGTGTGTGTGTGTGTGTGTGAGTGTGTGAGTGTGTGATGAGTGTGTGTGTGTGAGAGAGAGAGAGAGAGTGAGAGAATGCATGTGTGCATATGTATGTGTTGTGTGTGTGTGTGTGTGCTTGTGTGTACCTGTGTGTTTGTGTGCATGCATTAGGTCTTACCCTTTTATATCTTCGTTCTGCATTTGTGACTGATTTCCTTTGCCAGTTCTATAAAAATGCTCTCTGTGGCAGTACACACATACATGTGTGTGTTTGTTTGTGTATGTTTTTGTGTGTGTGAGCGTCTTTTCTACATCACATTTATGCATTCTAGTAGTAGGCCTTCATTTCCGTGTGAAAATGTTCTGATTTATGCTGGATTTATAGATTTTTTTTGACAAATGAAGAAAAAATAGTTTTTTTCACATTTCCCATTCATTTCAATGTGGGGTCATACTGACCCCGAAGACCAGAATTGTAAAAAATTGTTTTACATACCTTCAGAACAACCGAATCAAGCCCAGTTTTTTTGTGTGTATAGATAGATTATGTAGGAAAAGTCACAAAATCTTATTCCACTCAGATGAAGGGAACCATTTTTTTTTATTAAGGAAATGTCGATTGGGGTCATATAGACCCCGTGAACCGATTGAGGGTTAATAATAGTTGCATTAGATTTGTATTCATGTATTAAAGGGGTCATATGATGCGGTTTCATGTTTTCCTTTTTCTATAGTGTGTTATGTTGCTGTTTGTGCATGTATAATAAGATCTGCAAACTTACAAAGCTTAAAGTCTCCTACAAAACGATTTATTCTATATGTAACAAGAAAAATATTGTTTTATTGAGATAAATAAACATTTTACTGACTCGGATCTTTGAATCTCGCTCATCAAAATGATCGAATTGTTTTTTCGAGTCATTTCAGAATGTATTTTAAATGTTACATGTTAATTGCCAAATTCCCCAAACACATCAAATGTTGTTCGCATTTAGAATAAGAAAAAAACTGATTGAATAGTTCACGTTTTGAGTCTAAGGACTTCGGGTTTGAGTGGAGACTCTTTTGTCTCCCACTCGGAGAGGGCCGACAGCCTCTATGGGACTGACAGGAGGAAGGAAAGACTCAGCAGAGCCAAAGAGAACTGCTGTGGGGGAGTGGGTTCTGTCGCTGCTCCACATTAAAAGATAAAAATATATCTTTTCTGACCAAATGTTAGACACTGTATACAAATGATTACACATACTAGACACTGATTGATATTTAGAGTGGTTTCTGTTCATATTTACCGGTATTTTGACAGGTTTATTTATATATAACAGATGGAAACTAGCACTTGTAGCTAACTTTGGCTTGTTTACAACAAGTAACTTGTTTGTTAATCAATGAGCATTGTCCCTATCAAATAAATAAATCAAATAAATAAAAAAAATATTTCTGTTTTCATGCACTCTGTGATCTTTCCATATGCGACATTTTCCATGTGCTTCCTAATGAGGTGAAATATGTTTGGAATAGATGGAGCTGTATCATCCCCGAACTCACTGTTTTCTCTCTTCTACTGCTCTGTGTGCAGGTAATTGTTTTTCTCATTGTGTTTAAGAATTTACTTGTTTAGTAAATAATTTGTGCAAACTAGGTTTTGTAACACTCTTTTTGTTTTACTAAAATTGTTATTTCCATTAATTTCATACTACATTTAAGAGTAACAAAGAGAACAATGTGTAATCATTCTCATATTCTATGTTTTATGCTTATCTTTTCATGTCATTCTTAATTGATGTTGGAAATGTTTTATACGATCACAAAGCAATATGTTTATAAGAAAAAGACAGAAGGAAAAGACAACATTGAATTGTTAAAAACGTATGTAATTTTCCTATAGAAATTATTACATTTCAGATGTTTTTATTTTTGTTTGCTATTTTGTTAAGTTGAACATAATGTGAAGAAGTGAGTAATGTTTGTTATATTGAGAGACACAGAGCCAGAGAGAACTGCTGTGGATGGAGCTGTATCATCCCCAAACTCTCTATTTCTCTCTTCTACTGCTCTGTGTGTAGGAGAATAAACTCTAATATCATCCACGATCTGAGTGTGTGTGTGTTGGTGAACGGTGGGACGAACGGTCAGATAAGAAGCAAAGGTCACATGTCTAATGCCGGTACACACTATGATTTTGGGCGGTTCCAGACGAAAGATGAGCATCGTGAAACAATCGTGGTGATTTCTGTGGTCGAGGCTCCTAAACGGTCTTTTGATCAAAGATAGCCTGTGATCATTTACTGAGAGTCATGATCATCTCACAGTGTGTTGCTGCTACGACCTACAGTACATCTACTGACTAGCCAATAAAAATGCATCATGAAATGGCGTATTGAACAATGGCGCTAAAACTTAAAACTGCTTTCCTCAAACTCCATTTGCAAAGCTGGCATGCCAAGTTCTCCTCTTTTCACTAGTCACTAAACAAAACAGCCTGAGACAAAAAGGCATCAGACATAAATTCATCTTCTATAAAGATATATCTCTTATATCTTCTAAATGCGAATTTTGTCATTGTTTTGGAGCATGCTAATCATGCTAACAATATGTGAATCGTGGTAACAACGTGATAAAAATGGTAGCAAATTGTTAAATCATGATATAAACATGCTAGCAACAAGCTAATCATGTTAACGTGTTAGCAAAATGCTAATCATACTATCAATATGCTAATCATGCTAATCTTAATAGCAACACACTCTCAACATGTTAGCAAAACATGTTAATCATGCTAGCATCATGTTAATTGTGTTAGCAAACAAGTCAAAATGCTAGCAATTTGTTTAATAATGCTAGCAAAATGTTAACAAAATGCTAGCAATATGTTAACAACATGCTAATCATGTTAATAAAATGTTAATCATGTTAACATGTTCACAACTCCTATGCGAGCGGAGATTTCGTCTGTCGTCTATGGGTGGCAGGTCTTTCTCTGTTATAGCCCCTAAGCTATGGAACTCTCTTCCGTTGGCTCTCAGGACAACAACCACGTTGTATGAATTTAAGCATAAACTCAAAACACATTTGTTTAATCAGTATTATCAGCCATGAAAATGTTAATTCGACATAACACAGTCACAATGTTAACTTAGGTACCAATAATCTACTGCATCTTTACTCTAACTGCCCACCATGCTGTCTGTAATTAATGTTTGTTGCCTCTGTTTTTATGTTTGTATTGCATATGTGTAGTGGGTTTTCTTCTGCGTTGTGTTTGATTTTCAATAAAGAGATCCCACACAATGATGTACTTTTGTTTTGCTTTACTCTCAGCTTCACTTTGTCTGTGTCAAAGGAAATAACAGACACGATCACAATTAATCACAGGTAATTGGCAATTTCTGGTCTAGCCGTGCCTCTCGACACGAGATCCAGCGAAAGAGAGAGCACTTAACAATTATAGAAATAAACTCGATAATAAAAGAAAGAGAAATAAGAAATATAGAAAAATAACAATAGTAAATGATCCATCTACATACCTGTGTCAAAGGAAATAACAGACACGATCACAATTAATCACAGGTAATTGGCAATTTCTGGTCTAGCCGTGCCTGTCAATCAACACACGATATCTCAATGTAAATTCATATACAGAAAATACATTTGAACATTGCATGGATCCTTCAAAATAAACAAATACAACTTTACACAATTACAAATGTATAACTCACATTAAATTCAACTGTAAATGACAACGAAAAATATATCGTTCTAAACTCATATCCTGCATATCAAGCATACCGCACGTGTAACAGCGGCCATTAATCAAATTCGCACTTCGATCAAACATACTCTTATAACATTTATAACCCAGATTGTTAACCTCTCAATACAGAATAGACGACAAATAAACTCATTACATACAGAAAATCCCTATACAACACTCAATAAAGCACATTTACACACTTCTCTGAGGAGCAGATAAAAACGTACCTCTCGACACGAGATCCAGCGAAAGAGAGCGCGCGCACGCAAATTGCATCATCATTACCCTCACGCATGACGTCGCTTACGTAATAGTGCTTCCTTAATTTAGTGCAGAAATGTTTATCAAGAATGAAACCAAAAACAATACAAAAAAAATAAGAAATAAACATGTATGAAGAATTGAAAACAACGCAAATTATTAAGTTTGTGATCACATGACCATTGACAACTGTGCAACTTCCAAAACAAATGTCTTCAAAATAAGAGTCCCATAACATAATACTGTTTTTGATTAAATTATGTCAATAATCTAGTGTAACAACATACACTCGTCACATTCACCCCCACTGTTTTACTCTAGATTATTGGACAGGTCATCCACTTGACATATCGGTGATGTCATTACACATAAACCACCTTAGGTTATACAGCTCTAAAGCCATCTTGTTGAAGATTCAGGTAAATCAAGGGTAGCTAATCCCCAATCTACCATTCGAAAAACCATGCCATATACATAGTTTCAAATATGACATACACCAATAAATCACTTACACTGATTGTTTGTTTTAAACAACTTAATATATGACAGATCATGAAAGATCATGCCACCTCTGACAGATCGACCGATGTACACTCAATCAAAAACACTTTGAAAAAAATAAAAATAAAATAAAAATCAAACTTCCAGAACAGGATAAACTCTTTGAGTTGACATTGTTTGAATCAATCTACTCACAGGTCTAATAAGTCTACCAAATCTTGTATATACTTCCTGCTGTTCACCAGGCTCTCTTGAAGCATGACAAGAAACCGAATCACGTTCAATTGACCTCTCAGAGATCTCTCGCACTGCCACTGAAATGTCACCAACATGATCATTTACAGGCACAACAATCTGAGATACAGAGACTTCAGTCTCAACATCTGACACAAATGATGTTCCAGCAATTGATGCAAGGCACGAAGACGCTGAAGGAGCAGACATTCTCTCAGAAATATCATGACACTCCATCCCTCCAACCTGTTCAATTTGATTCCCCACTTCATGATCACAAATTTCATGCTCACCACTGTCAATCATGTCATCATTCAAGTCAACACTGGCAGTCCCTGCGACTTCGTCTAGATTAGTAATCCATTGAGAAATTCGGTCTGTAGTATCACTCTTCTGACAGTCAGTATGTGACAAATCACTATCCGACCTCAAATCACACTCTGAACTCACAGAATCATCCCAAGCAGGCAATGGTAAGAAGTTCACCGGCATCAACAGGTTTCGATGAACAGTTTTGGTACGACAATTAACAGGGTGGCGAATCTTGTACGTGTTCAAAGAAAAGTTCTTACTGATCACAATATACACTGTGCTTTCCCAACGATCAGCTAATTTCCTCCTTCCCTTTTCTCCTTTGTTTGCCAGAAGGACCCGATCGCCCAACTCCAATGAATGACCCTTGCACTTGCGATTATAATACTCAGCTTGTTTACTCTGCTGCTGATGTGCATTCAGTTGTGCAATTGACATTGCCTCCCTTAAATCCTTCCCCAAAGACTGGACATATTTACTCACATCAACAGTCCCATCATCCAAAATTACACTCTCAAACAAAACATCTACAGGCAATCTCGGAGTACGGCCAAACATCAAAAAGAAAGGTGGGTAACCAGTGGTCTCATGTCTAGTGCAATTATACGAAAAAGTCAGTGTGTTCAACATCTGAGGCCAAACAGCTTTAGACCTCGGAGGCAGGGACCTTATCATGTCACCAAGAGTACGATTAAACCTTTCAGTTTGACCGTTACCCATAGGGTGATAGGGCGTGGTACGAGATTTGGTAACACTTGACAACTTCAACATTTCAGCAATCAAAGAACTTTCAAAATTTGCACCCTTATCTGAATGAATCCGTCCTGGGAACCCATACACACAAAAAAAATTGTTCCACAGAACCCGGGCAACAGACTTCGCAGTTTGATTCGGACAGACATACGCACACGCAAGTTTTGTGAAGTGGTCGGTTACTACCAGCACATCAACCGATTTGTTATTGACATCCTCAGCCGACCAGAAATCAATACAAACCAACTCAAGCGGCGCTGTAGTGATTATTGACACAAGTGGAGCTCTGGCCTCAGGCTCAGGAGTCTTACTCAACACACATCTCTTACACTGCATCACGTACAGTTTAGTGTCTTTCTCCATAGAATACCAGTAAAATCTTTGCCTCGCTAGCCAAAGAGTGCGGTGCTGGCCCTGATGACCTGCATCATCATGCACCCCTTTTAGGACCAAGCCTCTCAAAGCTGCTGGAACGACATACTGAAAAGTCTTTTTCTTGGTTGTCGGATTCTTAGATACACGGTAAAGTATACCTAACCTCATCGTGAATTTGCCCCATTGTCTGAGTGTTCGCACAGTTTCTTTTGACTCACTGACTTTCTCTCTCCTAGATGGTCGTCTACCTCGCTCCACAAAGAACCTCACCCTACTTATGACCGGATCATGACATTGCTTGTCAAATAAATCTGCCTGGGTAAGTTTATCGAGTGGGCACTGCCCCGCATCCTCCAAACCCCTTAAATGCTGCACATAAGCCACTGCTCTAACAGCTGCTCCTTCCTCCCAGTGACGATGAGAGCGGAGTACAGCTGACTTCTCTTCACAGGACACTCGCCCCCCAGCCAAACTCTGAACCATGTTAGTGACCTCATGACACTTCTGCGACCCAGGTATTTTCTCCATAGCTACACTCTTTGTATGTTCACAGGACAAATGAAACATATCCTGAACCCGCTCCACCTCAAGTGCATCTGCTTCATGCCTCAAGATATCATAAGGCGTTCTGGTAAGTCTGTGCAAGATCTTGGAAGTAGCAAAAGGTTCCCGGCTCAAGGCATCAGCCACCACGTTTTTTGGTCCAGGAATGTACTGTATGTCAAATTCAAAAGGAGCCAACTTCGCAACCCACCTGTGCTCACAGGCATCAAGCTTTGGTTTGGTCAAAATATACTTGAGCGGGTTGTTATCCGTCCAAACCGTAAACCTATGCCCACGAAGCCAGTGGCTGAATTTATCGCATATGGCCCATTTCATCGCCAAAAATTCAAGCCTGTGCGCCGGATACTTAGACTGAGCATGATTAAGCGACTTTGATGCGAAAACAATTGGCCTTGCAACCGCACAACCCTCCTGAACTTGGGAGAGCACGGCCCCAAGCCCACTGGTTGAAGCATCAACCGACAGTAAAAATGGTTTCGAGAAATCAGGATGGGCAAGCAAAACTTTCTTTACCAGTGCAGCCTTCAAATTCTCAAATGCACCTATACATTCTTCTGTCCAATCCTCAGGCGTGAGCTTCCGAACAGCCCCTGACCTTTTTCCAAGACCCCTCGCTTTCCTAGGTCTCTTCTGGCCAGACATCAGCTGAAAAAGAGGCTTCGCAATCATGGAACAATTCTCAATGAAATGTTGATAGTACACAACCATGCCCAAAAATGACCTGATTTTACCCACAGATGGAGTAACCCCATCAGCTTCCATCAAGTCTTCCTCTGACACACTCACAATAGCCTCTACCTTTGTTGGATCACTCGCCACACCTTCCTGTGAAACAATGTGACCCAAAAATTTCACAGATCTCCGCAAAAACTTACATTTGGAAGGCGACAGTTTCAAATTATGATCCTTGAGCCGTTGAAACACCATTTCCAGTCTCTGCAAGCTCTCCTCCTCAGTTTTACCAAAAACTAACAGGTCATCTAAGTAACAGAGCAAACTCAAGAAATTTTGATCACCGAAAATAGTTAGCATCATTCTCATGAATGTTGCAGGACTGTTGCACAGACCCTGCGGTAAGCGGTTGTACTCATGCAACCCAAGAGGAGAGCTGAAGGCTGTAAATTTCTTGTCCTCTTCATGTAAAGGGACGTTATAGTACCCAGAGGTTAAATCCATGGTACTAAACATACCATTCCCCCCCAGAGCTGCTAACACATCTGCTTGGTGAGGGAGAGGATGTGCATCCTTCACCGTACGAGCATTCAACCACCTAAAGTCAGTGCACAGCCGCAAATCACCGTTCTTCTTCCAAACTAACACCAACGGTGATGCAAATTCACTGGAAGATTTCCTAATGATCTCCTTCTGTTCCATCTCATCAAGCGTCTCCCTCAACTTGTGATAGTGCGCTGGAGAAAGTCTACGGTAAGGCAGACGAAAAGGTCTATCATCTAACAAACGAATGCGATGACAGAACCCCTTCGCTTCGCCACAATCCAACGAATGCCTAGAGAAAACACACTCATATTTCTTTATCAAATCAACAAGCTTGTCCCTCCAGAAAGGCGACACCTCACAGTCGTTCACATTTAAGTCTTTGAGACCCAAGCCATCCAACTGAATGTCATTCACCTGCCTAACACTAGACACAGAACTCTTTGCTGATAAACTACCACAAGAACTGCCACTGTGGATGGCCACATTCTGGAAAATCCTTTTCTCTGTCACATGATCAAAATCTTCCAAAGCGATGCACGGGTAGACATCAGCCAATTTTGCATTTCTGCGCAGCACAATTTCAGAATTTGTCGGGTTTATCATTTTCACCGGGAGCCAACCGTCGCCCCACAAAGGCGAGATCACTCTACCAACAAGAACATTACGGTGGACGCAACGAGACTTACTCGGCTCAATCACAACTGTACTGCCCACTGAAAGTTTCGATCCTGGTGGCAGCCGACCCCAAACAAGATGTTCACTCATAGGCTGCAGGACCACAGCAGACTTGGATTTTAAAGTGCCCACCATGTCAGGGATTATGCTACCCCTCCACCTCTCAATGCTTGACAGCATACGCAAAAATTGACAATCTTCACTCGGATTTGATTGGTCTGGTTTATCCAAAACTCTCCAGAACCCCTCATTCGATTTCATTTCTCTAATCAGTGGTTTCAACACATTGGTTCCGATAATAAGCTGGTCTACCTGCCCACTGACAATAAGGACTGGGACACTAAAACTGAACCCATACACCTCAATTTTCAGATCACACATACCTTCAGGACAAGTCTGCTTCCCACCACACCCAACCAGGACAATGTCTGATGCGGAAAAGAACTCCTGATCCAGGACTCCAGCTTCTAACAGTTGAGGTACCATGTCAGCACTCAATGTAGTCGCCATAGAGCCACTGTCCAGCATCCCCCTCAAACGAACTTTGTCCTGTACTAAAACACTTGTATAAAACAGACTGTCATTATGTGCAGAACGAATGGTATTTTGAAAAATCACAGTTTTGTCTTCGCTCACATTCTCACAATAAAATGAATAGACTGACTCGACATCAGTATTCCAGGAGGAACTCTCATTTTGCCCCACATTGCCCTCCCCCCAATGTAGGCGTTCTAGTTTCCCTGCGGCGCATCATCTCCTCATCTGCCAGTGCCTTCCCTGGGCCCGGTCATCTCACAATTGAAACTCCTGTGCCCAGACAAAAAACACTTAAAGCAGAGATTGTACATTTTGCAATGGGCAGTAGTGCTGTGATCTTTGCTGCCACAAACTCGACATTCACGACCCTGTTTGTTAGGATTCTTAGACCAACCACGAACAGATTGAGTATTGCACACAAGAGCCTTTTCCAACATGGTCAAGACCTTGTCCAGAGTGCTGTTGTCAGTTACTGGTGTGGCAGTTTCTAACTGAGAAGACACAGAAGATGATTCACTATTAGGCTCAAATACTTTGGCTGTTTGTTGGCACGTAACTCGCTTAGTGGCTTTCTGTTCCCTTAGCATCTCATCTAATCGCTCTTGGACCTCAGACGCGGTCCATGACTGCGCAGATTTGCTTTTGAACACCAAAGAGAGTTCCTTATCAGGACAGTGTCGAATAAACATTACAGCCAGTTCTTTGCTCCGATTTTCCAAGGTTCTGCCCTCCTCCCTAAGGCTCCGCTCAGCCACCTCAGCTGCTTTGTTTAACCTTATCCAATAGTCCAAAGGGCTTTCATTGGAATAAGGTTTCACAGAGTAAAAATCAGCTAAAGGCATCCCTGAGCTACTGGAATCACTGAAATGATGTCTTAAGACTGTGAAAACCGCATCTACAGTCGGGGTTACCAGTCTATTACTCAGCCAGACTTTTATGATATCCCTGGCCCTCCCCATTAGTCTGTTCGTCACTTCCTCAACTCTGTCAGAATCTGCCACTTCTTTTTTGTTAAGATACACTCGCATCAATTCTTCCCACTCCATCATGGAGCACTTATCTGTACCATCTCCACGATAATACGGCGGTGAGGATACTTCAGACTTCAGTACCAAATTTAACTTGGAAGCATCTATAACGGTTGCATTCGATACTTTTGTGTCAGAAATGTTAGTGGCATCTGCAAAACGACCACTAGATGGCAAACTTGAACGTCCAGTCCGCAACAGAGTGTCCCTGATGGCTTCGCCAATTTCAGAACCAATTTGTCTAACGAGGTCGCTCATTTCATTTGTAAGTCCTGATTCAACATTAATATACTCTGGTTTGACTGGTTTTGCGATGGGACTACAGCACATGTCTGGCCTAGTGTCAACCGATGATCTAACTGCTTTACCCCTCCCAGTGCTTGTATACTCAGGATCCATAAACTGGAAATCTCTGTCAGGTGTGGCCAGTAATACACCTCTTCCTCTACCAGCCATCATTACACTTTGATCAAACCTTTATGGCAAATGAGTAACCTTTACTCATTTGCCACACCTATCACCCTCAATTTCTCAACACACTTTGAAATAACTTTGAAAAATAACTGAATTTGAAAAATTTAAATGAAGTTAAATATCTATCACTTTATCTCTGAAATAATTTTCCCTTAAGAAAACTTTTTTTTTTTTTTTTTTTTTTAAACAAGCGAAAGAGAGAGAAAAAAAAATAAAATAAAAAATTAACCAATTTCAAACTAGACACTAATTAAATACTCCAACCATTCAGAACATCCACGACGATGACACAGTCCCAGCAGAAGATGGAGATTATTCACGACGACGACAACCCAGTCCCAGCAGACGATGCAGATTATACAGGACGACGACGACACAGTCCCAGCAGACGATGCAGATTATACAGGACGACGACGACACATTCCCAGCAGACGATGCAGATTATACAGGACGACGACGACACAGTCCCAGCAGACGATGCAGATTATACAGGACGACGACACAGTCCCAGCAGACGATGCACGCTTGCAGCATCCCAGGTGGTCAGCAATCAGCGCACCAAACGACGGGTCAACGGCACCAATTTGTAGTGGGTTTTCTTCTGCGTTGTGTTTGATTTTCAATAAAGAGATCCCACACAATGATGTACTTTTGTTTTGCTTTACTCTCAGCTTCACTTTGTCTGTGTCAAAGGAAATAACAGACACGATCACAATTAATCACAGGTAATTGGCAATTTCTGGTCTAGCCGTGCCTCTCGACACGAGATCCAGCGAAAGAGAGAGCACTTAACAATTATAGAAATAAACTCGATAATAAAAGAAAGAGAAATAAGAAATATAGAAAAATAACAATAGTAAATGATCCATCTACATACCTGTGTCAAAGGAAATAACAGACACGATCACAATTAATCACAGGTAATTGGCAATTTCTGGTCTAGCCGTGCCTGTCAATCAACACACGATATCTCAATGTAAATTCATATACAGAAAATACATTTGAACATTGCATGGATCCTTCAAAATAAACAAATACAACTTTACACAATTACAAATGTATAACTCACATTAAATTCAACTGTAAATGACAACGAAAAATATATCGTTCTAAACTCATATCCTGCATATCAAGCATACCGCACGTGTAACAGCGGCCATTAATCAAATTCGCACTTCGATCAAACATACTCTTATAACATTTATAACCCAGATTGTTAACCTCTCAATACAGAATAGACGACAAATAAACTCATTACATACAGAAAATCCCTATACAACACTCAATAAAGCACATTTACACACTTCTCTGAGGAGCAGATAAAAACGTACCTCTCGACACGAGATCCAGCGAAAGAGAGCGCGCGTACGCAAATTGCATCATCATTACCCTCACGCATGACGTCGCTTACGTAATAGTGCTTCCTTAATTTAGTGCAGAAATGTTTATCAAGAATGAAACCAAAAACAATACAAAAAAAATAAGAAATAAACATGTATGAAGAATTGAAAACAACGCAAATTATTAAGTTTATGATCACATGACCATTGACAACTGTGCAACTTCCAAAACAAATGTCTTCAAAATAAGAGTCCCATAACATAATACTGTTTTTGATTAAATTATGTCAATAATCTAGTGTAACAACATACACTCGTCACATATGTAATGTGATTTGCAACTGCAATCGCTCACTACTTGGACTGGGCAAATGTCCATTGTCCGTTTATTTGTAAACTGCTTGTTATTTACTGTCATCGTGAAGCGTCCTTGAGCTTGGGAAAGGCACTATATAAATTAAACTTATTACAACGTTAATCGTGCTAGCAACACACTAGCTAAATGCTAGCAACAGGCTAAACAATGCTAGCAACATGTTAATCGTGTTAATAACAAACATGCTATCAAATTGTTAAATCAGGTGAGATGCTGACAAAATGCTAGCGACATGTTAATAATGGGGGGGAAAAAACATGGTAGCAAACTGTTAAATCATGTTGGCAAAATTCATATTGAGCGTTGCACTTTCTCCTACACAAGTGAGCCATCTTTGTGTATCTAAAGTCTTTGGTACAAACCAGGATTAAGAAAAGTATATCATAGTTAATCATATCATAATTAAGAAGGATTATGTCTGTAAATAATTAACTACTGTACAATAAAACATTTATTTTTAGTCAAAATTATGTTTAGCAATATGCTAGCAACAGGCTAAACAATGTTAGCAACGTGATAAAACATGTTAGCAAATTGTTCAATCAGGTGTGATGGTGAGATGCTCTTCTCGTCTGTGTTCTGCTTCATTTCACAGAAATATGAGCTTTTCAACTCCTCGTTCAGCTCTGAAATCAGCATGAAAATGAATATAAATGTGTAAATGTGATGTATGTGGTCCCGCACATAAAGCACAGCTGCCATCAAATAACAACATGCCTGATGTTCAGTCAGCATATGTGTGAGTGTGTGTGTGTGGAGGATCACAAGCACTGAGAGAACACACTCCTGATAGACGTCTGAAGCACAGATGAAGGTCTGTGATGTCCAGCTGCTGTTTCCCTCCGTCAGAACTGATTGTGCCGTTCACACTGTCCCAGGGTTTAGTGTGGCATCAGTAGCAGCTGAGAGTTCAGTGCAGGTGTGATGGAGAGATGCTCTTCTCATCTGTGTTCTGCTTCATCAATCCTCACACACAGACAGAAAGAGACCAGCACATCATTCATGTCTGGAGACCTTCTTCACGTTTAACAGCAACTCTTTCAGAATGTGTGATTCTTCAAACTCTGAGGCTTTACCTGCACGACTGCACTGAAGAAACGCGTGTTGCCCAGATTACTGAGAGCCTGACAGACACGACACCAGCGCTCAGTGGTGGACAGTAACGAAGTAAATGTAATTCGTTACTGTACTTAAGTAGTTTTTTTGCATATCTGTACTTTACTTGAGTATTTAAATTTTGGAAGACTTTTACTTTAACTCCACTACATTTCAAAGTCAAATATCTTACTTTTTACTCTACTACATTTTCAAAATCAGTCGTTCCTTTTTATTTATGAGTGGATAAAAACTTAACTGGTCAAACGAGCCACCAATCACTAGCCTACAACGTGCGTGCTTTGTTTTGAACTTGCCTTGGCGCTATCTGCGTGAACCAGAGCTGTTAAATAAGAGAGTTGCGACCATAGACAGTATAAGGTACTAACGTTAGGCTTGTTCGACTTGAACCGGAGCTGCACAGACCGATCAGTTTATGACATCGCGAGAGTGATTGAAAAGCATACGGAGCCGTCTACACTAGTACACTCTAATCGATCTCGCAGTATTTTAATATCATTCGAATGGCCTGTGCAGTGTGCAGCCGCTGTGATCTCGCCGCCGCGCGGTCACGTGATTCGTGTAGCTCTCAATAGTTCCAAACAAATCGCGTTGCCAATGATTTTAAGCGGGGCAGAGCAATTATTTTAATTATTTTATTATAATTACTATTATTGCAGCAATTATCGGTAAATATTGACGCATAATGAGCATTGCTTATTACGTTGACACTAAAATTACTTGCATATAATAGCTTTTTTTTTCTGGGGAGTAGCAGAAACACTGCATTACTACGTTTTGGTGTTTAATTTTGGAAGGAAATAGGCTGCTCCCATAACGTAGAAAAAAATAAAATAAAAAAATAAATAAATTATATATATATAGATATAGATATATATATATATAGATATAGATATAGATATATATGTATAAATGTGTGTGTGTGTGTGTATTTAATGGCATTGTGCAGGTTTATGTGAATGTATCATAACATTAGGATGTTTATAATAGGCCTATTATAACCATAGATGCTCGTGAAAAATATGTACAGTAAATATTGTAAATGTATTACACCTTATGGGAACAGTCCCCTTCCGTCCAAAATTAAACACACAAAAAATGTATTCAATTCAAAAATATATATAATATAAATATATAGAGAGACTAATTAATGTCATTTTATTAATAGATTGATGTGCCAAGAGTGACATTGGAGTCTTCACGTAGACTGAGTTAAGCAAGAGTCTTGTGACAAAAATTATTATAGGACATTATAGCCATAAAAAAATCATAGTACTTGGATACTTAAGTACATTTGAAGGCAAATACTTTTGTACTTTTACTCAAGTGAATGTTTAAAGGCAGCACTTCTACTTTTACTTGAGTAATATTTTACCTTGAGTATCTTTACTTTTACTCAAGTACATGGTATGTGTACTTCGTCCACCACTGCCAGCGCTTCATGTGGAGCTGATTTCAGGCTTTTGGGATGTTGTCCTGTTTTTATGTCTTTCTTTAAACCTTTCCGCTTCTCTTTCGCTTTGTCCACCGTCTCTTTCTTCCTCGCTTCTTATTCTCTGATAGTTATCATTTCAATATGTTACAAGACAGTGTTTTTATTTTCAAACATTAGGTCATAGATCCTAAATAATGTGCCTTAATATTGTTATGATAAAGTCACTAACAAAAACATTTCAATTCAGACTCTCTCAGGGGAATCTTGTCCCGACTGTCATCTGAAGTTTATAGAGTGTACAGTATAATATAAAGGGACAATAATGTCTAATAAATACATTTTTGGTTCATTAGTTAACAAAAAAAGGCGCTTTAACATAACATTAATAGGATACAAATATTATGTTACTTAAATCAAGTTGATGATTAAATAAGAATTCTATGCATTAATTAATTATATGATTATTATTATGAATTATTTTTAATTCATGAAGGAACATCTTATCACCAACTTTCTCAAAACTGTTCCAATGGTATAAATCTCACAAATGTTGATGTTGAGAGTAAATGATGAAATGCTGAGATGAGATTTAGTGTCTTCTAGGAGTGTGTCGATGTAGTGAAACAGAGACGGATACAATTGCAAGTAAAAGAATGTTTAATGAAGATGGTCAGAGATACACAGGTCGGGGAAACAAACACTCTGATGGCGAGATGACGCAGGGACTTCAGTGGGCAACCCGGTGATGGTGTGCGGTGAAGGCGTGCTCAGGAACCAGGAACAATAAACAATCCAGACAGCGTGAAACACGACGAAGCGGGTCCACGAAGACAGTAATCCACACGAGGAGATGAGAGCAGTACACAGGGAACAGGACACGACACCGGGGAAGCCACAACGATCTGACAACATGAGATGGGAATTACTGCACATATAAAGGGAACGGGGATTGAACACAGCTGGCGACAATAATTAACACAATGAGTAACCACACCCACACAGACACACACACACACATCAGAAATGAGACAGCCGATTCATGAACCGTGACAGTACCCCCTCCCCTAGGGACGCCTCCTGGCGTCCCCAGCCAACCTTACCTGTCGATTGTAATCATCGATAAGGGAGTGATCCAGTATGTCTCTAGCAGGTACCCAACTTCTCTCCTCCGGACCGTAACCCTCCCAGTCCACCAAGTACTGAAATCCGCGTCCCCTCCGTCTCGAGTCCAGAATACGACGTACCGAATAAGTAAGTTCCCCATCTACGAGTCGCGGCGGGGGGGGAACCGGGGCTGGCGGATTAATGTGAGAATAAAACACGGGCTTGACTTTAGACACATGAAAGGCGGGGTGAATTCTCCTGTACGCTGGAGGGAGTTTGAGTCGGACTGTCACCGGACTAATAATCTTGGTGACAGGAAACGGGCCGATAAATTTGGGAGCTAACTTGTTAGAAACGGAGCGGAGTGGAATATTTCTGGTAGAAAGCCACACTTTTTGACCCACGACGTATACGGGAGGCTTTGACCGGTGGCGATCGGCCTTGGCCTTCATGCGCCCCCCCGCTTGGAGTAGAGTCTCACGGGCTCTAGTCCAAGTGCGGCGACACCTCTGGACGAAAGCGTGAGCAGAGGGGACCGCGACTTCGGATTCCAGACTCGGAAAAATTGGTGGCTGGTAACCTAAACTACACTTAAATGGAGAGAGGCCCGTAGATGACACTGGTAACGAGTTATGGGCGTACTCCACCATAGAAAGTTGTTGGCTCCAGGACGAAGGATTCTTGGCTACCAAACATCGCAACATTCTCTCAAGATCCTGGTTGGCTCGCTCAGACTGACCATTGGTCTGGGGATGATAACCCGAAGACAGACTGACCGTGGCTCCCAATAACTTACAGAATTCCTGCCAAAATTTGGACACAAATTGGGAACCCCTGTCAGAGACCACGTCCGTCGGGAGGCCATGTAACCGAAAGACATGATCAATGACCGTGACCGCTGTCTCCTTGGCTGAAGGTAATTTGGGCAAGGGAATGAAATGTGCCGCCTTCGAGAACCGGTCCACTACGGTTAAAACAACCGTCATGCCCTTGGAGGGCGGGAGGGCGGTGACAAAATCTAGCGCGATGTGGGACCAGGGTCTCGAAGGGACAGACAGCGGCCGAAGTAACCCATCCGGAGGTCGATTAGATGTCTTACCAGTGGCACATACGGAACAAGCCAAAACAAAATCATGAATGTCGCGAGCCATTAAAGGCCACCAGAATCGTTGCTTAACTAAATAATTGGTGCGAGTCACTCCTGGATGACAAGCCACGTTGGAGCAATGACCCCATCGAATAACGTCGGACCGTAACCCCTCCGGAACAAACAAACGATTCGGTGGGCAACCGGGCGGAGGCGTTACCCCTTCTAAGGCCGTCTTGACCTTCGACTCGACCTCCCATACGAGTGTGGAGATAACTACTTTCTCAGGTAAAATGCACTCGGGAGTCACCGGGCGTTCGGATGGATCAAAAATACGAGATAAAGAGTCGGGTTTGATGTTTTTGGAACCCGGGCGGTACGATAGAACAAAATCAAAACGTCCGAAAAAAAGTGCCCACCGAGCCTGCCTGGAGTTGAGTCTTTTAGCAGATCTAATATATTCAAGGTTTTTGTGATCGGTCCAAACGATAAAGGGTACCCCTGAACCCTCTAACCAATGACGCCACTCCTCCAATGCTAACTTGACTGCCAACAACTCTCTGTTACCAATGTCATAATTACGTTCAGCAGACGATAGTCGATGAGAAAAAAAACGCGCAGGGATGCATCTTGTCGTCTGAGGAAGCGCGTTGTGAAAGCACTGCTCCTACTCCCACCTCTGACGCGTCGACCTCCACCACGAACTGACGTGTGGGATCAGGGGTGACAAGAATAGGAGCCGAAACGAAGCGACTTTTGAGGTTGACGAACACTGCCTCGGCAGTGTTCGACCACCTGAACGTCGTTCGGGGGGAGGTCAAGGCAGTCAGAGGTGCGACTAGTTGGCTGAAATTGCGAATGAAACGCCGATAAAAATTGGCGAACCCCAGAAACCGCTGTAGGGCCTTACGGGAATCTGGACTTGGCCAATCTACCACAGCCTTAACCTTGTCAGGATCCATGCGCACTCCCTCAGAAGAGATGATGTACCCTAGAAAAGGAACAGACTGTGCATGAAACACGCATTTCTCCGCCTTGACAAAAAGCCCATTCTCTAACAGTCTCTGGAGCACTCGTCTGACGTGTTGAACGTGTTCCTGGAGAGACGAAGAAAAAATCAATATGTCATCCAGGTAAACATATATGAACTGATCGACCATGTCTCTCAACACGTCATTAACGAGTGCTTGGAAAACCGCTGGGGAGTTGGAAAGCCCAAAAGGCATAACCAAATATTCAAAGTGCCCCCTAGGGGTATTAAAAGCGGTTTTCCATTCATCCCCCTTCCTGATGCGAACCAAATGATATGCATTACGTAAGTCCAGTTTCGTGAAAATGGATGCTCCCTGCAACCTCTCGAAAGCTGAAGACATCAACGGCAAAGGATAGGAATTCTTTACCGTGATGTTGTTTAGCTCTTGGTAATCAATACAAGGTCGCAGAGAGCCATCCTTCTTCCCAACGAAAAAGAACCCCGCCCCCGCAGGAGAAGAGGAAGGCTGGATGAACCCAGAGGCTAGAGAATCAGAAATATATTTCTCCATGGCCTCCCTCTCGGGAACAGAAAGAGAGTAAAGTTTGCCCTTAGGCGGAGATTTACCTGGCAGTAGATCTATCGCACAGTCATAGGAACGATGCGGAGGAAGAGAAGCAGCACGAGACTTACTGAACACCTCCTTCAGGTCGAGATACTCCGCGGGCACGTTAGACAAATCCGCTGCCTCACTCTGAAACACAGAACCAGACACAGACGAACAGGCAGACAACAAACATGACTCATGACAACGGTTACTCCAAGTGGAAATGGAATTATTGTGCCAGTCGATACGGGGGTTATGTTGAGTGAGCCACGGGTGCCCTAAAACCACTGGTGCTAGTGGTGAGTCCATGAGTAAAAAGGAAATGATTTCAGTGTGGTTGCCAGAAGTGATAAGTGTGAGGGGTTCAGTAGAGTGGGAGATTCCTGGAAGTTCTTGTCCATTGAGTGCGTTGACGGAAATCTTGTGAGTGAGAGAAGTGATGGGAATCTGGAGTCTGAGTGCAAGTCCAAAGTCCATAAAATTACCCTCTGCTCCCGAATCCAGCAGTGCTTGAGTGCGGTGCGTGGAGGTTGCCCACTTCAGTCTTACCGGGAGGAGGGTTGATGATGTTGATGAGGTCTTCTCGGCGGAGATCCCACCCGATAGTAGCCTCATACTTACTACCGGGCTTGCTCTTTTACCGGACAGGAAAAGAGAAAGTGGCCAGGCTTGCCACAGTAAAGACAGAGTCCTTGGGAAGCCGAGCTCTCCCCACCTGCATGGGTTCATGATCTGAAACTGGGCTGACCGCGCTCCCGCCGTTGGCCCGTGGATCCTCAGTGTGGTACTGGAGTCGACTCTGCTGTACCTGAGCGGTCACACGATTAAGACGAGCATCGACCCTCAGAGCAAGCTCCACCAGGCCATCCAGGGTCTTGGGAAGGTCCAGAATGTAAATCTCTTTTTGAACGCGGTCAGCCAACCCATGCAGGAACATGTCCCACTGCGCCTCCTCGTTCCATTGGCACTCTGCGGCCAGGGTGCGGAACTGGATGGAATAATCCGACACCGAGCCATTACCTTGACGTAGATCAGCGAGTAATCTGGCCGCCTCCTTACCCGCTACCGCTCGATCAAAGACTCTTCTCATCTCTGTGGAGAGTGCCTGGAACGAGGCGCAGCAGGTGTTTTGGTTCTCCCACACCGCCGTTCCCCAGAGAGCCGCCTTCCCCGACAGTAGTGTCAACACGAACGCCACTTTAGACTGTTCAGTGCAAAAGGTCCGTGGCTGCAATGCAAAGTGCAGGGAACATGCTGTGAGAAAAGCCCTACAATACTCAGGCTCACCTGAATACTTCTCAGGCGTGGGCAGACGAGGTTCTGGCTGATTCTCTTGCGGAGGCGGGGGGGGCTGAACGGGCGGTGTGGGCGGCGCAGTGGGAGCTCGAAGAAGTTGTAGCTGTTGGGTGAGCTCGGACACCTGCGTCACGAGTGCTTGAACCGCGCGACCTGTGTTGGCGATCTCCTCTCCTTGTTGATCCATTCTTGTGACGCTATGTGTGATGAAGTCATTCAAACTGGTCGCACTTGCTGTATCCATGATTGGTCAGATCGTTCTGTAGTGAAACAGAGACGGATACAATTGCAAGTAAAAGAATGTTTAATGAAGATGGTCAGAGATACACAGGTCGGGGAAACAAACACTCTGATGGCGAGATGACGCAGGGACTTCAGTGGGCAACCCGGTGATGGTGTGCGGTGAAGGCGTGCTCAGGAACCAGGAACAATAAACAATCCAGACAGCGTGAAACACGACGAAGCGGGTCCACGAAGACAGTAATCCACACGAGGAGATGAGAGCAGTACACAGGGAACAGGACACGACACCGGGGAAGCCACAACGATCTGACAACATGAGATGGGAATTACTGCACATATAAAGGGAACGGGGATTGAACACAGCTGGCGACAATAATTAACACAATGAGTAACCACACCCACACAGACACACACACACACATCAGAAATGAGACAGCCGATTCATGAACCGTGACAGTCGATACACTGATCTAACGAGTCGAGACACGATATTGGGTTCACGAGAACGAGACGAGACCATATTTTAACACTATTATTAAGAAATCTTCAGTGACGAAATATAAAATGTCTTTTATTCGACTGAAAGTCACAGAATGCAAAACAATGCAGGGACATTATGTAATGTTTTAACTACTAATCATCTTGAAATGAATGTCACTTCAGTTCTACTTTCTGAGTATGAATGATCGACTCCGTCTGATGTCTGACAGCTTTTCACCTCCAGGAGAAATATGTTCTGGTTTTAATATGGTGAGATCTGGATTATGTTCTCCGGTCCGTATCCAGATCAGATGGTGGACCTGCACCCTAAAACCAGCACAACGCAGCCCTGAATGTCAAAGTTCAACAGGTCAAATTTCAAATGTATTTGTACAGCACATTTAAAACAAGCACAGTTGACCAAAGTGCTTAACAATGTCAGGATACACACAAATGAACACATAAACACAGTAGAGAATGTCACAGGAGCAAAACTCCACTGGAAATGAAAGCTAAGGAACACAGGAGGGTCTTAAGCAACGACTTAAACATGTCATCAGTCCGAGCTGTTCTTATATGAACCGGTAGACTCTTCCAGAGATCAGGACCAGCACTGAGAAGGCTCGCTCACCTTTATGTGTTAACCTGGATCTCAGAACATGGAGGACCATCTGACTGGACGACCTCAGTGCTTCGACAGGAGAGCGCACGTGTAAAAGCTCTGAGAAATAAGAAGGCGCCAACCCATTCAAAACCTTAAAAACAAGCAATAAAATCTTCAAATCAATCCTGAGACGGACAGAAGCCAGTGGAGCGAGGCTAAAACTGGGGTAATGTGCTCACGCTTTCAGTCCCAGTTAGGAGCCGAGCTGCTGCATTCTGGACTAACTGTAAGAGATGAAGAGCTGACTGATCCAATCACACATATAAAGAGTTACAGTAGTCTAGTCTAGACGTAATAAAAGCATGGTCAGCAGAGACCAGGACAACTAGACGAGCCCTAGAGACAAAGCGCCTGTGAAGACCTCGTGGACTCGACAGTCATCGGCACAGATCCTCAGAAAAGACCAGGAGAACCAGACAAGTCCTCCACACAGACCCGAGGACCAGCTTCAGATCCTCACACCTAATGCTGGCGTGATCAATCCCAATCTTCAAGCAGAAGGAGCTCAATCAAACACTCTGAATCATATCAATCCACAATCTGACTTGTGAGGCAGCCTGGACTCATAATCACACCATGTTCCTTCGTTTGTCCAGAGGAGAACTGGTCAGGTGTTTCCTCCATTCTGTCTCCTGATGGAGTTCGGGTTCTTGCTACTGTCGCCTCCGGCTCGCTTAGTTTATGACACTTCATATTCAGCACTAATATTGATCTGACGGCACTGACACTATTGAGGAGAACTGAGCTGAGCTGGACGAGGACGTCACTGCTTTATAGCTGAACTGAACTCGCTTCATATTTGATGAACTTTACACAGTTATTGAACTGAATCAACACTGAACTGACTTCAGCTGATCAATGACACTATTGTCTTTCTAGAGCCGCTTTACAGCAGAACTGAACTCTGATCATTGATCATTATTTCCCTGTTTATCCCTGTAAAGCTGCTTTTAATCAATCTGTACTGTATAAAGCACTATATCATTAAATATGACTGGACTTTTGCAAAAGGAAATTATTAAGTGTTAAAGAAAGTTTGTGTGTGTTTTTCTATTGTTTATTTTGTGGTTTAAAAGTGTAGTTAATAAATGTTAATATTATAGTGTTTTTGTTCATTGTTAATGCGTGATTATGTTAAAGTGTATTTGTTAATGTTATAATAAAAGCCCTTAATGGTTGAATTAGTGTTTGACTGGCAGTGTGGGTCACATCTGTCTCGAGGAGCAAGCGACTCTCAGCCGGATCTTACAGTGTGTGGGCCAGATCTGGGCCACATCAAACAATAGCCGCGTTTCCACTGTCGGGCCAGTGCGAGCCAGGGCTTTAAACGGGCCGTGCTGGGCTAATAGCACCGGGCCTGCGTTTCCACTGTTGGGCCAGTGCGGGCCAGGGCTTCACTAAAACACGCCCGTAACACGCCTCTCTGGAACAACGTCACACTAACCCATCATTTCACCAACAAATGGAAGTTTTATCAGAAAACTAATCAGAAATCACTGGAAACAGCGTTGAAAACAAACATGATAAAAGCGTCCGTTTGCTGGCATTTTTGTTGTTTACTTGAATATTTAAAACCCAAGCATCGATGTTTTACCACAGGTTTACAATAAAAAGTGATACATTGATCATAATGAATTAATTTATGTCAAAATTGCACATTAGTCACTCAGAAATAAATTACCGTTAACGTTAGGTCTATTTCACAAAAGAAAGAGGACACACTTACTTCTTCAGTCGCGTCTGTTTCTGTTTATCTGGTATACAGGACATTACATCACATTTAGAAAGAATGATAATTTCTACAAATATATGCCACCAAAAATACGACCTGAGGAACTTTAGCCTTCTCTCGACTCCCATACAGATATTTTCAGTCAGAGAAACAGAGGAAACTCCCGAAAAAAAAGTTGCTTTATTTTATGATAGTCCGGTATAAAGAGACGAGACGTAGGCTACTGACAGATAAAATAAAAACATGATTGTGATAGCCTTTAAGATTGGTCTGATTTCTTCAAGCGTTCACTATGTTTTTTTACTATGCGTATCTTCAAGCGTTTACTATGTTTACTATAGTAATGGTTAGCGCGCATAGTCTTTTGCATCACAAACAGAAGGCATTCAAACATGAACGCGAGTTAAATTATTTTAAAAGTCTTTAATGCTGACAGAATCATCCGGCGCTGCCGTCTCCCGACTCAGGTGAACTCCGCCTCTGTTCGTAACCACTCCTCTAGCCCGAGCTGGCCCGCTTTGGCCCAAGGTATTCGACGGGCCAGAAATCCTGTCCGTTGGCCTCGAGTAAGCCCTGATCAAGCCCCGGAAGTGACAGTGGAAACGCGACTGGCCCTGGCACGCACTAGCACGGCCCGGTCCTGGCCCGACAGTGGAAACGCGGCTAATGAAGGCACTTCTCAGTGTGTGTGCCAGATCTGGGTCATATCAGTAAAGAAGAGGCATTTTAGCGGCTGTGGGCCACATCTGGGCCGGAGGAAACTGTGTGTGTCTGTGTTCAGCTTTGGGCCGGGGAACCAGCAGAACTGAAGCAAGGATGTGGACTAGAGAAATGTGGATATCTGGGACGTTTACTGAAATCATGATGTTGAACCACTGATTGGAAACTAAAGATTGGTAAAGGTTGGATTTAATTGATTCTTCCTCATTAGAGAGAAACACATGTGCATCAGCTGCTGCTCCTCTGTGTTTCGCACGCTTGTTCTCTGCGTTTGATTTGTGTTGTTACTGACGGCAATGAGACACATTCATTAAAAAAATCTATTAAAGTTTTCCCTGTTTCTACATTCTAAATAAGTGCATCTTGCTTTAGTTATATTTAATAGGAATTTCCTGATTAAAGTTCCAACAATATTTACACTTCACACACAGTGTCACAGACATTTCATTTTCATGGACTTTTAGTTTGTCATTTTCAGTCACATGTGTTCCTTTGTTCAGTTTTCCCGCCACTAATCAGTTGTCATGGTTACTGATTAATTGTCACAGGTGTTTATGATTTGGCCCTCATCAACCTCTTCAGTTGTCTGGTAATGCTTGTGTTTTACACACTGTTACGCTACTTGGATTATATTTGAGTCGTTTAATAAACTTTGTCTGATTTGTACTCTTGATGGTCTTCCTCTTTGTTCTACATCGTGACACACACAGACGTATCGCATGTGTTCCTCAACGCTTGCAGAGCCGCTCGTCTTCTCTCCTTTAGTGAAGGCAGACGAGGATGGACAGGTAAATGAGACGCAGCCTCCTGATAATGCTGACATTGGTTCTACATTGAGTTGTAGTCGACAGCATGATCTCCTGAGCTGGGATTTGATGCTCTCCTGAGCTTTATCTCCCGCTCCCTGATTCCTGCTTTATCAGCCAATCATTCATATTCCTGAATCACTAAATGTGATGAATGTCACTGATCTCCATTCAGTTCAGCTGTTCCTGCTGAAACACAATCACAACAAACTACATCTTGTGTTTATGAGAAAGTGACTGACAGCTATTGTGTGATATTTAAAGAGATGAAGCTCTACATAAGGTGTATCTGCAGCTTTAGACAAATATCCACTGAAAAAACCCAAGCTCTTTTATTCTCCAAGATAAACGTGTCACATTATTGTCATGGAAATGAGCTGATATATAGTTTATAGTAATGGCTGTAGTTCAGAGGTGTTTATTCCTCTTCATGCAGAGTTTATCTCCAACATTGATCCTGATGATCTTGATTAGCAGCTTCAGTGTGTTTAATTAGCGCTGGAGATAAACTCGCTGGAAGAAGCACACACTGTGTAATGTTGATTTAATGGCATTTTAATCCATTTGATTCTTTCAGGTTTATGTCACATTGCATTGTTCCACATTTGTAGATCGCTTTGAAAAAATCATCTGCTAAATGACTAAATGTAATTATAAACATGATTGGATGATGACAAACTTATTTCATATCATACAGATGTGATCAAACAAAGTCCTCTTTATGATTTATTATCAGGAATGCTGTGTTCTGCAGAAAGATAAATGAAAGACAAAACTGAACAAATGAAGGCAAGGATAAATAAATAAAAAGAATGAATGAACGAGCCAAAGAGAACAGAACAGAAATAATGAAGAAAACCATATATATATATATATATAAACTAAAGAAAGAAGAAATTAATTTAAGAGAAGAGAGAGAAAATTTAATTAACCAAAGAGCTATATCAAAAATAAGTAACACCGATAAAAACAAACTGAATAAGACGCGAGTGCTTTGTTTGCGCAAAAACAATTATTTACAAAATATGAATCTACAACGCGCGTTCACGCAACGTCTCTCTCTCTCTCTCTCTCTCTCTCTCTCTCTCTCTCTCTCTCTCTCTCTCTCTCTCTCTCTCTCTCTCGTCACACATAGAAAGTGAAAGCAAGTTCTCCTGCCGGTGTTACGGATCAACTGGGATCATATTACTGGAGGGACCACTGCATGAAAAGAGGTGTATCCGGACCAGTATACTCCTGTATACACTGCTGAAATTCGGAAGAATCCAGGAGTATACTGGCCGGATAGCTCAAATTCCATGGGTCTGTATATATCCGTATACATCCGAAATGATACCAAATCGGATGTATGTTGTGGACGTATACTTCCGTGCTACAGCCATTTGTTGCCATGGCAAGTAATCCCATCAAAGGTTTTTTCAAGAGAACATTTTCACACCTTTGTGCACCTTTTGGCCTTCCCCCCTATTGGTCCTTTTCTTTTAAAACCACTCCCATTACCCAGACCACTATTGGAGGACAGGACACATTGAAAACCCAGGAAAGTGATTTGATTGGTTAATTTTAGAACATAGCCCACCCTAGGCCTTATCGCGCAGTGATTTGATTGGTTATAGGCCAGCTATGCAGATATTGCTCAGTATACACTAACCCCCCCCCCCCCCCTTCCCCCAATTTTAATACATTCAAATATAATTTTAAAAACACACACAAAGAACAATGAGAAAGTCTGACATTTTTATTAAGGTAAATAAAACATTCCAAAGAGCATTATAAACAAGCATTAAAAAGGAATGGGGGAACAAAAATATTTGAGGGGATGAAAATGTAAAGGAACAAAAACAAATATAACATGAACATTCCAAAGAACATTATAAACATACATTAAAATGAATGGGGAAAAAGAAATGTGAACAAAGGTGTAAAGGAATGAAATACAAAACGTGGAGATAAGCAACATGCACATCAAAAAGGAACAAATATACAAAGTATACAATATAAAACGAAATCAATAAATAAGAAATATAGAAATTAAAGTGTATATAAAATATATGTAAATATTCATTTTTCAAACTGCCATGATGCACTGGTGGTGTGACGTAGCGTGGGTCAGACTCTAGTCTGGTTTGTAGTGCCTGGCAGAGAGCAGATAACTCTGTGGTTCTGTTTGGTGGAGACCTCACCATCCACACTGGCCTTCCATCAGCAATAGCATCTTCATCAGACATCAGATCTATTGTTGCAGTCTTCCAGAGTTCCCTTTCTGTGTTGGTTTGTACAACACTGGACCTGGTCTCCAGCAACTGCAAAACATGACAGTAATTTAACCACTAAAACACAGAGAGGAGGACAGTTACATTCTGAAGAAAAAAAAACAAAAAAAAACTGCTTAACCAGTTTCTTAACTTACCCGTCTCTTTCTTTGACGGTTCTTTGCAGTGTTCTTCATAGTGTTTCTTTTCTGGGCCTTTTCAGGCTGAGCCAAAGAATACTTCCTCCGCAAAGTCTCAAAATACGTCTTGCAACCTGTTAAATAAATCATAAATAAATGTAATGCCAATAAAACTAAGTAAAACAGAGGACATTAAAATGATTACTGTAGAGATGGAACTCTGGATTGTTCGGATAGTCCTTGAAGACTGGTGACTCCGGTAAGAGAGTAAGGGCTCGGAGAGTTACATTCAAAACTTTAATATGCTGGGCACATAAATAACATGTATGTGTGGGTGGGTGTGTGTGTGTGTGTGTGTGGTCTGAAACGAAAGATAATAGTACAAATTAGACATAAAATAATATTACAGTCATTGTTAAATTGCTACAGATATTATGCATTTTCATACTGAACATAAGATAAACAATCAACAATTTACAAGCAATTCCACAATTATAATAGTGTAGCATGTCAAATAACTGTAAAATGGCAACAGACCAACATTTTAAATGTTAATATGACGACAACAACACATTATAACGTGTCTGAGGAACTAGCACATTAGCTTTCTGACATAGATATCAAATAACGTTATCTGGTGCACGTACAAACTCGCAAGATTATTACACCCTCATAATAATATCAACAACATTATTAACTTGCACATTTCTACATGAAATGAGAAATAAACTCACTTTTCTGCACGAACGCACACAGCTCTGAAGTTTACATGCTCATCGTGACCCAGCGCGTGCGGTGTATAAAGTGTATGATCTTAAAGGGGAAGTTGTATGGTTATCAGTAAAGTGAAAGACATGTGCCCTCTAGTGTTGAAACATGAAAGTGCAGTTAAAGGGATAGACTTTTCTACATTGCCGCCCCCAAATTTAGAATCCAAATTTGTAATTAGTTAGGAAAGTCTCAACGTCCGTTACTATTTTCTTCCTCATCTTCCCATGATGGCAGCCTAACTAAACGGGCAACAGGTCGGAGATAAGTTCGCCCTTTCACTTGCACTTCTGCTGTGCGTATGCGATTATCCGCTCCTGCATAGGTTTTAGTCACTCTGCCTATAGGCCACAAGGCTCGGGGCAATTGCGGATCAACTATCATGATGATCTGTCCTTTACTTAGATTGGCATTGTCCTTCTGCCATTTTTGACGGGGCTGTAGGCTTGGTAAATAATGCCTAATGAAGTTAACCCAAAAGTGATCAGCTAGAATTTGGCTGTGTCGCCATCGTCGTCTCCCTAACAGATCACTAGAAGAGTAGATTGCTTGAGGGAGTGATGCATCACGACGGCCCATTAGCAAGAGATTTGGTGTGACTGGGTCCGGATCGGCAACATCTGATGAGACGTATCCGAGTGGCTTAGAGTTGATAATTCCCTCAACTTCCACTAGAACTGTACGCAAGACTGCTTCAGTTACTGTACGATTGCCCAAGACTACCTGGAGAGCAGTTTTAACTGATCGTATTTCTCGCTCCCAGGTCCCTCCAAAATGTGGCGCATTCGGAGGGTTAAACTGGAAAGCAATTTCCTGGCATGCTAGATGTTCTTTAAGTGGAACCTCTAACGAAGCAAAGGCCTCCTGGAGTTCAGTGGCTCCTCCTCGGAAGTTAGTACCTCTATCTGCCAGTATCTCAAACGGCTTACCACGTCGTGACACAAATCGTCTTAATGCCATCAGAAAAGCATCCGTGTCCATGCTCTCTAAGAGATCAAGATGTATGCAACTCGTTGTCATACATTTGAATATAATGCCCCAGCGTTTCTCTGTGCGTCTACCCAGTTTAATTGTAAACGGTCCGAAGCAGTCTACCCCAGTGGACCAGAAAGGTGGTTTGTATAGCCGAAGTCGAGATGGGGGCAAGTCTGCCATCTTCGGAATTACAGGACTTGCTCTCCATTTTTGACACTTCTCACAGTTGTACTGGTGCTTCTTGATTGATTCTCTGCCCCGTAGGATCCAGTACTTGCGTCTGATCTCACCCAAGACCCTCTCTGGACCTGGATGCAGAAGCTGGTTGTCATATTCTTTGATTAGGAGCATTGTAATCTGATGTTTAGGGTCTAGTATTATCGGATGCATAGTGTCTGGATCTAAGCTGTCAGCTCGACGGAGTCGTCCCCCAACTCGGATTAAACCAAGCGTTTGATCATACTCAGGGGAAAGTGAAGCTAGACGACTCTGGGCGGATATGGCTTTTCCTTTGATCAGCGCATCCACTTCTCCTGGGAAGCTGTCACTCTGAGCTTGTCTTAACAGGTGTAGTTCAGCTGATATGGCATCTGCGGCAGTCATAATAGCAGCCGCCCCGTGAAGGGACTGGTGAGTTGCTTTCAACAGATCATTCCAACTCCTACTACTGGAGATGTCAGGATGAGGCTTGGCAAGACATGAATTGCCACAGAATGATTGCTTCTTCAGCTCATCACTGTCATCAGGAGCTGTTAATTTAGGCAGAGATGGCCAGGTGCTGGGATTTTGGCGAAGGAACCTTGGTCCTTGACTCCAGCGCTGAGGTTTGCTCAATTCTAGCAAAGTCTTGCCCCTGGTCAGGTCATCCGCTGGGTTATCCGCGGTATTGACGTATCTCCAATTTGACATCAAAGTCACATCCTGAATTTCAGCGATGCGTGTCCCGACAAAGACTTTGTAACGGCAAGAGTCTGATCTTAGCCAATTTAGGACTGTTGTTGAATCAGTCCACAGAATTATATCCTCCAAAGGAACAGAAAGCTCTTTACTGAGCAACTTTGCCAGCTGTGCTCCTGTGAGAGCTGCACAAAGCTCTAAGCGGGGAATTGAGGTCTGCTTGCGAGGAGCCACTCTGGACCTTGCCATCACAAAGGCTACATGGATATGTTTCTGTTGATCTTGAGTGTTGAGGTAAGCGACCGATCCGTAAGCCCGTTCGGAGGCATCACAAAAAATATGGATGGTTCTCTGGGTGCCTTCTGTGTCAGCATATGATGGGATGTACGCTCTGGGTATTTCCACAGTGTGCAAATTGGCCAGTTCAGCCTCCCAGGCTTGCCATTGAACTAACAGACTTTTAGGGTGGATGATGTCATCCCAACCAATCTTGAGTTTCCAGAGATCTTGAATTAGCATTTTCGCTTTGGTGGTGAAGGGTATAAGATATCCAAGTGGGTCATATTGTGTGGCCAGTACCTTGTACACGTTTCGTAGTGTGGGTTCGGAGTAGTCAACTTGGCGATGTTTATATCCAAGTTGGTCAGTGAGACAATTCCAACGCAGACCTAAAGCTGGCTCTTGTGGGTCTGAACTATGCTCAGAAAGCCACAGTTCAGTGCTGGCTGCTCTGGCTTCAATTGGGAGGTGTTCTATTACAGCAGGTACATTGCTGGCCCACTGGCGGATTTCAAAGCCACCAGAAGATAAAAGTCTGCGCATCCTGTCGATGAGGTTACGGGCCTTCTCTGGGGAGTCAAGACTCTGCAAACAGTTGTCAACATAGAATGCTTGCTCTATAGACCTTTGAACATCTTCGTAGCCTTCACTGTTGTCCTTCACATGCCTTTGGAGTGCATATGTGGCACAACAAGGACTGCAGGTGGTCCCAAATGGAAGAACCTGCCATTCAAAGACACTTGGTTCTTCGTCCCTCTTCATGTCTCTCCAGATGAAGCGTAACAATGAGCTGTCTTCTGGCAGAAGTCGGATCTGGTGGAACATTGCTTTAATGTCTCCACTGATAGCCACCGTATGCTCACGGAACCGAAGGAGGACACCAAGCAAGGACGGACCCAAGATGGGACCCGGAAGAAGGTGATCATTTAGCGCTTGGCCCCTGTATTGATATGAGCAATTGAAAACAAGCCTTGCTTTGTTGTTGTGATGGACTAAGTGATGAGGGATGTACCATGACTCAGTAGAGGCCTCTACATCCTCAGGTGTCAATCTCTTCACATAGCCAGCAAATTCAAGCTTTTGTACCTCTTGACAATAGGTCATGGTTTAATTGATGTCGATGGCGATCCGTCGTTCTGTACTTCGAAGTAGTGAAAGACAAGCAGATTTGGGCGCTTTTAGACACGGACTGTCCTTCCGTCTGAGAAGTGGTGTAGCATATCTCATTATGCCATCTACATTCATCCTTACAGTGTGCTGCTCAAGCATCTCAAGTGCTTGCTGGTCAAGCTTGGATCTGGTGGCTGCTTTCTCACTGATATAGGGCAAAGTATCAATTTGCCACAGTTTCTCCACATGCGTTTGAAGATCAAAGTGGTTTGACCTCATTGAAGTAAAGAAACAGTGCTGCTCTTCAAAAGGAAGATTGACCAAGCTGGCAGGACCTTGAAGTGTCCAACCCAGGGAAGTACATATTGCTACAGGTCCACCAGAAGGGCCAACCCGAACAGGCTGGGTAGGGATGAGCAAATGTGGAAAGTCGGAACCAATCAGCAGTACAGGCTTTACTTTGTCAATTGCTGGGATTGGCAGCCCCTGTAGGTGTCTGTACTTCTTCATCAGTACTTTAACTGGGTAACTATGCTCAGAAAGACCTAGTTCATCAGCAGTGAATGCATGATTTATATTGTATCTCCGTCTAGAGTTGTCAGCTGGGGAAATTTCGAAAGAAACGGATGCCCCTTTCAGGTGAACAACCTCATGCCGTACAGTTCTCAGTGAGAGTGTTTCTGGTTCTTTATGTAGCTTGAGACATAGTGCAGCGGAAGAAAGGAGAATAGTCCGCTCAGAACCATCATCCAACAAAGCATATGCCTCTAGTGAATGTTCAGCATTATGCAAAAGTACTTTGACTACCTTTTAACATGACCTGTTGAGGTCGGTTGGGACGGTCAAGATAAATGGTGTCTGGAGGAGTACTAACCATGAGGACCTGGTTGGGCTCCTGTATGGTTACATCATGTAGAACAGTGAGATGCTGCTTTTGACATATTTTACAGGGCTTCTTGAGGGTACAAGCCTCAGGTTTGTGATTGCGTCCGCAGCGCCAACAGCTTTTGTCTTTAAGCCACTCTGCAATTTGGGTAGTTGTTAGTGACTTGAATTTTGAACACAGGCTGAGATAGTGCTCACGTGTGTCACAATATGGGCAATAAGGTTTAGGCTTGTCTTTAGGCTTTATCGGGAATGTACGGCGTATCTGAGAGGTAAGTGGTAATTTATCTGGACTACTACTGATATTGTAGTATACAGAAGATGATGGCTGACTCTGACTTCTCATCCCTTTCTTCTGAGGCTTCATCTGCTCTTGAAACATGTCCACAGCTCGGCTAGAGATACGCTTCGCCTGTGATTTTATCTGAAGCCATGCTGATAGGTCCAGCAGAGTGTATGTTTTGTCTGTCCCTGTGATTAGTATACCACGATTTAAACAATGCTCTACAAACCCATCACGATAGCTGGCAGGCAGTTTGGCTAAAATTCTGTCTACATGTGAGCCACATTTCAATTCGTAGCCATTCTCACCCTCCAAGGAACGAAGCATGCCCACAAGAGAATGTATTGACAGTGCAAAGTTATCAAATGCTTCAGCATCCCCTACTCTGACAGGAGGAGAGTTCAATATAGCACCAAGTTCACTCTGTACAAGTTGGCGGGCTTGCCCATATTTGTCTTGGAGGGCTTGTAACGCAGTCGTGTATGGAGTAGGGTCATGCATGTACGCTTGTGCTAATTTGTAGGCACTTGGCAGTTTTAATCTGTCTAGAAGCACTTGGTATTTAAACTGCTCTGTTAGATGAGCATGGCCACCTAAGAGACTGTCTAGAGCCATTTTGAGTAAGGCAAAGTCAGACTCTTTACCACTATCAAATTTAGGCAGGGATGGTTTGGGTATACCATATGAGCTGGCAATCAACATGTCCATCATATTGACTGGGGCTTGAGGCTGTACACACGGAATACTAGGCACTGAAAATGGCACAGATAGGAGAAGGGACAACAATTACAGGTTCTGCATGTAATGGTTTGGATATAGAGATAGGTGTAATGTGCTCAGGAACAGAGTGTAAAGTTAAGGGCTGAGGGTTAACAGTACTACTCTGATGTATGTAAGGTGTTAAGTGCTGTGGATTATCAGCTAACTGATTTTGTGTGTGAGGAGCAACCTCTACCTTCTGTGAACAGAGTATATCAGTCTGTACCTACCCTGGGTCAAGTTCACTTCTGGTTTGTGGAACAGCTGTTGCATTTTCAGTCTCTGATTCTCGAAGAAGTGATGTGATGAGACGCACTTTCTCCAGCTCCATCTCCTTCTGCTTAATACGGCGCTGTCTTTCAAGCTGTTTGGTGATCAGTTCCTTGGTCTTGTGCGCTGCACGAGCCTCTTCATCCAACTGCCGACTTCTTCTTTGCTGCTCTCGGAGTAAATCTTCTCTCTCATATAACGCATGCCGTGCTTGTTGATCCAGGAACTCACACTGTTCTTCGGCTTTGCTCTCCTCCACCATCTGTCTCTGCATCTCTGCAAGCTCCATGCTCTTCAATTTCTCCTCTACAATAGCTGTCTGTAGATCAGTCAGTTGTGAAACTGTTGTTCGGCTGGATCCAGAGCTTCTGCTGGTCTTTGTTCTTGATTGGCTGTGACGTGAACAAGCAGATGAACGTGCTGAAGATGGTTTACTAGACGCAGTCACATGGTCTGATTGTGCAGCTGGAATAGTAGTCACTGGCATTATACTACTGGCATCCGCACTGGAATCTGTAATTTGGCTTGGTTGATGCCCAACGTCATAATCATCTAAGTAGGCTGGTGGATGTCTCTCCCGCTGAGTACGAGGACGCACAATCGGTTCTGTAACCTCCTGCTCTGACTGCATGTTGTCTTCAAGGTTGCTATCATCCGGCTCGAAGGACCATTTGTAGAGATGGAACTCTGGATTGTTCGGATAGTCCTTGAAGACTGGTGACTCCGGTAAGAGAGTAAGGGCTCGGAGAGTTACATTCAAAACTTTAATATGCTGGGCACATAAATAACATGTATGTGTGGGTGGGTGTGTGTGTGTGTGTGTGTGTGTGGTCTGAAACGAAAGATAATAGTACAAATTAGACATAAAATAATATTACAGTCATTGTTAAATTGCTACAGATATTATGCATTTTCATACTGAACATAAGATAAACAATCAACAATTTACAAGCAATTCCACAATTATAATAGTGTAGCATGTCAAATAACTGTAAAATGGCAACAGACCAACATTTTAAATGTTAATATGACGACAACAACACATTATAACGTGTCTGAGGAACTAGCACATTAGCTTTCTGACATAGATATCAAATAACGTTATCTGGTGCACGTACAAACTCGCGAGATTATTACACCCTCATAATAATATCAACAACATTATTAACTTGCACATTTCTACATGAAATGAGAAATAAACTCACTTTTCTGCACGAACGCACACAGCTCTGAAGTTTACATGCTCATCGTGACCCAGCGCGTGCGGTGTATAAAGTGTATGATCTTAAAGGGGAAGTTGTATGGTTATCAGTAAAGTGAAAGACATGTGCCCTCTAGTGTTGAAACATGAAAGTGCAGTTAAAGGGATAGACTTTTCTACAATTACAACATCTTTAAGATTACCTTTTACACAATCAGGGTCAACGTCTGTAAAAGTTGTCCTTAATTCTTCGAAGAGATAAGTGGTCACAGCCAGGTTATGTGATGAATTTATTCTGGGGGAAAAAGTTGCAGGCATCATTAATGCAATTCAGTTTTGGTATTTCAAATCCATATAGTAGTAGATTAAACTAACATTTACAGCATACAATACGCAGTCTTACCCGGTTTGTGGATCGTATTTGTGTGGGTTGTTCTCTGAATTATGGAGGCACCTTACAGAGTTTGAAATAAAAAAGCGTTTAAGTGAATTCACAATCTGCAAGAACCACAAAACTGAATTTTCAGTTTGAATAAGTTGGCCATCACAGTAAACATAAGAGACAAAACATATCAGTTCATAAATCTTTAAGATGTCACGCAGCGCCTCTGATATCTTACCGGTTCGTGCCGCCTTCTGCCTATACAAGGCCACCAGTGCAGGTGTATGTTGGTCAAGCACAGCATAGAACTGGTTCCGTATGTTGACGTTTGTAATGCGTTGGAACTCAGCACAAAGCTACAAAAACAAAAACAAACAAAAATAATTATATAAAAAGACTAATACTCGATTTGCAACAGAAAACACATTTGTGATGCAACATGTTCCGTTAAAATACATTGTTGAGTAACATGGTCACATGCAAAGTGATAGTTCTTACACACAGTGAATAGTGGCATTTGCTGTTCCATTTGAATGTGATACATATTAAAAATTTGGCAGTGAAATATGTGTGAAGAGTGGCAGAAAAGAGAAGTGAGTCTGTTTTACCTGTGATTCAATCCGAAGAGCCGGCCATTTCCCCAAGAAGTCCTTCCCCTGCACAGATAAAACAATCAATATGAAACCAGTCAAATTATGCAATCAACCTCTTTACAAATTAATGATACAAAATTTCAACTGAATGTAACTTACCGATAAAGTTGCTCTCTGGTGACAATGTAGGTCTGCATATGCACACAAAAACAGACAGCAAGAGATTTAATTTTTAAGAGACGTTTGATTGATGCTAATGAATTAGGCTCCAAATAAAAGAAATGGTGAAAAATAGTTACAGCCTAAATTAACATTTGAGTCACCTTGATTTTGGGGGATGCTCACTGCACTCCTTCCACTTAAACCTATAATGAAAAGACGTTTGTAAAGGTTTAATAATAACTTGCATAGTTCATTCGGTAACTATTATGTCCATAACCTTAACTTTGTTTGAGTAAAAGTTAACGTAACTGCTAACGTTAGCCACTAGCTCATTTGGGTGCATGTAGATAACATCACATTGAACTTGCCAGAGCAGGGCGCTTAACACAAACAGCAGCAACACACTCAAAAACAGAAGGACTATCGCTTGCTGAAAAGAGTTATTGACTAATGTTAACATTATTGCCCTGCCACGACATTAACAGTAACGTTACACAGGATATTCTGTAACTAGCAGGCGGACTGACGGCAATCGCGCCCGCGGCACCGCGCTTGCAACTTAAAAATAGCCTCGTCTAACAGTCAAATATCACGTGTAATATGATATTCTTACAATATTACAACAAGCAAAGTAGTTTTGAAGTGTTTTGGTTTACTTACAAGTTGTTTCATTCTTGATACACGTCGCTATCCAAGGGTAGCCATCTTGGATAGATTTTTCAGGTAACGTCAGCTGCACGTCATGACGTCATATCACGTGATCGACAGTGCACTTTAAAATAGTGAGTAAAACCAGCGGTGTTCACTCAGAAATGCTGAGGTACACAAACATAAAAATACATATTTGTTCATAGACATTAATAGTTTAAAGGTGGATTAAATCAGCAAGAGATTTTAACTGTAGTGACCTCGGTCTTCAATTCAGTGGAGTAGAAAAGCTCAGGTTCCATCTACCTTTTTAATAAATATCAAGTCACCTTTATTTATACAGCACTTTTTACAATACAGATTGTTTCAAAGTAGCTTTACAGAGATAACAGGAAAATAATGCAAGAAAGTTTGTTTCCAGAAGAAAATAGCTTCACAGTCCAGCTTAAGTCAGTTCAGTGGTGATTCATTTTGTTGTATAAATAAATAAATAAATAAATTGAAATGTGTATATATATAGCCACTTTGGAGAAAACCATGATGTCATTGTCCAGCTCAGTTCAGATCTCATATAATAGTGTCAACGCAGGCAGATCAATAATATTGTTGAATATTAAATTAAATGTCCCCAACTAAGCAAGCTAAAAGCCAATTGTGAAAAAGGTGACAAATGTTGTTGTCTGCAATTTGTAAAACTTCACAATAAAATTTGAGATATTCTTAAATGTTTGGTTCATTTTTCTTTATTTGTTCCATTAAATTTATTGCTGGGAAAAAATTAATCGTGATTAATCGCATCCAAAATAAAAGTTTGTGTTTGCATAATATATGTGTGTGTACTGTGTATAATTATTTTGTATATATAAATACACACATATGCATGTATATATTTAAGATTTTTATTTATTTATATATAAATGATTTATATTTAGATATAATATAAATTATGTATAAATGTATATACAGTATATACATGCAAATATTTCTTAAATAAATACATGCATATGTGTGTATTTATACATACAAAATAATTATACACAGTACACACACATATATTATGCAAACACAAACTTTTATTTTGGATGCGATTAATTTTTTTCCAGCACTAATTCAATTCCTTTGTTTATTTCATTAAATATTCAGATGTTTTTGTGAACGTATATGTTCAGACTGGGTGTTTATTTTGTCCTGTTTTTATAAAAAAATATTTGATTAAGAGACTTTTTTTTCATGCAGTGGTTTTAAGTGGCGACGTGAGTCAACCCTAGAGTCGGCTTTAGTCATTGCTAGTTCTTTGACGTCGGTTTTGTGTTTCAGGGCCTTAAGAATTGATTTATTTTTCTGTACAAAAAGCTTGTTTGCTGTAGCCTAACCTAGTAGTCCAGAGATAATTCAATCCTGAAGTCCTCCCTGGCCACCCCTCCCTCTGATAACAGCCAGCACTGTGTCAGTCATTAACATATGAAAGGTCTTCACACCTAACAGTTGTCAGTCCTCTCACACCCAGCAGTGTTTCAGCTGTATATGTCCGTGAAATTTCACGGATTCCTGTATATGTCCGCATATGTGAGGTTTCCGGGTTTATCTGGAAATATACTGTTCCATGTTACTCTGATCCGCTTTTTCCCGCATACATCCGGCAAACATCAAATTACACAGGAGTTTACCATGCCCGTATTTTGCCGGATTTGAGTCTTTTCATGCAGTGGACGCGCGCGTACACGCGATAGATTCATGCAATATTTCACGGATCACGATTAAAAACGAATATTTCACCAGTTGTATACTGCATAATACATAATAATATAATGCATAATAAAGCGCTTTGTTTTACAGTTTAAATTCCAGCGTATTAGACGCAAATTCAAAGACGTTTAACATAGCCTACTTTAGTGTCCAGCTCAGAAACCACGTCTATGTTAACATGAGCATTCGGCAGTAACACTTTCTTCTCAACATTACTGTATCATATTGTGTGTCTTTAGTGTGTTGTCGTGCGTTCTAATCACAAATAACAACAGATGTAGAGTAAGTTAAAGTAGCAATAATAGCCTAAAGAAAACATGAATTGCAAAGTCATTTACATTTTTCATATGATATAGACTATAGTGATGATGAATTATTACAAATACGGCTGCTATTCTCTATGGATAATATTGCACACAAATCACTAACCTCTTAATCATTTGTCACCTTACATGAATACCAGATCCCTCTCCAAAACAACAATTAGAAAAGGAAATACTTCGTTGTGTACTTTTTTGCTGACCTCTTTAACTAAAAAATCAAATGTAATGTGTGTGGGCCTCTTTTTATGTAATATAAATTTGAATTCTGCCCGATCTCTTCATTTGACTGGTCTCGAATAACATATTCTCTTTCCTTATTCATCACATCATGTGCTTTCATTGTTGTTGTCTGCTTACAGGAACAGATATTATATACTGATACAGCAAATGATGCAATCAAAGTTAGACAAATCAAAAACTTTTTGCAGGATAACCAATATCCCGATCGCTGCTCAAGAAAGGAGAGTGATTATATAAAGGGATGATGTGAACATTTCACAATGAAGGGTGATGGTGTGTTATATTGGTTAATTACCAACTGGTTAAATTGGTTAAAATTAGTAAACATTTATTTACTAAAATAACATAATTACATTAGATGGAGAGCAGCATAACGGGTAATGGGTAAGAACAATTTTTACATGCAAAACACACAAGTCTTTCATTAACAAGTCTCCATAGTTTGTTCTTCCTTCCTTAGACTGAAAGTCTATGTGGACGGTGGGACTGTGTGGTAAATACAGCTGTCCTGTATATAGTGCATTTGTCCTGCCTCATTTTTCTTTTTCTTTTGTTATTGTTGCTTCAATAGCCTACCTTATAGCTAATGAATACGTTTGTTTAACATTCCCCTAAATAAATGCTGTGGGTAATTCACTGGATCCTACTGTGTCACTAATTCTAAAATTATATTTGCATACGGTTAATCACTTTTCACCACTCTTAATGAAAATTTATGGTGTGCTTTAACTCATTCCTCAGCAATATTAAAATAAATAAGTTAAATGCTTGACCCTTTAACCACAGCAGTATTGCTGCTCAATTTAAATTAAGCCACAAATTGGCATCATAAAAATAATCTGCGAATACACACGCACAGCAAAGACACAATGTAAATAGTATACTTTATTTTCTGTAATTACAATTTTCATCAGATACGAATTTCATTTAAACGAATGTAACATAATAATGTGGGCGTGGTCTTTGTCGCGAAATTAAAACACATTAAAACTTCCCTTAAAGGCATCTGAAACAGTGTCCTAATATAGTACATAACGTGACAAGCTTTTAAATCTGCTCCGTGAAAAATTCGCTGTGACGAATCGGTCGCCGTCGAACATCTGCTGAGAATCCAGGTAAACTATCTGCGTGCACGCGCATTCCACGCATCTCTAGTTAACAATTAACATGATCCATAACACCTGTTCCGCCATTTGAGCAGGAACAATACGAATACAATACGGAAAAAAACAGAGCATCATTTCCGTGCAGTTTTATGATGTTAAAGCTGGAGGATTTGAGATCCTGTATCTTGTAAAAGTTTGATCAAGGTGAGTGTTCATGTGTGTGACTTTCTCATATATGAATCTCAGGAGGACATTTTAAATGATTGTTTGATATTAAATCTTTAATAAAGGGTTTCTTTCACTTTAAAATGTATTTTGTGTTTGGTGGGTCGAGATTTGTTTTATTTTTCACCCGAACATGTTCAATCAGCGTTTCTCTGTGTCAGTTATTTTTCATAAAATTCGAAATCCAATGGTCGACTTGTTTGTGTGTGAAAAGGCCCAATGAGCTTGAGTTAACGCAGTCACATGATCCTTAGTGGCGGCTGGTGCTAAAAAATTTGGGCAGATGCAAAGAAACTGAATTATTAATGCTGGACTGAATGTAGGTTAATTGGTAAATAACCATTTAACAGTTAAAATAATGTATCATTAGCCTACTGCTTAGCTAAACATGGAAAATTTTGCATTTAAAGCATGCCATAAGGTAGGGTTGGGCAATAGAAAATTGCCAAAGAAATCAGAATTTTTGGGCTAAAGGGCGATGTATGGTATAATTCATAATATTACTTTTTTTAAAAAAAAAATTATTTCATATCCTGATCAATATTGTCCTACAAACAATGTTCATATTGAAGGCTATGAAAACAAACCGTGAATGTAACCTTGCAGTCTATCCAAAAAAGAGGTCAAATCACTTTACATTCTAACATTGCAACATTACAGTCTAAAAACAAAATAATGCTTTTTAAAGTTACACTGTGTAGGTTTTTCTCCCATCTAGCGGTGAAATTGTATATGACTACCAACTGAATATTACTTTCTAGCCCAGGGATAGGCAACTCCGGTCCTGGAGGGCCACTGTCCTGCAGAGTTTAGCTCCAACCCTAATTAAACACACCTGAACAAGGCAATCAATGTTTTCAGGATTACTAGATAGATACAAGCAGGTGAGTTTTTATCAGGGCTGAAGCTAAACTCTGCAGGACAGTGGCCCTCCAGGACCGAAGTTGCCTATCCCTGTTCTAGCCCCTCCCCTTCCGAGGGTGTTTTAACTCCTATGGTGGCCGTATTATTCCAAATCTGCCGTCATTGCAAGTAATCTCCCCCTCGCATTCGTCACGGCGCCACTGAGTGTAAAAACGTGAAAGGTGAAGCTTGAATACAATGGCTAGGCCTAATGTATTTTCAAGATGGATGCGCAACATGGCTTCCGCCATTCGAGCGACTAGCTCATATGTATTCTAAATGGCAGATTCTATGCTTATGAGAATACTTGATGGTTGTAAGAAGTAATTACACATTAATGAGCACATATAATTTTGAAAGAACAAAGTGTTTTTTGCTAAGAATCAACAAAATTACATGGTAGCTTTTAAAGAAGTAGTTAAATTTACTAAACATAAAATGAAAAATGAACTGATATCATAAAATTACACTTGTAGGTTTGAAATTCTTTAGCAAATGTATGTTCACCAACAACAACAAATATTCAACTAAACAAATATTTTACCAAAATATCTTTATAATTTAGTGTTAATGTATATTTTAGTCAAAATTATTGCGCTCCTATTCTTTTGCGCTCCGTCTGTTCTGCGCATATGCACACGGCAGCGCACGTTCACGGAAGTTTAGCTTGCAGAAACTCTTCGACTCATGACAGCAAAATGGAAACATTTGCTTGACTTTCTAACATTTACAGATGGCGAATATGTCCATGGAATGCAAGTTATGCTCTGAAGAAATTATTGGATGTCACTTCAGCTTAAAGATTATTAATAGAGGTATATTTGTTTCCACCAATCGCTACACAAGTGAAGTTTACGTATGATGACGAAAGCATGTTAGCGCTAGCCCTCCTGGAACCCATAGAGAATGCATTGCAGTGCCTGCAGTTCGGGGAAAAAAATCTTTGTATGGAAGTCTATGGAAACACTTAGAGCAATTCTCGGCCAGAGTGAAATCGGCCAAAAAGAGGCGGTACTCCACAGAACGTGACTTGACGCTGATTGGACTAGAGGCAGAACAACAGTGACTGCTAGCGTAACTATGTGGTTGAATGCGAATGTGATTGGAAAAGTCCCTTTCACACGTTGGTGGTTTATCGCCCTATTATACTACAGGGCCGTTGAATGCTTGTATCTGATTGGTTGACGAACGTTCTAAGGTGTGCAATTATTTTCAGGGAAACGCACGGCTAAAGTAGTTCCAGGCAGGTCTTGACCGCATTACAGTTCCATATCACTTCGCGTAGTTAACTGTAATAACGGAAAATAGGATACAATTTCAGGGTTTCCGCGGATCCTTAAAAAGTCTTAAAGTCTTAAATTAGTTTTTTTAAATTTAGTCTTATATTTAAAAAAGTCTTATTTTTACTTATGAAAGGTCTTAAATTTTTGATGGCAATTTGACTTGGACATATCTAAATGTTTTCCAAATTAAAACAAATTTAATAGCCTACTTTATTTATTCTTTCTTTGTGGATTTGCTTGTTCACGTAACATTTCGCATCACATACGCGGCAGCATTACGTCCGTCACCTGCACGCGAAACAGGAGGAGAGAAGAAGAAAGATGGTAAATGTCAGTTCAATTCTAAGTTCATTCTTTGTGCGTAGTGGTGTGCGATGTGTATTGTCTATGATGATATTGTAATCATTGTTTTAATGATGTATGAGGCACTGCGAGCTGACATCGCATTAGCCTCTCGTGCTTGCGTGATTTGTACGATTATAGGTATGTTCCCAAATGAGTTTTTGTCTTATATTTATATCATATAATGTTGTTATCATAGGCCTACAATATCACATGAGCAAGAGTGCTGTTTTCCGTGTACAGTTGCAAATTGATATTTATTTTATATAACAGTAAAATTAACAATGAACATTGTGAGTTACATTTTATAAACAATATTGTCAGTATTGTTTGTTTTCCCTTTATTTCACCGACAAGAATTTCAAAATACCAGCAGAGTCTAAATGCAACAGAGTGACGATTTTTTGACTGAAATCCGCGTTTTGAACGAATCAATTTAATGATTCAATGAACAATCTGTAACGATCACCAGCTGGAGTGCCTCTGAGAGTCACCAGAGGGCACTCCACACCAGACTGATCACTTCACAAAACTACAATTCCCATAATGCTTCATACCTGGGACTGATTGCGCACTCACCTACATCTCATTCAGACACTCCATATAAACCACACTCAAACAGAGGATCACTGCGAAGTATTGCATTGCCACGGACTGTAATCACTGAGCGTTTTCCCCTATTCTACTGTTCTGTTTATTGACCTCGGATTGTTATCTCGTTTCTGTCTGTTTGCTGCCTGTCTCGACTTGGATTGATCTTGGATTATTGTCTCTTGCTGCCTGCCCTGAACTTCTGCCTGTGACCTGACTACTCTCTGTGTCTGTTCTCCGATTACCCTGTTTTGCGGTTGCCTGACCCTTGCCTGTTTTGACGTTCCTTCATTAAAAGCTGCAAATGGATCCTACTGAGTCTTCCAATTCATAACAGAAAACTTTGCCGCTTCAGATCCAGCAGCCGAGAAAGAACCGAGACCCACCATGGACCCTCTAATCAGTCTTTTCCGCCTCAGCCAAGGTAACCGATCTATAGAGGAATATGTTGAAGAATTTTGTGAGCTCTGCCATGGGGTAGACTTGGACGATGCAGTCTTAAAGGATAGTTTCCGATATGGGCTTGAGGACATGTTAAATTATCTCATGCCTGACAACACCCCTCAATGGACTTTGTCAATATATTGAATTCGCCCATCCTTTTCTGTGGGCCCTGTGGATGAGGGTTCCCATGAATTTATCACACCCGTTGAACCAGAGTTCTGCTACACCTCAACTGATTCCCCGGACTCTCGTTACGTCTTAGCAGAATTCCCCGAGCCCTCTACTGCTGAGGGGGCATTTCCAAAGACCGTTTCTGTCACGTCTGCCGACCCAGAGACTGTTCACGTCACTTCTGCCGACCCAGAGACTGTTCACGTCACTTCTGCCGACCCAGAGACTGTTCACGTCACTTCTGCCGACCCTGTTCACGTCACTTCTGCCGATCCAGAGACTGTTCACGTCACGCCCGCCGAGCCAGTGTCTCCAGACAAGATGGCCGCCGCCGAACCAGTGTCTCAGGACAAGATGGTTGTCGCCGAACCAGTGTCTCAGGACAAGATGGTCGCCGCCGAACCAGTGTCTCAGGACAAGATGGTCTCCGCCGAGCCAGTTTCTCCGGACAAGATGGCCGCCGCCGCCGCCGAACCAGTGTCTCTGGACAAGATGGCCGTCGCTGAGCCAGTGTCTCCGGACAAGATGGTCTCCGCCGAGCCAGTGTCTCAGGACAAAATGGTCTCCGCTGAGCCAGTGTCTTCGGACAAGATGGCCGTCGCTGAGCCAGTGTCTCCGGACAAGATGGTCTCCGCCGAGCCAGTGTCTCAGGACAAAATGGTCTCCGCTGAGCCAGTGTCTTCGGACAAGATGGCCGCCGCCGAGCCAGTGTCTCCGGACGAGATGGCCGCTGCCACGTCGCCTGAGCCCTCAGCAGAGATGGCCGCCGACACGCCTGAACCTGAGACCTCAGCAGAGATAGCCGCTGCCACTGTGTCTGTCCCTGTCCCTGAGCCAGTGTCTGTCCCTGTCCCTGAGCCGGTGTCTGTTCCTGTGCCCTGGCCGCCTGAAGGGTCGTCTCCGCCCTGGCCGCCTGCAGGGTCGTCTTCTCCGTGGCCGCCTGAAGGGTCGTCTCCTCCTTGGCCGCCTGAAGGGTCATCTCCTCCCTGGCCTCCTGAACCGTCTGCTCCGCCCTGGCCGCCTGAACCGTCTGCTCCGCCCTGGCCGCCTGAAGGGTCGTCTTCTCCCTGGCCTCCTGAAGGGTCGTCTCCTCCCTGGCCGCCTGAAGGGTCGTCTCCTCCCTGGCCGCCTGAAGGGTCGTCTCCTCCCTGGCCGCCTGAAGGGTCGTTTCCTCCCTGGTCGCCTGTACTGCCTGCTCCTCCCTGGTCGCCTGCACTGCCTACTCCTCCCTGGTCGCCTGCACAGCCTGATCCGCTCTGGTCGCCTGCACAGCCTGATCCGCCCTGGTCGCCTGCACAGCCTGATCCGCCCTGGTCGCCTGCACAGCCTGATCCGCCCTGGTCGCCTGCACAGCCTGATCCGCCCTGGTCGCCTGCACAGCCTGATCCGCCCTGGTCGCCTGCACAGCCTGATCCGCCCTGGTCGCCTGCACAGCCTGATCCGCCCTGGTCGCCTGCACAGCCGCTCTGCCCTGGCCATCCGTTCTGCCGCAGTCTGCAGGTCCTTTTCTGCTCCACGGACCTGGCCCTCCATCCTGCCCCCGGATCCGCCTCCACTCCACCTCCCTCCTGGACTGTTTTTGGAGCGTCTGGAAGCCGCTCTTTGGGGGGGGGGGCTATGTAACGATCACCAGCTGGAGTGCCTCTGAGAGTCACCAGAGGGCACTCCACACCAGACTGATCACTTCACAAAACTACAATTCCCATAATGCTTCATACCTGGGACTGATTGTGCACTCACCTGCATCTCATTCAGACACTCCATATAAACCACACTCAGAGGATCACTGCGAAGTATTGCATTGCCACGGACTGTAATCACTGAGCGTTTTCCCCTATTCTACTGTTCAGTTTATTGACCTCGGATTATCTCGTTTCTGTCTGTTTGCTGCCTGTCTCGACTTGGATTGATCTTGGATTATTGTCTCTTGCTGCCTGCCCTGAACTTCTGCCTGTGACCTGACTACTCTCTGTGTCTGTTCTCCGATCACCCTGTTTTGCTGTTGCCTGACCCTTGCCTGTTTTGACGTTCCTTCATTAACCCTCTGGGGTCTGAGCTGTTTTCTGGGCCCTGGAGGTGTTCTGACATGCTCTGACATTTGTGCTTATTTCTGTTACTTGTGACATTTTCATGGCTAAAGTCTAATTACACTGTATTCAGCACAAACTCTGCTACAATAATATATCAGCAGCATGTGTGTAAAAGTTTGTTGTTTTGAGATAATGACATTTATGCGTGGTTTGTGAAAATACAAAAAAAATTCTCACTGAAATAAGGTCATGAAACCCATACTGATTATTTCTTCACAAGACTTTTGAAAATTGTATGACGTAGCCTAGAATATTTGCTCTAAAACTATGTGAAAATCACCCTGACTGCTCATTCAGATAAGACAATATATTGATTTAAAATTTTTACGACATGTTTTATGTGAAAAAGCTTTATTAATATGTAAGCTTTTGTAAAATAAAGAAATAAACAGGGTGTGCGTTCTGCCTCTCCGTCGCGGTGAACTTTTTTTTCTTGAGCACGTCTATAAACTGAAACAAAACTCAGCGAATACTTGTCACACATTTATGAGCCATATACCTTTATAAACATTTAAGTGTGTACTTTTAAATGATCGGATTCAAACTGAAAACAAATATTCTCTGTTTAAGTAATTTGTATAAAACCAACAAGATGTCCAGCTTCTCAAACGCTTCTTAATTATTTTTAATTTGAACACGCCCACTCGCGCAAAAGAGATTGACATGCAAATCTCCACATGGAACGCGATCGCGCTCGTTACCTCAAAAACAAAACACCAAAACACTTCACAAGTGGACACATACAAAAGTAAAAATATAACAGATTCTTTTTTTATATTTCTTTTTTCTGTATGACCATAAATGACGGAGTCAAACATGAAAGCATTGCTGTTGATCGTGGGGAATATTCCCTTCGAAAACAAAACTCAGCCACTGCGTCTTCAGCGGTTTGGATTTAGGAACATCAAAATGACTGAGTGTTCCTCATTGCACCCAAGAACAGAACACCACAACCACTTAGACGCCATTCTGTTCATAGACAGTGCTCAAACGTATCAACAATGACCGCGCCGGTCCGCACGGACTATGATTGACAGCTCGCTCACGAGCGAGGGCGGGTCTGTGTTGAAACGCTGCTGTCAATCAACAATCGTGGGAGGGGCGTCAATTTTGTGACGTCACAAAATCAACGCCCCTCCCACGATTGTTGATTGACAGCGGCTTGATTTGAGATGGGGGAAAAAATAAGTAGAGAAAAAAAAAAAACACTGGATGGATTTTTATCATTTTATGATGGTTGTGTACAGGCACTGCCAAGACACATTTCAGTACAATCAACTTGTAAAAGTGCATGTACCATTATATGACCCCTTTAAGACAGTGACTTGCCGCCACCTACTGGCAGTTTTAGTTTCACATTTAAAGTACCCTTTAATTAGAACATTAAAATTAGAAATCAGTTCATATTTAAATATTGAATAAAAAAAAACATCAACAATCTTTTTATTTATTAAAATGTATTATTTGCAAAAAATGTATTTATGCAATTGTAAATGCAGTGTAAATATATTAATGCCAGATCTGATGCCACTTCTGTGTCACCTCTAAACTGCAAAGATGGATTTTGATTTAATGATTTAATTTGACTGGTAACAGCGGTATTGTGTTGTTATTCTAATAGAATTTAATTTGAATGTTAAAATTTGACATAAAAGGTGATGCATACAACTACAAATGTCCATATATAGGTGAAAATGCCCCTGGAAATCAATTTACGGTGGCAAATATTACCCCTTAATAAAAAATGTTAATTTCTGTCACTGCTGTGAACTGACCACTGCATAGAATATGAAAAATATGAATATCTTCGTCAGTCAGCTGTCAACAACAGGCCTAAACCAGCCATGGCACCAAGCACAAAAACACGATCAGTAAAATATTATCTAATTATAATCAACAAAACTTTGAAAATATCTAGACATATTTAGTCAATATTGCACACCCCTAATGCATGGTATTAATTTTGATTTCTTGGAGTCTTAAAAAGGTCTTAAAAAGCCTTTTAATTTTAATTTAAAAAGTGTGCAGAAACCCTGAATTCATAACAAGAAAAAAAAAAAGACAGACAATTTTGATTTTCCCGAAGTAAATTTTAATATTCATAGTGAACATGAAAATTTAAACAACTGGGCGACGACAGTATTGGATAACCCAGATGAAAAAACAAATAAACGGAAGAGGACAACAAAAGGCAACAACAAAAGACAAAACAATCAGCGAAGAACAGTAGACAGACTCGAGGGCGAAAAACATGAAGAAAACACCAAAAAAACAACAGCTTGGGCTGTCAATGTGTTTAACGACTGGCTTAAGGCCAAAAATACGTCTGTGGACAAAGCAGAGAGCGACGGGGCAGACACTATACCCAGCTGCGGGCTTTCTATGCCACTGTCCGAAACGCATCAGGCGCAGAGTATTCAGTGTCAAGTTTTCTCTCCCTACGAGCTGGACTGAACTGCTATATAATAATATAATAATACTATATATTACCTCTGCTAACATGCAGCCCCATGTGCTTGATCTGCCATTTTCGATGTCTAACTTCACAATCAATGGAATTGTGCAGTTTAATGTTAATAAATATAGTCCTATCTATAATCAATAGAACATTGAACTGAATATACATAAATAGATAGTCCTGCTGCACATATTTTCGTTACAGCCTACTGTCAATAATAGAAAAATAAAATTAACGAACTAATTAAAATGAATGAATTAATAAATAAATTAAATAATATTGATGCACATTCTTTTCTGTCTCATTATTGCAACCCCTCTCTGTCTCTCTATCTGTCTATCTAATAAATTGAGCGTAAGCGTCAGTTCTGGCAGGCCAGGTAGTCAAGACGCTGCTAACGCTATTGGCCAACAACATGGTCTCATCAGCTGTTCTGCTCAGCTGAGATGCATCAGCTGTTTTGCATCAGCGCATCTGCTGTTCAACTCCCCTCGCTGCTAATGGCTATGATAAAAACAGGGCGCCCTCTTTAAACAGATTCAGTTCGCTCCTAACTGCTGATGCTAGCCTCTTTGCAGCCTGCCACCTCCCCAGCTCCTCCTTGTCGTGTATAACGTGGCATTTGCTTTTCTGTCATCGTTGCTGCTCTGTTCATTGGGGGAATAGTTCAGCTCTCCCAGTCCTAAACTGTGTGAGCGTTCCCTAATGCTGCTGCTGTCTCTCTGACTCTCTGCTATTTCATGGTGCTCATGAAAGGTCAGAGGACTCCCTGAACAGAGCCATACTGCCAAAATTGAATTCAGAATTTATCAACTTGAATTGCAATTTATTCAATAAAAAATTCCTAAATCATTTTTATTGTCATGTGTGTTCTTGACTTAATGGACCTGACAGAACTGCACTAATAACTGCATTAGTCTGCTATCAGTGGATCAAACCTCCTTTACTAACTCTTAAATGACGTTTTGGAATTAGCAACGAAGGCTAGGGAATTGATACGTAAGAAATTAGTCCTACATACAAGAGCATTTTAATGACAAAAACTTGACAAACGTCTTGAAATACATCATCTGAACAATGTTTCGAGGTGTGGTAACTGTAGTATAAGCGGAATAATTGACTCCAGGCCGTTGAATTATTAGAAAAATAATGCACACCCGAGGTGGTAATACGGTAGCGACGCGAAATGGAGCCTGTCGTCAACTATTCCTTGCATAAAGAAACCGCCCCCTGTTTTTCTCACACACTCCAGATATGTTCAGCTTAATTATGAAGGTTGTTTAATTTAATCATATAATTTAGTGTGTGAATGTTTCTTCATTCAGAGTCAGTGGAGGAGATCAAACTCATCAGATTCTCCTGTATCTTCATCATGGCTGATTCACAAGGATCCAGAGATGGAGATTTTCCTCCAGGACGCAGGTACTTTCAACAAAGACTGTTACATCACAGAACATGATCAGTTTGTGACCCCCACCCCCACCCCCCCACTCCACCTACAGATCACAGAAACAGTTTACAGAATTTTTTTTTTTTTCTGTTGTTTTTGTTTTAAAACTAACATTAAATATAAAGATAATAAAGTTTCCTCAAAGTGATTTTTGATGAAAGATGAATGTTTATTTTAATATGGTTCCTCTCATAAAGAATGAACACAGTAATCTAAAGGATTAAACTGAATCTGTTCTCTGTTCCAGTTCAGTCCAGCAGAAGAGCTCAAACCCAGAGTCCAGCTGTGTGTCTATGAAGAGTAACCAGTCTATGAATCAGCCAATAAAGTTTAAGAGTGGAAACACACAGTCTGATCTCAGGTATAGGGGTGAGCGGGGCACAACCTAATTTAGGACTAGTTGTAACACACTTGTTTTAAATACTTCCACACATGCTAGCATGACGAAACTTTGGGTGCGTCTCAATCCGCTCCGAGCTTAAAATAAAATAATTTGCGCGTATTGCGCCAGACACTCAATTTGTGTCATTCGCGTGAACTGGACGAGCAAATGAGGCAAATTCACATCCGCCGTGCTAAACACCTCTTTCGCGCCGCAGGACCTCCAGATGCACGTAAACGCGTCTTTACATTGACTTAACATGGAAATCACTCGCGCCAGACACTCTATTCGCGTTAGGTGTGAACGCAGCATTATGATTTCATTATATTATTATTTCACACCAAATGCGAAGTGTATATTCGCATCGCGTTACTCGCTCTAGATTACTCGCGGGATGTTTTTCTTGTTTTTCGCGTCACTCGCGAATAAAAACATTCCGCAAAAAGGAGTGTGTCGTCATCATCAATATCAACACAATTTCTTTCTGCCATAATTTTTCCGTCATGTCTGAAATAAATTATATTGCTGCTCTGTACTTGTTGTGGAAGTCCCAGATACGGAGGAAAGCCAAATGCCGACGTGTCTGGGTTCACAATAATTAGCTCCTCCATTTTCAACAACAGTGATAGTAATCGGACGTATCAATAAGCTCTTAGTTGATTGGCTTGCGCAACTAAGCGTCATGCGAATTTTCCGCTCGAGTTGAAATTTTTCAACTTGCGCGGAAGACGCGATTAAGGCAATTATCGAGCGTTCGCGGCAAACGCGTCGCCCAATTCGCGTCATTCGCACCACCCGGTGCGAATTCGTGTCTATTCGCGTCTTTGCATTGACTTTGTATGTAATCTACTCGTGCAAATAATTAAATTTGCGTTTGGTGTGAACACGCCATTACGGTGCGTCTCAATCAGCTCCGAGCTCGTGAATCAGTGTATCGTGTTCATGAATTCGGGCACTGGTAAGGACGCTGGCTCCAGCAACGTGACAACGTTCTCTTTGTACAACATCACTACTGGTATTTATGAACAACAGCAGAGCTGATATCTTAAAGTACGTTATGATAAACTTAGTGCATTTACTAGTTGCCATATCAACACTATATTAGGGGTGACCCCGAATAGTCGAAGATTCAATGCTTCGATTGGAGGAGCCTGATTCGACTACCGATCTCACGGTCGAATCTTCGCAGAGGTGTTATGAAACGAGAATCATGCCACTTTGGCTATATGAGGGTGCTCAATGTCTGATTTCACATAGAACTACCGGTTTTCTGTCAATACGTTAATATTCAGCCTATTATGATAATGCTGTATATAAAAATGTGCAAAGAAAGAAGCTTTTAATAAATATTTTTTAATGTGCGTGAATAAATCCAAACACCCTGTGACAGATTTAAGTTTCACTTTCAATCTGTAACCGACAGAGGAGCGTCTCGGCGGCAAGGATTTAAATCTTTAACAATGTCTGGGATAAGAAAATTTAAAGTGTGGATGTACACCATCAGAAAGGATATTCTCCAAGGCTGGATTTAGCATCAGGAAAACCATGATCGCACTTCTGCCGGCCAACGTTAACAAGTTGGTTTTCCACAGGACATTCTAAAATGCTTAACGTGAAAAAAGCTTTTAAAACGCTTAAGGCACTTTAACGTGGCTTAATGTACAGCGGGGGGAAATAAGTATTGAACACGTCATCATTTTTCTCAGTAAATATATTTCCACAGGTGCTATTGACATAACATTTTCACCAGATGTTGGTAACAGCTCAAGTAAGCCATACATACAAAGAAACAAACAAAAATAAGTTCAGAAATTAAGTTATGTGTAATAATGTGAAATGACACAGGGAAAAAGTATTGAACACATGAAGAAAGGGAGGTGCAAAAAGGCATGGAAAGCCAAGACAACTGCTGAAAACTTACAGTAATTAAAAAGCAATCCAGCCCCCTGTCAGTGGAAATTAATAACAGCTGGTTCAGTCCCAAATGATGGCCTACAAAAAGGTCTCATTGCCAAGGTGTCACACAAGACACATCTCATGATGGGTAAAAGCAAAGAGCTGTCTCAAGACCTTCGCAACCTAATTGTTGCAAAACATAATGATGACATTGGTTATAGGCACCATTCTAAGCTTCTGAATGGTCCAGTGAGCACTTTTGGGGCCATAATACGGAAGTGGAAAGACAATAATTTCACCATAAATTTGCCTCGACCAGTGCTCCTCGCAAGATTTCTGATTGAGGAGTGAAAAGAATAATCAGAACCTTAGGCTCTAAGGTGCTCGAGCTGCCATACTAGACAGCTTGAGATACATCCTTGAGACACAAATCCCCCAAGCCTTTCAATAACCAAATGTTTCTTAGCATATGTGACAGAAGGAGAAACAGTGATTATGTCAAGTCAAGTCAAGTCATCTTCATTTATATAGCGCTTTTAACAATGTAGATTGTTTCAAAGCAGCTTTACAGAGATAAGCGTATAATTTAAGGTAACAGAGATTGTTTTGGCTTTATAGCAGAGTTAAGTTATTTTCCATCTAAAGTTAGTTTTGATTGATTTGCTTCCGTCGCAACGATCATTTGTTATTAAATTAGGGGCCGCTAAGACGACGCCATTCCCTCTACACAGACTTTAAACGTGAACCTGTGAGAAACGCTGATGGCGTTCACATGCGCATTTAGAATGGGTTCTATAGTTATGTAAATAGTTTCTACAGAATCCAATGCTCTATTATGTAGACGCTAGGAGGTGATGGGGTGGAGGTGGTGTAAATGTCTGTGTGACACACTGCGGAGCATTCGTAGAATGAGCTTAAATACTATAGTTGATTAGAGTAGGTGGAGTAACCAGTCAGCTGAGTGTCAGCTGATATTGTTCAGCGATCAGTCTACCTGAACTACGCTTGAATTCCATTCGGCCACTCAAGCTCTATTAGTGCTCCGCTCTCCCCTATCATTTCTATAAAAGTTATGCTTATAGTATGAATTTTTTTATTAGCAATGACATAAAGTAAATGTAAGCTGAGATTTTTTCCACCTTTATATAATGGAGTATGTGTAAAATTGAGCAGATTTTTCGGTAACACTTTATAATAACTGCACGCTATTAATCATTAGTTCAGCATTAGTAAACAGTTCATTCGTAATTTATAAAGTATTAATAGACATTAATAAGCAGTTTATAAATACAGTTATAAAAGCGTTGTTTTTGATTTATAAGCATATCTATAATGTGTTTAATAATTGTATTTTCATACTTTATTAATGATCAATTTATAATTTCTAAATGAAGTATTGCATTATTTACAAACCGGTTATTTAGGAGTTGTCAGTGGTTCATAAGATCACTTAGAAAGTATAAGTAAATGATTAATTAACTGTTTAAATACATTAAATTATTATTCAGACATATAGTAATAGTTACTTAGTGTGTTAATAAATGGTTTATTAACATGTATTTCTACTGTAATTCAGGGTTAATTCAGGTAGTTCAAAGCATTTAGTAGTGGTCAGTTCACTATTTTTGTGAGCTCATCTGAAGTGAGGACTAGTTATGCCTTGTAAAGCATTTATAAAGAAGATTTAAAGGCTATACATATTTGTATGTTCTGTATCACTGTGTTGTTTGTTTCCTTTTTCTGTTTAGAATAAAACTGAGCCTTTAAATCTCCTTTATAACTGCTTTACAAGGCATAACTAGTCCTCACTTCAGATGAGCTCACAAACATAGTGAACTGACCACTACTAAATGCTTTACAACTACCTGAATTAACTACATTTACTTACACTTTCTAAGTGATCTTATTAATCAATGACAACACCTAGTTTGTAAATAATGGTAAATAATGTAACTGGTTTGTAAATAATCAATCAATAATACTATTGATCAGCCTTACCAAACGTAGACGTTTTTTCCACTAGAAACAAACCTTGTTGTGTTATTTTGATTTAATACTGTGAAGCTGCTTTGATACAATCTGTATTGTGAAAAGTGCTATACAAATATACTTGACTTGACTTGACTTAATGCAATACTTCATTTAGAAATGATAAATTGATCATTAATAAAGTATGAAAATGCAGTTATTAAACACATTATAGATATGTTTATAAATCAAGAATAAAGCATTTATAACTGTATTTATAAACTGCTTATTAATGTCTATTAATGCTTTATAAATGATGAATTAACTGTTTACTAATGCTTAACTAATGATTAATAGCGTGCAGTTATTATAAAGTGTTACCGATTTTTCTAACCGCTGGTTCAGATTTGTTAAAAGCTTCTCAGTGTCTGGTCAGAACAGTGATGTTTCACAGCAAGAGCACCGTTACTAGAGTACAGTAAGGTGGTTTATCTTCATAGGTCAGCTAAACATTGGTCTCTTTAGTCGGTTGAGCCTTCGTCCTTCATTGTGCCGTTGAAAAGAGTCATGTGATCGTGGTTGATGTTTAATCATTCTATAGTTCTGTAGTTGTTTTGAATTCATAATTCCTAATATTACCGGTTTTCTGTCACTCTAGTACATTTTTTGGATCATGCTTTAACATTTGCAAACCAGTGAGTTAATTTCTCAAAATAATTATAATCAAAGTTTGACACGGTGCATAACATCAGTGAGTTACAGAGGTTAATGCAAAAGTGTAACAACACTCCCTGGTCTTTCCTGAGACAGAGGTTTCCTGTAAAAGTGCACAACATTTAAGTCTGTTTGCTTTTTTATTTTACTTAGTTTGAAAACCAGTTCAGTCCAGCAGAAGAGCTCAAACCCAGAGTCCAGCTGTGTGTCTATGAAGAGCAACTGCTCTATGGAAAAACCAATATATTTTAAGAGTGGAGACACACGGCCTGATCTCAGGTATATAATTTCTATAAAAGTTATACTTATAATATTTGATTTTTATGAAATTATTATTAATATACAGCAGTTTAATTATCTGGATTTGAACTGAATAATTTTAAGTTCAAATCCAGTAATTTTCAGTCTATTAATGATCATCATTGTGCTCTTGTGTAAATCTCTATGTATTGTATTGTTAATACATTCACACACTGTAAAAGCTGTTGGTCTGTTACTCAGTTAATGACACATTTACATCAATATCAGTGTGTCTGATTCTTTACCCTCTTCATTCTGATTTAAGGTCAAATCTTCCATCCAGACCAGTTAAAAACAAAACTGTGTACAAGCCTGTGATTCAACCGCAAGACTTTAATGAAAGCATGTATCCTGGTTTCAGGTAAAATGCAGGACTTTTATTTTTTGTTGTTTAATTTTAGGTGCTACAATTCACATCACACATCACTTAAACACTAGAGATACACCTATTACAATTTTCTAGGCCGATTCCGTTTTCCGATTTTTTTTCATTGAGTTTGACCTGCCGATACCGATTTTAGCCGATTCCGATTTAATTTTTTCTAACCACTTTACAGCACACAAATATTTATTTTCTACTTTTTCTTTAATAGAACATTTAACATTTTGCATAGAACATAGAACATTTGTTTAACAGATAATCGCTATAAAACTAAAGTGCAGTGTTATGGAAGAACCAATTCCTTCTTTTCACATCCAATATCCAACTAAAAAAATGTGATATATTTAGCAAACTAAACTTCTATATGAAAACAGCTAATGGCAATAAAATAATATATAAATAACAAATAAAAATAAAATAAATATAGCCTTGCAGTATAAACATATTTCTCAAAACACACACACAGACCTATTGCAATCACTTGTACATCAATGGCAAGTTTTTCTTCGCAAACAGAAGCATTTCTGCTTTGGCACCAGATAGTCTGTTTCTTCTCTGATCTGCCACATGTCCAGCCAGGCTAAACAAGCACTCACTGTCATCGCTTGTACATGGTGCAGAGAGGTAAGCTCGGGCAAGTGGAGCAAGTGCAGGGAAACTATCTTTGTTGATCCTCGAGTAGGTCAATGCATTTTCACTTCTGCCAATGGGCATCTCTGACAGGTAGCTCTACAAATGCAAAGACACTTTTTGTGTGAAATCATATTTATTTTGTCCATCAAAAGTGTGCTTTCCGTGTGCACGTGTGATGCTGATGTTGCGCAATGTTAATCATGCGGTGTCCGAGTGCATTTGACCGGCATAAAATCGGCATATGTCAGACTGACCGGCCAGTCGCCGATCGTGGCCGATCACGTGAAAATCAGCCAATTCCGGTCACCAGCCGATCAATCAGTGCATCTCTATTAAACACATGATTAATGATTGAAACATTTCAGAAAACTAATGATGTTCTGTCCCATAATACAGCAAACAAAAAATCCATTTAGTAATTTATGGTTATTTACTTCTCTAACTTGTGTAATAATGTGGTATTTTAATCTTACAGCCATGACTCTAAACCTGCTGAAGTCCTCAACACATTGAGATCAAATCTGAAACAGAAGTTTGAGTGTTTGTATGAGGGAATATCAAAGCAGGGAAACCCAACACTCCTGAATGAGATCTACACAGAGCTCTACATCACAGAAAGTGGAAGTGGAGAGATCAATAATGAGCATGAGGTGAGACAGATCGAGACGCAATCCAGGAGAGCAGAAACAGAGGACACACCGATCAAATGCAGTGACATCTTTAGACCTTTACCTGGACAAGACAAAACCATCAGAACTGTGCTGACAAAGGGAGTCGCTGGCATTGGGAAAACAGTCTCTGTGCAGAAGTTCATCCTGGACTGGGCTGAAGGGAAAGAGAATCAGGACGTCCAGCTCATATTTCCACTTGCTTTCAGAGAGCTCAACTTGATGAAGGACAAAACACTCAGTCTTTCAGATCTTCTTCATTGCTTTTTACCTGAAACCAAAGAAATGGACATATCCAGTGATGAGTATAAAGTGTTGCTCATCTTTGATGGTCTGGATGAGTGTCGTCTGTCTCTGGATTTTCAGAGTGATGTGAGGTTGTGTGATGTGACTGAATCCCCCTCAGTGGACGAGCTGCTGACGAACCTCATTGTGGGGAATCTGCTTCCCTCTGCTCTCATCTGGATCACCTCTAGACCAGCAGCAGCGGATCTCGTCCCCTCTGAGTGTGTCCATCGAGTGACAGAGGTACGAGGCTTCAGTGACCCACAGAAGGAGGAATACTTCAGGAAGAGAATCAGTGATCAGAGTCTGGCCCACAGGATCATCTCACACCTGAAGTCATCAAGGAGCCTCTTTATTATGTGCCACATCCCAGTGTTCTGCTGGATCTCAGCCACTGTTCTAGAGAAGATGTTGAGTGAAGCAGAGAGAGGAGAGATTCCCAAGACTCTCACTCAAATGTACACACACTTCCTGCTCATTCAGACCAACATCAAACATGAGAAGGACTATGAGAAGAAAGTGAAAGATGAAGACATGATTGTCAAACTGGGGAAACTGGCTTATCGGCAGCTTGTGAAAGGCAACCTGATCTTCTATGAGGAAGACCTGAGCGAGTGTGGCATTGATGTGGCAGAAGCATCAGTTTACTCAGGATTGTGCACTCAGATCTTCAGAGAGGAGTTGGGCTTGTATCAGGGGAAAGTCTTCTGCTTTGTTCATCTGAGCATTCAGGAACATCTAGCAGCTCTATATGTGCATCTCTCCTTTATCAACAATAACATCAATGTGTTTGACCAGATTACCAAACCAACTAATGAAGACACAGTTTCACTGTCTGATCTCCATCAGAGAGCTGTGGATGAGGCTTTAGACAGTAAAAATGGGCATCTGGACCTTTTCCTTCGTTTCCTTCTGGGTCTGTCAGTGGAGTCTAACCAGAGTCTCTTACAAGAACTAAAGACACAGACAGCAAACAGCTCTCACAACAATGAGAAAACAGTTGACTATATTAAAGAAAAGATCAGTGAGAATCCCTCTCCAGATAAATACATCAATCTGTTTCACTGTCTGAATGAACTGGGTGATATTTCTCTAGTGGATGAAGCTCAACCTCATACGAGCTCTACGTGGTCTGGAGGATTACGTGATGTGAATCTCTCCTCGTCTCAGTGGTCAGCTTTAGTGTTTGTGTTGTTGTCCTCAGAGGAGACACTGCAGGAGTTTAACCTGAGGAGATTTATTGTAGCCAGAAATTATCTGTAAGTAACACTGAGTGCAATCATTACAGTCTAAAACATTATGAACAAAGAGAAACTAAGAAATCAGATGTGTTTAAATCACGGTGCACAGATTGATTTCTGGGATATTGTACATAATTTGTGGGTGTTTCTCAAACCGTGTCTGTGTCCTAGTAAGGCTGCATATCTCGACTGCCACGTCATCAAGCGCCTCTGAAGGCCGTCTCAGTTTATAGGATCTTTTGAAGACTTGGAAGGATCTTTTGAAGATCTTAATTTTGTCTTTAATTCTGCTCATTTTGAAGGATGCATCAAGTGTATCCTTCGTGTTCTTCAATCTCCCACAATCCTTTGCACACATTCCAGTTCACGTAAAAGAACTGATGGAAAACTAGTCGGCACTGAGTTTATCTGAGTTATGAAATGTAAGACACAGATAATGTATTCGGGGATGAAGGCATACATGTTATCTTTTATTTCTGTGTAAATTAATCACTGAACACTAAACTGACAATAATGTAAGACACTGGGAGAGCCTGGCTGTCATTCACTGTATTGCATTAATAATAAAGCCAGTTAATATAAAGATATTTAATAGAAAAAGTATTTTTCCTAAATTAAGTTTTAATAGTATATTCGTGCTGTGACCGTGGGGCGGGAACATGTGTGACGTAGCCATGCACACTTACTAGAGCGTCTCATTCTAGTGTTTAATGCTGAGGACTCGAGTCTACAAGCCTCAGAAGGACCCGTGTAACTTCATTTTCCAGTTGAGTGCGCGAGCCTTTCAAAGTAAACTCATTTGACCGTTGTGTTATGTATATGGGAAACTGGAGAAATGGGTGAATGTCCATCCTGCTCCTATGATAGCGGCAATGTGAGGGAGGAACAAGACGTGTGTAGGAGCTAAATCTAATACTTTAAGCTACTGAGTTGTTTGGTCCCGGAGTAATTAGGTTGACTCACTTGCTTGCGTTTTGATGTTACATTGTCTACTTCCTCCATAAGAAAAGAGAGACCATTCTTCCGTTGCATCACCATACACTTTTATTGACTTCACAACACCACCGTGCATAATGTCCAATTTTGCTTTTTCTTTGTATTAGAGAGAAGTTGACATTCGTTCACCGCTTTCGCTATTGCGTTCAAAACTTTTTTGCCTTTCCGGATCAACACATCTATCTACAACATAAGGAAGGCTACCTATATACACTGATATCACAGCGCCACTCAATGGACAAAAATGAGAACAACACATAACCCTTATGAACACATTTTGGCTCCTACAATGTGTAATGGAATAGAATAGAATATTTATTGTCATTATACATGTACTGTACAACGAAATTGGATGCACTCTAATCAGTGCAACATTAAGCAAAGTACAAATATAATATACAAATAAAATAAAAATAAATAAATAAAATAAATAAAAATTCTAAAGAGAATAAAACACATATCAACCATACACAACAGATCAATACACGATACATCTCCTAATACTGCATTTCAAATCGCTTTCCTCTGTCTCTGTGCAGCTCGCGAACCACACACAGATACAATAAGTCAGTATGCTCTCTATGGAGCAGCGGTAGAAGGACATAAGCACTTTTTGGGTCAGGTGGTTCTTCCTAAGAAGTCTCAGGAAGTAAAAACACGTGTGTGTGTGTGTGTGTGTGTGTGTGCTGCTTCCCCAGCGGTGGCAGCTAATGTAACTTTATCACAATTAGCTTACTTCTCATTTCAAAAACAGCTTACTACTTGATTGATGAAAATATACGCATTTGACTGGACAAAGAAATCTGATATGTCAAAATAGTGTTGTAGTGTAAATGTAGATTAATAGACCTTGACAAGCGACATTGACAAGATAAAGAAAAAGCAAATCTGTGTTGGCTGAATACGAGGCTTCTACAGTTATACTAAAACAACTTTCACATGTCCTTTATAAAGCAGTGTTTAATTAAAAGAATATTTGAGGGTATTTAGGAAGGTGTAATGTATTATTTACTAGGGCTGGGTAAAAAAAATATTGATTTCTCGATTTTAATCGATTCTCATTTTTACGAACCGATATCGATTCTTAAATCCCAAGAATCGATTAGTCATCCTGTTTTCAGTTGATGAATGAATGTAACATTGTAGCGCGCATTCCATCCAATAAATCACACTAATCTTTGTGCTTTGTTACTATTGATATGAAACAAAGTCTCAGATTTCAAATTACGTCCATTTTCTTACGAAATTCAAAAACATAAATACCGTTTGGCGCTGTGGCATGAGATCGCTCTGGCTAAGCTCAAGAGCAGCAGCAGCGCGGAGCGCACATGATCTTCTCTTCCGCCTTAATACCAATTACCGCGCGAAATAAACATGAATGAGCATCTGAAAGTGTGTTAAAAGGTAGAGTACAACTTATCGAAATCCGTATCATGTGACATGGAATCGCTCAATCAGTGTTTCAACCGTGGAAAGACGTCAGTAAATCAGCTTGTTAACAATGTCATGTAACGTCACATTTACCTCAGAAAAAACATATCCAGTGACCTTAAACTCGTTAGTCAGCTAGAAAAATTAACTCTAGAGAGGAGCATTTTGCTAAATATATGCACCGTATTACATATTCATTATAATTTTTAATATTCTTCAATTTTTAATGCATGTTTGAATAAATCTGTCAGGTTTTTATGACAGCCACCATTTAAATGTTTATATTTCATATAACTTTATTATTATAAAAATAAATAAGTGTAATTTAAGTGTTTGTATGCAAATCAGTTAATTTTTACCTTCAATATTATAGTAGGCTAATGAAGCCTAGTAGGCTACCACTGACTCCCTTAGTTTACAGCATTAGTTAAAGGGCACCTATTATGCAAAATTCACTTTTACATGGTGTTTGAACATAAATGTGTGTTGGCAGTGTGTGTTCACAACCACCCTATAATGATAAAAATCCACCCAGTGCTTTTTTTATAATCCCCATAAATCATAAGCACTGTCTCAGAACAAGCTGTTCTCAGATTTGGGGCAATGTGACGTCACTTTGCACAGGCCCCTCCCACGACTGTTGATTGACACTGCAGTTTGAGCATAGACCCACCCTGAGTGAGCTGGACACAGAGTCCGCCATTGTTTTGACGCTTGAGCAACTGTAGACAAGAATGTCTTCTAAGCGATTGAGGTGTGTTGTTGTTGGATGTAAGAATGAACATAGCAGTCTTCATTTACTCTCGTTGTTACTCGAGGATGGATCTGTACTGTTTGTGATCCAGCTCACGGTCTCCGGAGCGACAGGCCTAACGTTACTGACCACGGCAGAAATGAAAGTGGGAGCGTGCACTTTATGACAGCTCATCGAGTCATTTTACGGATATAAGGTTTACCAGTTTATTTAGCACCCACTGAAAAGGTGTGTATATATTTGTTTACTGTTAGTTGTAACGAGTGTTTTGTGTACTTCGCTGTGTATGTTGATGATAATGAAAGGGAGAGAGAGAGAGTTTATGAGACTTTAATGCGCACTTCTTTTACTGTGTTTATTCAGCTCTTACAGTGATTCTCTGGAGTAAAACTAACGCTCATCTTTTGTGTGATGTACAATAAACTTCACTGAACTCATCAGTATATTTTGGTCATCATTCGGACGGGGTCTGCTACAGCAGGCTTGTATTAATAGTGGATAAAAGCAGATGACAAATAAGTTATAACCATAATTAAACTAAACTATTACCTGTTCTTTCTCCATACAGCATATATTCTCTGGCTCTGTAGGCATTATTGTCCAACTCCAAGTTGAAATGAACACCGCTACTGAGAGTTTCTGTTCTGATATTATCAGATGAGATTGTCCTGGCTCTGAGCACGAGCTCGTGAGGTTCCGCCCCCTGGGCCGGCAGCAGCAGTTAATTTGCATTTAAAGGGATACACACTAAAACAGCATGTTTTTCTGAGCTCCAAAAAATGACAATTTAAACATGCTGTAAAAATTATCTGTTGGGTATTTTGAGCTAAAACTTCACATACATACTCTGGGGACATCAGAGACTTATTTTACATCTTGTGATAAGAGTCATAATAGGTGCCCTTTAAGAGATTTGTTTTCCTTGAGAAAATTTGCCATGTAGCCTGTTGTACCTGATATCCAAAATAATCAATATTGAATTGAATCGAAATCGAATCGAATTGCAAGCTTGTGAATCGAAATCTAATCGAATTGTGAAATTTGTGTTAATACCCAGCCCTATTATTTACTTATGTTATGAATTATTATTGTTAGCATTAATAATTAACTTATTTTATTTTTTTGTTTTCAAATAGTGTCACACAAAACACAGCAGATGAAGTTCTTCAGAGGCTGATGCCTGTGGTTACAGCAACTAGACACGCTGTGTAAGTAACACTGAGCACAAGCATCACTGTTAAAACATTATAACATTTCTTACTTAAACATTATAAATTAATGGTTTAACAAAAAAAATGTCACACTTCAGCTTTTAAACCCTCCACCTATCTGACCTGATTTGTGATCGACTTAATCGTTTTTTTATGATATTTGTGTGAGAAATTTATTTTCAAATATATGCATTTATAATATATATATATATATATATATATATATATATATATATATATATATATATATATATATATATATATATATATATATATACACTCACCTAAAGGATTATTAGGAACACCTGTTCAATTTCTCATTAATGCAATTATCTAATCAACCAATCACATGGCAGTTGCTTCAATGCATTTAGGGGTGTGGTCCTGGTCAAGACAATCTCCTGAACTCCAAATTGAATGTCAGAATGGCAAAGAAAGGTGATTTAAGCAATTTTGAGCGTGGCATGGTTGTTGGTGCCAGACGGGCCGGTCTGAGTATTTCACAATCTGCTCAGTTACTGGTATTTTCACGCACAACCATTTCTAGGGTTTACAAAGAATGCTGTGAAAAGGGAAAAACATCCAGTATGCGGCAGTCCTGTGGGCGAAAATGCCTTGTTGATGCTAGAGGTCAGAGGAGAATGGGCCGACTGATTCAAGCTGATAGAAGAGCAACTTTGACTGAAATAACCACTCGTTACAACCGAGGTATGCAGCAAAGCATTTGTGAAGCCACAACACGCACAACCTTGAGGTGGATGGGCTACAACAGCAGAAGACCCCACCGGGTACCACTCATCTCCACTACAAATAGGAAAAAGAGGCTACAATTTGCACGAGCTCACCAAAATTGGACAGTTGAAGACTGGAAAAATGCTGCCTGGTCTGATGAGTCTCGATTTCTGTTGAGACATTCAGATGGTAGAGTCAGAATTTGGCGTAAACAGAATGAGAACATGGATCCATCATGCCTTGTTACCACTGTGCAGGCTGGTGGTGGTGGTGTAATGGTGTGGGGGATGTTTTCTTGGTACACTTTAGGCCCCTTAGTGACGATTGGGCATCGTTTAAATGCCACGGCCTACCTGAGCATTGTTTCTGACCATGTCCATCCCTTTATGACCACCATGTACCCATCCTCTGATGGCTACTTCCAGCAGGATAATGCACCATGTCACAAAGCTTGAATCATTTCAAATTGGTTTCTTGAACATAGCAATGAGTTCACTGTACTAAAATGGCCCCCACAGTCACCAGATCTCAACCCAATAGAGCATCTTTGGGATGTGGTGGAATGGATGTGCATCCCACAAATCTCCATCAACTGCAAGATGCTATCCTATCAATATGGGCCAACATTTCTAAAGAATGCTTTCAGCACCTTGTTGAATCAATGCCACGTAGAATTAAGGCAGTTCTGAAGGCGAAAGGGGGTCAAACACAGTATTAGTATGGTGTTCCTAATAATCCTTTAGGTGAGTAATTTAAATGTTTATACATTTATATTTATAGGGAAAAAACAGATGTATTCAATGTATTCCATTATATCAGTTTTATATAATCTTTCTCCCTCACATAGAGACATAATCTCTTACAATAAGTTAAACTCACTGATATATTGAATTAATTGCTTCCTGATTCCTGATAAATCCTCATGTTTGATCTAAATGGTTGAAACTAAATGATCTAAATGATTGATCCAAATAATGGGCCACTGATTTATTTATTTTCTCCTTATTAATCCCTGGAAAAAATATAATACAGATTGTACTTTTAAGTGGCCAATGAACGAACAATATTATTAAAATATCAGAAATATTTGTTGAGGTTTCTGCTACCTAAACTGTATAAAATAAATTAGTGAGTGATTTAGGATAAAAGCATAACGTGTCTGAACAGGTCATGTCTGTGGCAAAGACATTAAAATGCAATATAATTTTATGTTAGACTTACATAAGTCACATTTTCGTCATTGTGTCCTTGCAAAAGACCTTTTATTGGTTATTTAAATGTCAAAGAAATGCATTAAATTCAGTGTGAATAATTCCACAATGTGGGAATTAGAGTTGCTAATATGGGACGGGATATTTGCACTTATAAGTTCACTAAAAAGTTATTGTAACACTTTTATGCTACAAACGCCCATGACAAGCATGTAAAAACCATTAATAACTGAATCCTTAATATTTTATTTCTATTTGAGCTGTTCATAAACAATATAGCCTATTTAAAAATGTGGTTCTCACACGTTTATGAGCTCGGCCACTTGCTGTCAATACAAACCAGAGAGAGGTTAACACATCATTGCATATTATTGTCTTCAGTACATGCTATAACTGAGAAAGAAACAGGACTGCCCCCTACTGGTAATGTACGTCATGTGCCAGAGAACTCCACTATCCCTTTCCCTGTGATGCGCATTCTTAAAGGAGAACTCGGCAACTCTAGCGAACTATAGTCACTTCTTCGCTGATTTTCCCTTTTGTTGTCGCATGTTTTCCCCACGAGCTCCCCCTACAGCTGTGGGGGGGCGTATATGTCACAACACGGTCGTAAAAAACTCACTTGCGTCGGCCTCCTCCCCCTCTCTACCGCTGCTCATGTGCGTTTGTTTTGATCGGAGCAAGCCAACTGTATCGTGTGGAGCTTTGTCTACCGAGGTGGGTAATCTGGTAATACATCATACATGCGTGTGTGTTTATGTTGAATTGCCGTAAAGCGATTCGTGTTTCGCGCTCGTTCTCGTTCTCGTTCTCGCTTCTCACGAGACTTCCAATTTCTGTCTTACCGGGACGGTAGTCCCCAAGTTGCAAGGTTGGTTTTCCGCCTGGGAACGCTGGGGGGAGCGGGGAAAGTCACCAATATCACCAGAACAGGTTGTTTAACCATCCAAATGATTTCTAGACAGTTTTATTAAGTTAAAAAAGTTACCAAGTTCTCCTTTAATGGACACATCTGCACAACTTTTGATTTAAAAAATCTATTAATAAATGTTGAAAAGAACATCAACTAAGAGTAATAAATGTTGTAGAAGAATTTTTCATGGTTAGTTGATGTTAAGTAATGTAGTTAACTAATGTGTACCTTATTGTAGTGTAAGCAAATAATCGATCTCTGTGAGTCCATGTAATGCAAGTGGAGTCAAAAACCACACAAAGGGAACACGACAGTAATCCATAAACCCCAGCTGATGAATTAATGCTTCTGAAGTGAAACAATAGGTGTAAGAAATACAAATATTTAAAACTTTTTACACTATAAACCTTTGCTTCCGGCCAACATAAACGCATTCATGAGTTCATGTTTGACTTAAACGTCAGCATGTTTTGAAGCGTGATATAAGCGAATTGTGAAACTCACACGAATGCCGCTCATCTGTGCTTCCGCATCACTTCTCATGTGAGCTTCAGAACGCACTTGTGTCGCTTCACGATGATATCATTAACCCGTGCACAACCTCTGACTGGAAGTGAGTGTTTATAAACTTAAAAAGTGTAAAATATTAGTTTTTTCACTTCATAACACATTGATTCATCATTTTGTGTCGTGTGAATTACAGTTGTTCACTTTATGTGGGTTTTTACAAGATCCGTTTTCTGCCCAGCAGGGGTGTAGAGCTCAAGCTCATCCAGCCCGATCTCTTGAAAGTGCGTATCTATAGCACAAATTTTATTTCTCCTACCATTTATACATCTAAAATAGTTTTTGCGTGCCTATGATACGCACTTTATGGTGTGATACGCAAGCACTCCACACCCCTAATCCTACCCAAGGGGTTTACAGTGTGTATCATTTGCACACAAAAACGATTTTCATTATTATCACATACCTTCTCCAAACTGTATGTTTTTCCTGCCATGGTTAATAGATTGGTTAACAAATGCTTTGCTGTATTAAAGAAACTAACCTCATATTGTCACAACTGCGAGTGCGCTTGTACGCCAGCAGAGGACACTCTTACCACTCACTCTACACACATCATGGACTCAGTTTCCCACAATGCTTTGTCTGTCATCTGTGTAATCATGTGCAGCTGTTTCCGATCACCTCATGATCCCTTATTCACACTAACACATTCATTATTTTATAATGTTATATGTCAATTACATTGTTCACCCATAAGTCTCTCTGCCTATTTACCCAGTTCAGTTGTTTGTCTCATTGCAAAGTCTTGTCTAGAGTTCCACGGCATTACTGAGCGTTTTTCTTGTGTTCTGCTATTCCTGGTTTTTATATCTGCCTGTGCAGCCCGTTCTCATCTCAAGGTGTCATATACTGACGCTTTTGACATTTCGTCTACTTCTAAACGCACATGGCACCCTTTAGCGTCAATATGAGACGCAAATAGATATGGGCCAGAAGGCGCCTCCTAGCGGTCTAACCCTAACCCTACCCCAGACCTTAACCTACCCATAACCGAACAAAGCTATCTGCGTCTCATATTGACGCTAAAGGGTGCCATGTGCATTGGATGTAGACGAAATGTCAAAAGCGTCAGTATATGACGCCCTAGGATGAGAATGCGTTGGCCTGTGTCCTGGGGTGTATTTCAGAAAGCAAGCTTATCTTACCGTCAAACATATCCTGAACTCTTGGTTGATTAAACCAAACCTTGCTTACTTGAGGTGTGCTAGTTACAAAAACGAGTCCGAGAGTAAGATCATCCGACTCAGAGTGTGTTCATGGTTAACACACCAGACCTTCTCAACAGTGCGATGAATCCACGAGTCACCATGGAAACAGACACTGAGAAAAAGCGCCATACTACTACTTTCTCCTTTTGTTAAAATCTTTAACAAAACTTTAATGTGAAAAAGAGCTATATTGTTTGTTTAATGCTAATTATGTAACGAAAAGAAAGATTGATTAAACTAAATACAGCCTGTGCTTACAAAGATAATATGGCTCTATAAGTTTATTTTTTGTTTAGTCATTTTGCTTCCACGTTGCTTGAAAGGAAATGCATTATAGCATAGAAATGTCCTGTTGCAAAAAAAACCCCAAAAAACTCATCAATAGGGCACGAACACCTCTGAAGTAAACTAACCCTGGAACAGAACCTGCTCCGGAGCTGCCATGGCTACTTACATACCCTGAAAGTTACCTCTGTTTGTGGAACCGAAAGTTGAGGTTATCCGCTTACTCACCCTTAAACATACCCGGGTCTGTCACACAACCTGCTTTCTGGAATAAACCCCTGGTTTCCTCATTCTTGTCTTACCATCTGGATTTGTTTGTTTGTTTGGACTGATTTTCTGAGCTCTGACCTTCTGCCTGTTTTAATGGACTGTGACTTTGGATTGCGCTCTCAATAAACTGCGTTTGGTTCGTCAATCGTTGTGCTCAGTGCTGTCCGCATCCAAATCACAACAAACACACTGCCATTCAAAGGTTTTGCATCGGTGAGATTTTTATTGTTTTTAAAAGTCTCTTCTGCTCACCAAGGCTGCATTTTTGTTTGATTAAAAAAAAAACAAAAAAAACAGTGATATTGTTAAATATTATGACAATTTAAAATAACTTTTTTTATTTTAATATATTTTAAAAAGTAATTTATTCCTGTGATCAAAGCTGAATTTTCAGCATCATTACTCCAGTCTTCAGTGTCACATAATCCTTCAGAAATCATTCTAATATGATGATTTGATGCTCAAAAAACATTCATTATTATGATCATTATTTTTCAGGATTATTTGATGAATAGAAAGTTAAAAAGAACAACATTTATTTAAAATATAATCTTTTGTAACATTATAATCCAATACAAATAAAAGTATTGATGTATTTTATTTCTTTCCCCCAAAAAATAAAATAAGAATTCTTACTGACCCCAAACTTTTAAAAACGGTAGTGTTTAATGTTACAAAAGCTTTCTATTTCAGATAAATGCTTTTCTTTTGAACTTTCTATTCATCAAAGAATCCTGAAATAAAAAATGTAAATGACTGTTTTCAACATTAATAATAATTATAAATGTTTCTTGAGCATCCAATCATCATATTAGAATGATTTCTGAAGACTTTGATCTCAAAAATTCAGCTTTGATCACAGGAATAAATTACACTTTACTATATATTCACATAGAAAACAGCTGTTTTACTTTGGAATAATATTTCACAATATATATATTTTTTTTATCTAATACAGAGGTATTCAATCCTGCTCCTGGAGGGCCACTGTCCTGTAGAGTTTAGTTCCAACCTGCTTCAGCACACCTGCCTTTGAATACTCAAGCGATTCTGAAGTGCTTGATGAGCTGATTCAGGTGTGTTTGATTAGGGTTGGAACTAAACTTTGCAGGACAGTGGCCCTCCAGGAGCAGGATTGAAGACCTCTGATCTAATAAATGCAGCCTTGGTGAGCAGAAAAGACTTAAAAAAAAAAAAAAAAAAACACTTGAAAATATTACTGATCCAAAACTTTTGACTGTTATTTATATGCATGTATCGCTAATAAACTAAAAGCATAGACAAACAATCAGTAAAATGCAACCAGTGCAAAAATAAGTCAATTTACTTCATGAATTAAACATACACTGACTCTTTTTAAAGCTAAAAAAAACTTTAGTCAAGAGCAGTGAGAGATTTTCTCTCTGTTGTTTGATTAACATTAATGACAGAATAATAAATTGAATTTATATAGCGCTTTTCTCTAACTCAAAGTCGCTTTACAGGGCAGATAAATAAAACAACAACAAGAAAGGAGAAAAAAAAAATTCGGGGGGGCTATGGATAGGCAGAGGTGAAGAGATGGGTCTTGAGGCGGGACTGAAAGATGGTAAGAGACTCAGAGGTGCGGATCTCAAGGGGAACGGAGTTCCAGAGCCTTGGAGCTGCCCTCGAGAAAGCTCTGTCCCCAAAACTGCAGAGTTTGGACTTGGGGATGGATAGGAGACCGGCTGAGTTGGATCTGAGGGACCGTGAGGGTTGGTAGGGGGAGAGGAGGTCAGTGAGGTATGATGGGGCCAGGTGGTGGATGGCTTTGTAGGTAAGAACCAGAATTTTGTATTTGATCCGGTGGGAAATGGGAAGGCAGTGCAGTTGTTTTAAAACTGGAGTGATGTGGTGCCAGGATTTAGAGTGGGTGATGAGTCGGGCGGCTGCGTTTTGGACCAGTTGTAGTCTTTTTATGTAAGTTGAACTTATACCAAGGAGTAGTGAGTTGCAGTAGTCCAGTCGTGAGGAGATAAAGGCGTGAATGAGTCTTTCAGCAGCAGGGGGTGTGAGTGAGGGTCTGATTTTAGCAACATTGCGGAGGTGAAAGAAGGATGTTTTAATGACAGACGACAGCAGGTTTATTTTACTGCCGTCACTTTAAGACAGAATGCATGGATCTAATTCTGATACACGTTTGATTTTCTCATGTTCGCTTAAGACGTAACCGACGGTGTTTGTGAACCATTCAAACGCCACAAAACAGGATGCACTGACAGACGGCACAAGAAGCCATTGTGTGAGTGACGATTTGAGTTCTAATGTGCTTTTAAATCATCAAGCACGTCCTGTTCCTTATTGTTCATTTATCCATGCTTCTGAATCTCTCTAAACTTTCAATAACTTTAAGCAATTCGCCTGAAAGCAGAGCATCATCATTTACTGAAATTAAGCGGTAAAGCTCTGAGGTCTCTGACCAGCCTTTAAGAATAAAACAAATACTCGACAAAACACATGCATTAATCTGTTAATGCCGACTTGAATATCATATAACTATACATTTTGTGTAGTAACAATGTACAAACAAAACAAGATGACCGTCGATCAGCAAATTCTCAAATCAAGCCTTGATGATGTGAGCGGTCAAGGAGGGAAAAATTGTCATTTGGTTTGAAGCCATACGTTTAAATTACACCAACAAAACTTCATTTTACTTCCAGTCAAGTAAACTATTATACGTTAGACAAATGACAAGACAAGTTCTTTAATGTTGAGGGATATACACTTTTTTCAGTGATCTTTCTCTCTCTGACCTATTGAAATAATTGTTTTAAAAAAAGAGAACCGTGATTAACAGTTTGCATATTTCGAAAGATATTGCCGTATTCTCCTGTGTTGGCATAGGTTTATAAATTATTGACCTTACAAATCTGATGAAATGGCACACATTGTGTTCCCAGATGACAGTTATAAGCAACCTAAACTCACAGCACATGCAGAGATGGAGTTTGAGTCGCTCCACTCATGTAAATGATAACAGTTCATGTGGAGCAGCATTTACTGTGAATGGAGCCGCTCTGAGATGAGAAATATAGCAGCTCTGAGAAATATTAAACCTCCAGGGTGTATACTGTATTTAATTGAATCTCAGCCTGTCAGGTTCAATAAAGCAGGATTCAGTTGCGAGTGAATAAACAGTATATTTATTAGAAAAAGCCCTACAAGAGTAGTAGCAGTGGGTCGGATGAAACAAGGTGCACGGAAGTCCCTCCTTGGCAGCGCAGGGACGCAAATGGGCAACCAGCCTTCCAGGGAACACGAGGAACCAGACGATCAGGAAGACAAACACTGGATCCACTATTCTTTACCGTGATGTTGTTCAGCTCTCCGTAATCAATATAAGGTCGCAGAGAACCATCCTTCTTACCCACAAAAAAGAACCCCGCCCCCGCTGGAGAAGAAGGGCGGATGAACCCGGTTGCTAGAGAATCAGAAATGTATTTTTCCATGGTCTCCCTTTCTGGAGCAGAAAGTGAGTATAACTTGCCCTTAGGCAGAGACGTACCTGGCAGTAACTTTATAGCACAGTCATAGGGACGATGCGGAGGTAGAGAAGCAGCCCGGGACTGAACACTTCCTTCAGGTCGAGGTACTCCTGGGGCACGTTTGACAAATTCACCGGCTCATCCTGCAACACAGAACTAGACACAGACGAACAGGCAGACACAAAACAAGAGGCATAGCACTAATTACTCCACTCAGAGATGGAGCTGTGACTCCAGTCAACCCTGGGGTTGTGTCGCACCAACCAGGGATGACCAAGGACTACGGGAACCAGCGGAGAGTCCGTGATCATAAAGGTTATCCTATCCGTGTGGTTCCCTGACGTGATGAGAGTGATGATGTTGGTGGTGGATGAGATGTCTGGAAGTTTCTGTCCATTAAGTGCACTGACGGAAATCTTGTGAGTGAGGGGAATGATGGGAAGCTGAAGGTTAAGTACCAAAGTTCTATCCAGAAAATTACCTTCAGATCCCGAGTCCAATAAGGCCTGGCATTGTTGAAACTTGGTTGCCCATTGCAGTCTTACCGGGAGGAGAGTTGATGAGGATTTCTCCACGGAGAGTCCACCCGACAGTAACCCCAGCCCTACTACCGGGCTTGATCTTTTACTGGACAGTCTCTTAAAAAGTGCCCGACCTCCCTGCAATACATGCAGAGGCCCCTCATCCTCGCCGTTCTCTCTCCTCCCGGGAAAGCCGAGCTCTACCCACCTGCATGGGTTCATGATCTAAAGCTGGGCTGACCATATTCTAACCGCTGGCTCTGGAATACTCCGGGTTCTCGGAAACCATCGCCTGGTGAGTTCGCCTCTCCAGTCGCTGTAACCGTGCGTCCACTCGTAATGCCAGATCGATAAGTCCATTTAGATCCTTAGGAAGTTCCAGCGTAAAGATCTCCTTCTGAATACGGTCAGCCAACCCATGCAGGAACATGTCCCACTGCGCCTCCTCATTCCATTTGCATTCTGCCGCCAATGTCTGGAACTTGATGGAATAGTCCGAGACGGGTCTGTCTTTCTGGCGAAGATCAGCGAGTAAGCGAGCCGCCTCGCGCCCCACTACCGCTCGATCAAAGACCCGCCTCATCTCCTCGGAGAGTGCTTGGAACGAGGAACAGCAGGGATCTTGGTTCTCCCACACCGCCGTCCCCCACTGAGCCGCACGTCCAGATAACAACGTGATCACCAGGGCCACTTTCGTTCATTCCGTGGAGTACGTCAACGGCTGAAGAGAAAAGAATAGCGAACATTTGGTTAAAAATGCTCTACACAAATTAGGCTCACTAGCATAAGTCTCTGGAGTAGGTAGACGTGGCTCATGCTGATTATTGACACTAGGAGGATTGTGGGGAACGGACGTGGGGGTGGCGCAGTGGGAGCCCTCAGTTGTAGTTGATTGGTGAGCTTGGACACCTGCGCTACCAAGGCTTGCACCGCTCGACCCGTCACTGCCATTTGTTCCTCTTGATGTTCCATACGAGCTCTGTTGCTTTCCAGGATCTCCCGAATCTCCGCAGCACTCGCTGAATCCATCGATGGTCAGATCGTTATGTCAGGTTCAATAAAGCAGGATTCAGTTGCGAGTGAATAAACAGTATATTTATTAGAAAAAGTCCAACAAGAGTAGTAGCAGTGGGTAGGATGAAACAAGATGCACGGAAGTCCCTCCTTGGCAGCGCAGGGACGCAAATGGGCAACCAGCCTTCCAGGGAACACGAGGAACCAGACGATCAGGAAGACAAACACTGGATCCAGGCAGTAGCGTAGCCAGGAATCACAATGTGGGTGGGCCCAGAGAAAATCAGGTGGGCACAGCCTAAAATGCATCTGTTATCAAAATAGGCCAACACAACTACACCTGCTTGAATACACCACAGTTTAATCAGAGCACAAGCATGTAAGTCATCATAAGCAGTGTTAATAAAGAACAGAACGATAAGAACAGCATTTTCACTGCGCGCGGCCAGGCCACACCACACACACACGCGCATCTGACAGATGCGAAACAACATCATCAAATCAGCAGCAGGACAGTAGTGGACAGTGTGTAAAAACCAAAAACAATGCTTGGTCATAGTCTGGCTCAGCGGCCACATAAACCACGTTATATAAACAACATTGACTAGGCAACTACATAAACGTAGATTGGCTTACTTTTGATGACTAGCTTATAACAGGAGACGACGGGGCTGGGGGTCGCACACAGTTTTAAATTCGAACACATTATTCTCTGAGTGTACACACACCGGCGGTGTCTGTCCGCTGCGCCCAGCAACGGCTCAGGACCTTGTTCAAAATCTTGCCGCGTCACAGAGCGCTATTTACATAGTTTTATATTAAATTTACATTTATTTGTCTCAAATCGTAGTTAATGAATCTGACTTCACCCTGGGCTGCAATATACGTTTAGTTTTATATTCATGTACAGAAATCAGCTGCTTGAATTAAATTTGCTGACATTATCGGATTTTCAGGTGAGAGTTGTCCTAGACGCGGCGCTGCGCGTCCAGTGTGCGACCCCCTTAAGAGTTGAACACTGCAATGATTTCGTTATAGTCCAACGATTCATTCAATTCTCCTGAACATCTGCATTATCTTCCTCCTGTGGTGGCTGGTGGCCGTGGTCTTTTTGACACAAACTTGTTGCTCTGTTTCATTTTAGTTTAACATAACGTTCCTTAGCTAAACTTCAGTGTCCCTCTGTGAAATGTGCTCGTCGTTGTGAAGGGGGGATGGGCTGTTCGCAATCATCCGAGTCTGTGCGCTACGCGGGCATTTCGTCATCACCATGACAACCAAACAAGAATCAAGAAACATTAAGATTTATTTTTATAGGTCAAAATTGTTATAATCGCAACATAATTTCCTAGGCTACCTTGTGAGGCCACTGAGTGACTAGATGGGCCTGACTGACAGGTGGGTGGGCCCAGGCCCACCCGTAGCTACGCGAGTGGATCCAGGTACAAGACGAAGGAACACTGAGACGACCAGGACATGAACACTGGAAACTCCAAAATGATCTGACAAACACAAGGTCATCCACCTTGACATTAAATAGACAACCAAATCAGCAGCAGCTGGCGCTGATCATCAGATCAGCAGTAATCAGTGGCCACGCCTCCAACACACACACACACACACACACACACACACACACACACACACACACACACACACACACACACACACACGGAGAGAGATAGTGAGAGACAGTGAATTCATGAACCGTGACACAGCCTTTGTGAATTCACAGTAGCACTATGGTATTGTTTGGTTTTTAAATGTTTTTAATATATCGTGCAGCCTTAGAAAACGGTCTAATAATGCGGTTCATGGACTGTCGTCTGTGGAATGAATCACTTCTGAATTTTGCCGGTTACTCGACATAAATTATCAAAGATTTTTTTAAATTGAGTACTTGTTGATTTTAATTGAGGAATCGTGACAGTCCTAATTACATTCATTAAAACAATTGGGAGTTGACATAATTACCATTCGTTAATTTTAATATCACATCTGTGTAAATGAAGTGTAAGAAATAATATTTTTATGTGTTCAAGTGTTCAATCTCTCTTTCTTGAGTTGAGGTGATTGAGTGATTGATCTGTAAATGATTGAACACATTAGCTGCTCCTCAGTAACCTGATACGATCAACATCTAACACTCTTTATTTTAAACACAATCTCAGCACAGACTTTAGTACATGAAGAACAAGATGAATTCATCCTTAATGACCATCACATCCATAATTTTACATTATATAATCATTTATATTATATTATCATTATATTATCATTTATATACGTTTCTATATAAGCTCTCACACAAACACACAAATAACATGGTGAATCTCACTTACATCAAACATGGTGATTGTGCTTCTTTTATTTTAAATGATGAAGTCTGTTGATTCGATCTGTGTGTCTGATCTGAGAGAGTGAAGAGTGTGTCATTGTTCTCTACAGGTTGTTTGGTTGTGGTGTCACAGATGAAGGTTGTGCTGCTCTGGCTTCAGCTCTGAGATCAAACCCCTCACACCTGAGAATACTGCATCTGTCTCAGAATAAACTAGGAGACTCAGGAGTGAAGCTGTTGTCTGCTGGACTGGCTAATCCTCACTGTAAACTGGAGAGACTGTGGTAAGATCATCTCTACCATAAAGACTCAAGAGTGAATAAGGATTCATATATACAGTAGATAGTTCATACTATATATCCTTTGGCGTAAGCCCCATCTGGAAGTGAGGAATATAAAAATAAAAAAATCAAATTCCCTCAGTATTGAATGATCTAATTCACTACTTTCTACAATACTACAATAACAATGACAAATTAATTGTATTAGGTTGTGTTGTATGCACTAAAACAGTCCAGTATATAGTCAAACTCCTTTTTATGTTGAAATAGAGATTTCTGTTTCACCCCACTCCGCCACTGTTCGCACTATGTGCCAATATGTAGTTCATGCAGAGATATCTGTATAGGCCTATATATTATTTATATGACAGACCTATAGGTTTGGATGTTTTGTTAATGGTATTTATTAAGAAGATTGACTGAATGTAGGTAATAGTTCTGGTGGATGAAGGACACCTCAAGAGGTAAAGCCCAGCGGCCCCTTATAGTCTCAATGCGGCCCTGATTATCCCACAAAAGAAAGTAAAACCAACAGTTAAATAAACAGGATGAACTACAAACCAGACAACAGATGCAGGATACAGTGAAAAGGGTTTTTAACCTGTTAACCGTTGCCAGTGCGCGGGCGCACTGAAGCGTTTTTTTTTTATATGTAGTTCAAAGTTACTATCAGATTTAATGTTATACCTTGACAAACTATACATCATTAAAAAGATATAAGACTCAAGTTTCAGTATTTGACCACTATTGTATTCTGAGAAACTTGTATTCTGAGAAAACTAGCGACAGTTATTTCTTAATTTGTGTCAGGAGTTATGAAATGAAAAAATGAGTCGATACCTTTAATATGAATTATGCGCGTCAGCCGCTTTCATTCATAAAAAAACTCTGTGCTGTCGTCATGACAGCGCTTGACAAAACAACGTCCCTCAGGGCTTTTAGCTCAAAAATGTGCAGATTTGGAGAAATATTGATATATTCTCATAGGTTTACATCAGATTTCTATAGACAGGAATAATATTTATTGAATTTATACCCAAATGCGTCGATGTAATCATTATGAGCGCTTTGATACTCTGATACTGTGTTTTCAATTCATACCAATAGCCTGAGGGCGCCCTATGCACAATAATAGTCCATACAGATGTGGCCTTTAAAAATGCGCGTCTCTGAGAGAAGAATGCCACGAGCACTTCCGAAATTCTGCCGGATTCTGCAGAAGGGGGATTAGGTGTTGGACGCAGGAAATACTAAAACCTGTAGATGGCAGTCGTGTTTCATGTGGCCATACTTACGACAATACTGTATGTGTGCTCGACATCATGCTGAGCATACTGTATGATATTGAAGTAACATGACAGGGATTCTCGGTGCTTTGGCAGTACTTTGATGTCATACACATGCACGCTTTTTGGCAAGGTTTGGTTGGCAAAGTTTTCTTTTGCCAGTTACATAAAAAGTCACATATTCTTCATAAAAATCCGACTCATAAAAATCCGACTCAAACGCGCATCATTTTTTTTTCTATGTACTTACAGTAGAAGAGACGTGATGTATGATAACTGAGTCTTAACACAATAATTCGCGAAGACCTTTGAAGAGACCGAGAGCATTTGCGCAATATCACTAACTAGTTTATCTAATTTTACATTTAGTTCCTTTTTGCGTCAGAACGTTTTAAATAGCTTTAACATGGTTGTAATGTGCTTTTCTGCATTAGTACTTTTTATATTATCATGTTTCCCTTTATCGATTTCGGTGGGGACGACTCATCATGGGTCATTGTGTACCCACCACTTTTAACTTCTGTCCATAATAATTTGACTTTTGGTTCGATTTTTTTTAAACCGTTTTCAGTGGTTGAGGAACAATATGAGAGAGAAATTTGGTAATCATTGTCTGATCCAACAAAAAAACATTATAATATTCATTTTATTTTATTTTTCATGTTCGCATTTATGAGGGAAAAAACAACGTGTCAGTTCCCGGGTTACGGACGAGCGCTCTGAAAGCGCCACTAAAAGACTGCTTTAAAACTTTCACAGAGACCTTAAACAGAACAGCTGCCTTTCTTTAAATTGAATTTCGTTTTGTATTAATTATATCTTAATTTTAATCAATGTTTCATGAACCAATTGCCTTGATTTATACGAAGTATATAGCAGACAATCACGACATTGGAGGCGCCGGCAAGTGAACTGGAGTTCGTCTCATAAATGAACCGAAACTCAGCGTATAATTCACATTCACAGCGTATTTAGACACATTTAGATGCATTCATAATCATTACTTTTACCGGTTCTTTGTGGCAAGCTTTATGCGTGCGGTCGTGCGCTTGAGTGCGGCTATATTACGTAAACGCTCATTATCCTGTAGGCTAAAGTAGTAATTAAATGAATATAAAGGGGAGATTTGTCCACGAATGACTTAAATGAACAACTAAAACGTTTAGTTGGAAGCAGCGAGCCCTTACTCCACATATTTTCGAACCAGGCAACAGGACATCTGGGTTGAGCGAGCGACCCTGCGGAATATTCAGAAATGCGCTCTCCACTCACGAGCTCTGATCGGAACAAACCCGAACCACACTGTCTGCTGAACTTGCGCAGAAACATCAAAATATAATATTTTCTAAGGAAGAATTTTAAAACTTCATTGGTGGTAGTTGAGAAGAATTCCTAAAAAAAAAAATTTTTTTTACAGTGTATAAATAAAACGACATGAAGGAAGTTAGTTCCAAAATGTAATTAATTGCAGTCTTTGTTTTAGCTGCTTGTTTTAGCTGCTACCAATTGACACAGAGTCAAGAAATTACAAACCACCCACCCCCCAGGTCTGCCGATTCTTTGCCAACCCCCAATGCTAATCGATCTCCTCTCAGGGAATCAAAAGAAAACCGGTTTTTCCAGTTTTCACCAGCGTGTGGGCGGGGTTTTAATCCCTTGCAGTTCCTTTGTTTAAATGCTATTTAAGCTAATCTACTATACATACGATTTAAGTTATTTTAAATTAATGTTTATAACTTATAAAAATAAGTTGATATCGTGTAACTTAATTTGACATATGTTGATATAACCAACTGACATTGTAGGCTAGTAGATTAGATTGCATGCAGGAAAAGGGTTATGCTTTGTATTAAGTAATGAGCGTTTAGGCTACTATAGCCGCACTCAAGCGCACGACCGCACGCATAAAGCTTGCCACAAAGAACCAGTAAAAGTAATGAATGCGTCTAAATGTGTCTAAATACGCTATGAATGTGAATGTGCATTATACGCTGAGTTTCGGTTCATTTATGAGACGAACTCCAGTTCAATTGCCGGCGCCTCCAATGTCGTGATTGTCTGCTATATACTTCTTATAAATCCAGGCAATTGGTTCATGAAACATTGATTAAAATTAAGATATAATTAATACAAAACGAAATTCAATTTAAAGAAAGGCAGCTGTTCTGTTTGAGGTCTCTGTGATAGTTTTAAAGCAGTCTTTTCAGAGCGCTCGTCCGTAACCCGAGAACTGACACGTTGTTTTTTCCCTCATAAATGCGAACACGAAAAATAAAATAAAATGAATATTATAATGGGTCAGACAATGATTACCAAATTTCTGTCTCATATTGCTCCTCATAACCACTGAAAACGGTCAAAAAATCGAAACAAAAGTCAAATTATTATGGACTATTATTATGGACTTTTTGACGAAATCTAGTGGGTACACCGCACCGTCCCCACCGAAATCGACGCTTATGATAGTACAATATCTTTGCTTCTGACAAGTTTCTGTAACAAATCCGTAAATCAATCACAAAACGTGTTGATGTGTTGGCGAATACAATTTTAAATGGTCAATTTAAAAAAAGCAGAAACGTGTATAAAACCCGCTTCAATAGTTAACAATATCTGAACTGTGCTCTTTTGCAATACTTCTAATTTTCTCATGCACTTTGTCTTGTATTTCTGCAATAGATTAATTGATCTGGCCATAATTGTGACCAGACTAACGTAATTTCTCTGTCATTTCTCTGTCTTTTTATCTCTTTTAAATATCGCTACTTTTAGAAAAAAATGACATAATTATGAATCAAATTATTATGAACAAACAATGAAACTGTGTCAAAATTCGACAACAAAGAATTATCAAAAGGCGATATAACGCACATTTCAGGTTAAATTAATTATATAAGAAACAGGGAACATTTTGTAAAAACAAAACTGAACAAAATGCGTAATTAAAATAATTGTAGACCTATTATGTTTTACCAAATATTTAATACCACTTCCCCATAATGATGTAATTAATTTTTAAAACATCTGTCAAACTGTCAATCAGATACCTCTTATCTAGCCATTTTTATTTTATTTTAGAAGTCATGACTGTTGATCACCCTTTATATGGATTTTGTGAATATGAATATTTAAAAGATTTACAAACTGTCTGCAAGACCTCAAGCCAACCCCGGACATTCTGCGACTAACGTGGAAAAATAGACAGTTCAATTAAAATATTTATTAATAATGTAATTGTAATGGCAATCAGATGCGCCCAAAATAAATGCAACGCGTTGTGCTGCAACATTATCTCACAAGAACAATCACACAATAAATATCTGCAGGAATTAAGAATCTGGGTAAGTCGCATTATTTAAGCCTTTCATTATGTTAGGATGATTTTGTGTATAAAATTAAAAAAAATACTGCTGGGTTTTTACAGGCAGAGTCACGTGTATTATGCTCACACTAAATTCTCTGTTGCACTTAAATGCGCATTGCACGCACAATCATCTTAATAGTTGTACAAAATAAAGTTATGCGCTGGCAAGAACGTCACTTTGCTGTTTTAATAAAAGCAATGTTAAATATTCTGCATGCACTCATCTCCTGGAAACCACAGCAATGACAAAGCATATATAAAAATTCGTAAACGTTGTCCAATACCCCTTCTCGTCTTAAGAACACTTTGATGAACCTTTTGGATTTACAAATATTTTCAAATGTCTGTATAATACAGTACTGTAAATATTTGTGTCTATTATTATTTATAATTTATATTTTATTGTGGATGTTTTCTCACAATCATGACATAATGTGAAGTAAAATGAAAAATCTAATGTAAAGTTGTTTTTTATGCGCCACCTGGTGGATATTCTGTGAAGCGAAACACATTGAGGGAATTTGTAAGTAGCGCCCCCCGAAAGCACTTGCAGAATTCTGCGAGACTGTGCGAGACGAATTGCCGAATGCCGCGGGAGAAAACGCGCGTTTTTAAAGGCCACATCTGTATATGGAACATGAAGAAGAGCCATGATCATGTGACATTCCAGGACGTCACTGATACATACAAAGCTACAGAGATCGCGCTGTAACATGCAGATAAAGATGTTTTGAAGACAATAAACATGATTGCAATGATATTTGAGTTACCTGTGTTTTTCAAGCCATGCCAGGTATTTTCGTAATAATAGATTATATTTATAATGTAATGCTAATCTATATAGACTATCATTGTGCAGAATACTATACCATAGTATATTTTCTGTCAGATTTTTTAATCTGAAGCCAAATTAAATCACAGAAGATTATTTAAAATACTCGACTTGCGTTATAAAGTACGTTTGGAGCACAAACATGGTTTTAATCTCATAAATTGTCGTGTATTGATGGTGTGCTAAGCTAACATGCTAGCTAGCCCTAGGTGCACCTGCCAGTAGCAGTTATACTTTTATGATTTTTTGAATGCTTACTGAAATGTTTCTTTATTCAAGAAATGCATTTGATACAGTTTAAAATGTGAGGTGAACTTTGAGAAAAGAAATTAGGGACTGAAAACCTATGAATAGCCTGTGAATAGCCAGTCGTTAGTAACTATAATGCAGACAAAAGAAATGCATATTTAGAGCCATAACCAGGCTGGAGAGGTGTGAATGTGTGCAGGGGGAGACTGAGACTGAATGGGGCTCGTTTGCACCACAAAACAATAGAGACAATATACTGGATAGATGGTTAGAAGATGACAATAAACATCAGTTGCATTTTAGAGTCAAATCAAAATAAAGTCATTTGACATGGTCTTGAAAAACATTTAACTAAATACAGAGTTTTGGATTTATTATCTTCAGATTTTAAACATAAAATGTTTAGACATGTGGCTTTAGCTGTAGTGCATTTCTTTCTTTTATTTTCATGAGGATGTTTCATAAAAATTAATTTCTAATAACTTTACAAAATTTTGAAGCTATTTATAAAAAAAAATTTCATTATGACAATAATTAATTCTACATTTACAATAAACTGCCAGGTGTCAGCTTTCAAATGAGATCATACTTGTGCTTTTAGTAGAAAGGGTTCATGAACTGTATCTGTTTCAGTTTGGGTATGTCATTTCTGGGGATTTTTCAAAAGTGGGGTTGCAGCTTAACAGGTTAAAGCACAAATGTTTGTTGTAAATCATCTTGTCTTGCAATGCTTGTGTAAACAGAACCTTGTAAAAGCGTGAGCATTTCTTCAAAATGTGTGTGTGCAGCTGAAAAGAGGGAAGTGGTGTGTGTTTCACCTGAACCAGGACTGTCACCATATCAGATTTATCACTACATGATTATCATGGCCAAAATAACACACAATAACAATATATCACCATATCTATGGAAATCTTGAAAAAATAATAATAATAATGCTATCAGTCAAATTCATCTTTACTTTGTTTATTTTGTGTTATTTTTGAAAAAGAAGAATCACTCCATCACATACAAAAGGAACAATTACACTTAATGCGACCCGTTTGAAATAATGGTAACACTTTATCACAAGTATACAGTAACACAGCGCTTATAAACCATTTGCAAACTATTAGTTTATAGTTAATGAATAGTATTTAATAGTATATAAGCTGTAGTTAATATATTAAGAGACTATATACAAGTAGTAGAGTTCTTCATTCATTATCACTGTAATTAACAAACTATTATTGTTTAATTAGCTCTTATGTAAAGAGTTAGATAATGCTTTGTTAATAACTTATTACCCATAAATATTTCTCACTTTAGATTAGGACACGGAAAATCAGAAAATGTCATAAAGTGCTTTAATACAGCCTTTATTGAACATTAATTACATTAATATTAAGAGTTCCTTAAAATGTTTACAAATACTTTAAGCTCTCTCTCACACATACACACACAGACACAGACACACACACACAGACACACACACACTCTCACTCTCTCTCTCTCTCTCTCTCTCTCTCTCTCTCTCTCTCACACTCACTCACTCACTCACTCACTCACTCACACACACTCACACACACTCTCTCTCTCTCTTTCTCTCACTCACTCACTCACTCACTCACACACACTCTCTCTCTCTCTCTCTCTCTCACACTCACACACTCTCTCTCTCACTCACTCACACTCTCTCTCTCTCTCTCTCTCTCTCTCTCTCTCTCTCTCTCTCTCTCTCACACACACACACACACACACACACACACACATTCACTCTCTCTCTCTCTCTCTCTCTCTCACTTCTGGTGCACGCTGGGAGCATTTGGGGTGGTGGTGAGTGGTGTTACGGAGAGGTGCTAAACTTTTCTATTGTCTTTCTTACTTCTTTTTCGAGTAATTTTGATATTTAAATCTAATATTAAATCTAGTAGTAAAGTTTAGTTTGAGGTTAGTTGACGCGTTGTGGAATTAGTATTCACGTGGCGAGTACAGGGATGGCATCTCACCTGGATGTGCGAACGCTGTCGCTTCGTCACGGAATTAGATGCATCACTCAAGTTGGTATAACAGTTGAGGATGTGTTGCTGGATGTAGCTGAGCGAGTGGGACATGAAAACATTATTTCCATGTCTCGAATGAATAAGGCCGTGGTGGTCTTTTTGAAAGATGAACTACTGGTCAATCGGTTGGTAGAGAGCGGCATAGTGGTAAGTGGAGCTTTTGTCATTGTTCAACCGTTACTATCTCCAACTGTAAAGGTAGTAATTTCAAATGTGCCGCCATTTATTCCTGATGAAGATATACAGCGTGAGCTTTTGAGGTATGGAAAATTTGCAAGTGGAATTAAGATGGTACCGCTTGGATGTAAACATGAGTCTTTGAAGCATGTGTTGTCTTTCAGACGGCAGGTGTTTGTTTTTGAATGCCCCAACATTAAACGTGTCTTTTCGTTGCGTTTACGAATGAAAATCGTACATGTTGTATGCGAACACTGGGGAAATGCGCTGTTTTGAATGCGGTGCTGTAGGACATGTAAGATTATCATGCCCGCAAAGAGAAAAAGTGATGAATGAGACAGGTCAAAGTAAAGATACGAATGGTAGTGTAGAGAAAACTGTAGAAGAAAGAGTGGAAAATGAGGATCAAAATGTGCATAATAACAAGGATTTAGGTAGTGTTGGTGCTGAGAGGGAGACTAATACTACTGAAGTGTCTACTGAAGTGGTAGAGAATGTTAATGGTGAGATACAGGTGATTGAGGAGATGGTGATGACGGAAACTGAGAAGAATACAGAGCAACTGGAGAAGGTAGAAGGTGTTGAAGTGATGTTAGTTGATAGAGATCAATCAAGTAATAGAAGGATCGTGAATTCAGAGGGTAAGAATTCAGAAGAGATGGTTGAAAATTAAGGAGAGGAAGAAAGTGATGATGATTTGTCAGTTGCATCAGATGTGTCAAATTTATCTCAGATGGGATGTGACCAGTTTTACGCTTTGGAGGAAATAGATGCTTTTCTTGATGAGACTTTTGGGAAAGTAGCAGAAGTGAAGGATTACTTTACTGATACTAAGAAATTTGAAAGTTCTGTACTATACTGGATGAAACGAGTTGGAGAGGACAAAATAAGTAGGAGGAAGAGGTTTCGATTGAAAAAGTTTGTCACGAAAATAAGAGGGGGGGAAACCCAGAAAAAAAGGAAATTTAAATTATGTATAATTCACTAAGGGTGTTTCTATTTCTTCTTTTCTCTCTGTCTTTCTTTTCCCTCCATTTGAAACTTATTATGGAGTTTGTAAGAGTAGGATCCTTAAACATAAATGGGGGAAGAGATAGGGTTAAAACTGATTTCTGAATGTTGATGATGATGGTTCAGTGAATATTTTAAAAAAGAAAAAAATGGAGTTGAAGTCATTGTTGGAACAAAGAGTTAAAGGTGCGCTAGTTCAAGCTAGAATTTCTCCAATTAAAGAAATGGATGCTCCAACTGCTTTTTTTTTTTTTTTTTTGGACTTGAACGGAAGGAAGCACAAAAGAAATGTATGCTTCATCTTAAAAGAAAAAATGGAACTATTACTTCAGATCCAACAGAAATGAGAACAATGGGCATTGCATTTTATAAAGAACTGTTTGGTAATATGGGCTGTGATGTTGGATCTATGGACCAGTTCTTAAGAGATCTTCCTAAATTAAGGCCTGAGGATAAAAATTCATTGGACGTAATGATTTCTTTTGATGAACTTTCAAAGGTGGTCAAACAGCTCTCTACAGGAAAGTCACCAGGAATTGATGGTTTACCAGCGGAGTTTTATAAAGCCTTTTGGGGTGTCTTAGGAGAAGATTTGTATAATGTATTTTGTGAATGTTTTAAAAGAGGTTGTCTACCAAACAGCTGTCAAAGAGCTGTGTTATCACTCCTGCCAAAAAATGGAGACCTAGGCTTGTTGAAGAATTGGCGACCAGTGTCTTTAATGTGTCTAGATTATAAAATATTGTCTAAATGTTTAGCAAACAGGCTAAAAAATATTTTGCATGTTGTGGTGGAAAGTGAAAAAACTTACTGTATTCCTGGGCAGACAATAATGGACAATTTGTTTCTTATGAGAGATGTGATTGTTTTATCTATTAGAAACAATCTTGATGTGGGTTTTTTATCTATTGACCAAGAGAAAGCTTTTGACCGGGTAGGTCATGAATACCTTTTTACTGTGTTAAAACCTTTGGATTTGGGGAGAATATTATTTCTTGGATATAAATACTTTATGAAGATGCTTCAGTTATGCTTAAGATAGGAGGTGGCCTGAGTTGTTCAATCCCTGTTAAAAGAGGAATCAGGCAGGGATGTCCTCTATCAGGACAACTTTATAGTTTAGCCATAGAACCCTTACTGTGTAAGCTAAGAAATGAGTTACAAGGTTTAAAGGAACACTCCACCATTTTTTGAAATAGGGCTTATTCACCTTCTTTCCTACATTTAGATAGGTGGGCAAATGCATTTTTGTGTCAGTGCATGCATTGTTTTAGTTTGACAGGGTCGGCCCTAGCTTAGCTTAGCATAATGAATGGAATCCTTTGTTGCCAGCTAGCATGTCCTGAGTAAAAGTGATATAAAAAATGTAAAAAACCCACCTAATTACTTCTTGTGGCCTGCGTATTCACAACAAGTACAAATAGCGATGCAGATTAACACTAGGCGATTTCCTAGGCAGATACTGACTTGGGACTATATTAGGGGGAAGCACAGGCGAAGCACTGCTACTTGGGCGCAGAGATATCACGCCCAAGTAGCAGTGCTTCGCCTGTGCTTCCCCCTAATATAGTCCTTAAAATATAAGTCAATATCTGCCAAGGAAATCGCCTAGTGTTAATCTGCATCACTATTTGTACTTGTTGTGAATACGCAGGCCACAAGAAGTAATTAGGTGGGTTTTTTACATTTTTTATATCACTTTTACTCAGGACATGCTAGCTGGCAACAAAGGATTCCATTCATTGTGCTAAGCTAAGCTAGTGCCGACCCTGTCAAACTAAAACAATGCATGCACTGACACAAAAATGCATTTGCCCACCTATCTAAATGTAGGAAAGAAGGTGAATAAGCCCTATTTCAAAAAACGGTGGAGTGTTCCTTTAATGATACCAGGAAATAATTCAGGGCTAAGGTATTCTGTGTCTGCTTATGCGGATGATGTAAATATTTTTATTTCTGGTCAAAATGATATTCAGATACTTTGTAAAAATTTAAACCTTTATGAAAAGTCTTCTTCAACCAATAATGTTTATTTTCTATAGCGCCTTTCAAGAACCCAAGGTCGCTTAACAATGCAATACAAATAGCAAACAAACAGTAAGCAAACAGATACAAAGGCCATCTGCTTATAACAGACAAACAGATGGAAACAAGCATACACCAATTGACATGAATCAAAGAAAAACATATTGGACTATTTATCAAAAATATACAATTACGACAAAGCAGAGGTGTCAAAAGTATTCACATTCAGTACTCGGGTAGAAGTATAGATACTAGGGTTTAAAAAGACTTCTGTAGAAGTTGAAGTATCAACTCAAGCTTTTTACTCAAGTAAAAGTATAAGAGTACTTGTTTCAAAACTACTTAAAGTATAAAAGTAACGTAAGGAAAAAAATTCTCTCTCTCTCTCTCTCTCTCTCTCTCTCTCTCTCTCTCTCTCTCTCCTTCGGATGACTTTTGCCGCTGCGCACAACCAAATGTGACTACAGCCTCTCACAAGTTACAAAGACACCACACCGCCAATCAGTTTAGCGATGTGTATTCAGGAGGCGGGAGTCAGATCTAAACCGTTTGTGTAATTGGCCAATTTTTTTTTTTTTTTTTTTAACGACGACAAGCCGGAATGAAAACAAGCCGAAATTAAATAGGAGTAACGAGGCTATTTTTAAAATGTAAGAAGTAGAAAGTACAGATAATTGCGTCAAAATGTAAGGAGTAGAAGTAAAAAGTCGTCTGAAAATTAATTACTCCAGTAAAGTATAGATACCCCAAATTTCTAGTTAAGTAAGGTAATATGAAGTATTTGTACTTCGTTACTTGACACCTCTGCGACAAAGTATGTAGCAAATAGAGCTGAGAAAGTGGAGAACAGAGAAAACAGTGTTGAGGATACTTATTTATTGGGCAAGCTTGAAGATATGAGTTTTAAGTTGTTTTTTGAAGGTCCGGATGTTGTCGGTCGCACAAAGATTCGGGGGCAGCTTATTCCATAGCTTAGGGCCAACAACACTAAAAAGCCCTACCGCCCACAGTAGAGAGTCTGACCCGGGGTACCATGAGTAGGTTTTCAGTGCTAGACCTAAGGGCCCGAGTTGGAACATATGGCTGTACCAAATCAACAAGGTATTTGGGTGCCGGGCCATGTAAGGCTTTATAAACTAGGACTAACAGTTTGAATTGGATGCGGTTTAAGACAGGAAGCCAGTGCAGTTGGTGAAAGATAGGAGTGATATGGGCAGATTTTTTATTATATGTGAGGGCTCGTGCAGCAGAGTTTTGTACCATTTGAAGGCAGTGTATTGCTTTGGATTTACTGTAGTACATTTGAATATCATCAGCGTAGCTATGAAAGTTGAGACCATGCTGTCTGATGATCTGGCCTAATGGTAGCAAGTAGATTAGAAATAGAAGCGGACCAAGTACAGAGCCTTGGGGCACACCGTGAGAAACAGACACAGAGCGTGAGCGATTCTTACCTATCTTAACAAATTGTTGTCTATCACATAGATACGAGGTCAACCACTGAAGTGCCGCACCCGTGATGCCTATTGCAGACAATCGTGAGATAAGTGTAGAGTGGCACACAGTGTCAAATGCTGCACTGAGATCAAGGAGAACCAGGATACTATGTGCACCAGAATCAGAAGCCAGAAGGAGATCATTTAGTACTTTTAGAAGAGCTGTTTCTGTGCTGTGGTATGTACGGAAATCAGATTGAAGGGGTTCAAAGAGATTATGTCTCTCTAAGTGTGATTGCAGTTGTGCCACAACTACCTTCTCAAGTAGCTTGCCAACGAAAGCGAGGTTTGATATTGGTCTATAATTGCTATGAGTGGCGTTGTCGAGGCCGGGCTTCTTGAGGATTGGAGTAATGGCCGCTACTTTCAGATTAAGCAGAACAGTGGCAGTGGCAAGAGACCTGTTAATAAGGTGGGTAATGGGTTGAATGAGTAAAGACAAATGAGTTTTTAGAAGGTATGTTGGAATAGGATCAAGTGTACAGGATGTAGAATTTGATTTGTTAATCATTTTTTCAACCACAGATGTATTAGTGAGTGAAAAAGTGTCTAGCGGACAACCAATCAAATATGGAGTTGAAGGGGTAGTGGCAGTAGAAGAAAACGACTGATAAATGTTGTAAATTTTTGTAGAAAAAAAAGACTGAAAACTTTCACAAAGATCAGCAGAACCAGTAAGAGCTACGTTGGATGGTTTGACCAGTTTATTTATTTCTGTGAAAAGAGCTTTAGGTTTGCATTTAGCTTTGTTAATAACAGTAGAAAGATAGTTAGAGCGTGCGATGTTAAGTGCTTCTTTGTATTTCACTACTGAATCAGAAAAGGCTATGGCATGGACAAGAAGGGAGGATTTGTTGTGGAGTCTTTCAAGACGCCTACATTGAGTTTTCAGAACTCTGAGCTCAGGGGTAAACCAAGGAGAGGAATGAGTAGACGGAACAGTTCTAGTTATTAAAGGAGCAAGCTCATCCAATACATCACCAATCGATTTATCATAGGTAGAAACTATCCCATCAGGACACAGCAGATTGAGTGAGGAAGGAAGAGCAGAAACAGCAATGGCAGCGGAGAAATTTTCAACAGTTATAGTTTTCAGATTTCGGTAGGATATAATAGTGTTAGTTATAGGTTTTACAATGGGAAGTGAGCAATCAAAGATAATTAGTTTATGATCAGAGATGCCCAGATTATGACCCTGAACATGCACATTGTCAATACCAGAGATGGGGGACTCGAGTCACATGACTTGACTCGAGTCATGACTTGACTCGAGTTGCTAAGAAAACTCTTAGCAAATAATGACCCGCATAAGGACCCGCATAATGAGCCTTTCATTCAGGTGTGTCACTGAGAGTATGTGAATGGACTTTTGTATGCATGCAAATTGTATAATATCCTAGGTAAACACTTCTTGTAACTATGCAGTTAATTCTCATACTGTATTTTCAGAAAGTTTTGGAATATATCCTCTCCCCAAATGTGTCAATAATAAAAAACAATTACCCAGGGGGCAAAGGGGGTTTAGCAGACATGGGCTGCTGTAAAAGGTTGTCATATAAAAATGAAATCTATGATGTCTGAGGATCACAACCTGGGTGGCCAACCCGGTCAACAAGCTGCTGGAAACTTGTAATTAGGGTCAAAACAATGTTACCTCAAATTCTGCTTTAACTCCCGGAATCACCCAAACATGCTAAAACGGTTTAATTATATTCATGAATCCTGAGCCATATCTTCCTGATACTTTATGCTAGAAACAAACTGAGCACACCTTTAGAAAGAGTGGAAGATAAGCTTTCATATGATGCCTTGATTGTACATGTAATTAGAATGTAAGAGTTAACAATGCCTCTTAATTCATAGGTAGGCAAAAAAAAAGAAAAAAATATTGAACATTCCATTTGTAATCGGTAGCATTCTTTTCCCTTTGTTGTTGTTAAAATAAACTAATTACCATGTGAAGTTAACTTTTACTGGATGAAATCATATTTTGATTTTTTTTTTACTAACCAGACAGTCCTCATGGCCCATAACACATTTAGAGGGAATTCAATGTCAAGCCTATAGCCTGTCAATTCAAACAAGATCCAAGAAAGAAGTTTACCAATAACTGGTGTTAATTGTATACTGCTCTGTTTCTGTATGTACAGTATATCGTTTGCATATTTATGCAATATCAATTATTTGTATTGCAATGTCTATTTCTAATATTCTTTCACAAGTGGGATAGCTTTATTTATTCTATTGAAATAAAAAAAAGGGATTTGAGGATTTTGGGTTAGGCTGGTTAGTGTTCAATCTTGGTGTTTGGAGTGTGAGACAAAGGTACTGACAACTAAATGCTGAAAGACTAAAACACACAGGAGTCATGTGTGGAGTAGGTTTAAAAGTATTTACTGATTAAAACTGTTACATTAAGTAGCAATTTGTACCAAAAAAAAACAAAAAAAAACGAAACAGACAAACAGATTACAATTCAGGGTGATAGCTAATTTCTGTAATAATGTTTATACAATTTGTTTAGCTGTTTCGGAATCACTGCTGCTGTCGCTGCTCTAGTGTTTCAGCATGCTGTATCACACTACACCCCTGGCAGCGGCATCCTATGTAGCAGGAGCAGTTCTTCTGACAACCTTTAACCAGAGATGGGCACAAATACATCAAAAAGTATTTAATTAAAATACAAGTAATTTGTAATTTGAAAATACAAAAATATATTTTTTACAGTCTTCTGTAGTGTAAGTGTGGCGTTAGGTACGTGTAAGAGTCTAGAATATTGCAATATTATTGTTTATTGCAGAAGATGCGCTTTTAACGTACATGTTGCCACATACTGTCATAATAAAAGATAATTACGCATATAACACTATATTTGTATTATTTAGACAAAAACTAGTTAACGCTGCTGTGAGCGTGTTTCTAATAGCGCGGCTGTGACAAAGTTGACAACTTTCTTTCTTCCGACTGCCATTATCTATTTTTTTACTCTTTTTGAAAGTTGTGAAAACACTGTTGTGGCGTTTTTCTTTTGCTATTTGAGCAAATTGGAACACAAAAATATATATTTAATGTAGTCTTTCATTCACTGCTATAGAAGTTAACCCAACTATGATGCCTTACACTTCTGAGAAACCCAGAAATGTGAACAGGGTCAATAGGATGTGTCACATCATGTGATTTACTTGCCAAAAACTGTGATAGGCAATTTGGTAGTCCTATTTGTATTTTATGTCTATGGTCCTAGGGATAGTTCACCCAAAAAGGAAAATTAGCCCATGATTTACTTACCTGACGTCATCCTAGGTGTATATTACTTTCTTCTTTGAGAAGAATACAATCAGAGTTATATTAAAAAGTGTCCTGGCTCTTCCAAGCTTTATAATGACAGTCAATGGGTATATTTTTCATCAAAGTGCATCTGTCCATCATATGTGCATCTGTCCATCATAAAAGCGTATATATCCATCATAAAAGTACATCTATCCATCATAAAAGTGCATCTATCCATCATAAAAGTGCATCTGTCCATCATAAAAGCATATCTATCCATCATAAAAGTGCATGTGTCAATCATAAAAGTGCATCTATCCATCATAAAAGTGCATCTATCCATCATAAAAGTGCATCCATCCATCATAAAAGTGCATCTGTCCATCATAAAAGTGCATCTGTCCATCATAAAAGCATATCTATCCATCATAAAAGTGCATCTATCCATCATAAAAGTACATCTATCCATCACAAAAGTGCATCTGTCCATCATAAAAGCATATCTATCCATCATAAAAGCATATCTATCCATCATAAAAGTGCATCTATCCATCATAAAAGTACATCTATCCATCACAAAAGTGCATCTATCCATCATAAAAGTGCATCTATCCATCACAAAAGTGCATCTATCCATCATAAAAGTGCATCTGTCCATCATTAAAGTGCATCTGTCCATCATAAAAGTACATCTATCCATCACAAAAGTGCATCTATCCATCATAAAAGTGCATCTATCCATCACAAAAGTGCATCTATCCATCATAAAAGTGCATCTATCCATCATAAAAGTGCATGTGCCAATCATAAAAGTGCGTCTATCCATCATAAAAGTGCATCTATCCATCATAAAAGTACATCTATCCATCATAAAAGTGCATCTATCCATCATAAAAGTACATCTATCCATCATAAAAGTGCATCTATTCATCATAAAAGTACATCTATCCATCATAAAAGTGCATCTATCCATCATAAAAGTGCATCTGTCCATCATAAAAGTGCATCTATCCATCATAAAAGTGCATCTGTCCATCATAAAAGTACATCTATGATGGATAGACACACTTTTATGATAGATAGACACTTTTATGATGGACAGATGCTCTTTTATGATGGACAGATGCACTTTTATGATGGATAGATGCACTTTTATGATGGATAGATGTACTTTTATGATGAATAGATGCACTTTTATGATGGACAGATGCACTTTTATGATGGATAGATGCATTTTAATGATGGATAGACGCACTTTTATGATGGACACATGCACTTTTATGATGGATAGATGCACTTTTATAATGGACAGATGCTCTTTTATGATGGATAGATGCACTTTTATGATGGACAGATGCACTTTTATGATGGATAGATGCACTTTAATGATGGATAGACGTACTTTTATGATGGACACATGCACTTTTATGATGGATAGATGCACTTTTATGATGGACAGATGCACTTTTATGATGGATAGATGCACTTTTATGATGGATAGATGCACTTTTATGATGGATATATACGCTTTTATGATGGACAGATGCACATATGATGGACAGATGCACTTTGATGAAAAATATACCCATTGACTGTCATTATAAAGCTTGGAAGAGCCAGGACACTTTTTAATATAACTCTGATTGTATTCTTCTCAAAGAAGAAAGTAATATACACCTAGGATGACGTCAGGTAAGTAAATCATGGGCTAATTTTCCTTTTTGGGTGAACTATCCCTAGGACCATAGACATAAAATACAAATAGGACTACCAAATTGCCTATCACAGTTTTTGGCAAGTAAATCACGTGATGTGACACATCCTATTGACCCTGTTCACATTTCTGGGTTTCTCAGAAGTGTAAGGCATCATAGTTGGGTTAACTTCTATAGCAGTGAATGAAAGACTACATTAAATATATATTTTTGTGTTCCAATTTGCTCAAATAGCAAAAGAAAAACGCCACAACAGTGTTTTCACAACTTTCAAAAAGAGTAAAAAAATAGATAATGGCAGTCGGAAGAAAGAAAGTTGTCAACTTTGTCACAGCCGCGCTATTAGAAACACGCTCACAGCAGCGTTAACTAATTTTTGTCTAAATAATACAAATATAGTGTTATATGCGTAATTATCTTTTATTATGACAGTATGTGGCAACATGTACGTTAAAAGCGCATCTTCTGCACTAAACAATAATATTGCAATATTCTAGACTCTTACATGTACCTAACGCCACACTTACACTACAGAAGACTGTAAAAAATATATTTTTGTATTTTCAAATTACAAATTACTTGTATTTTAATTAAATACTTTTTGATGTATTTGTGCCCATCTCTGGTTAAAGGTTGTCAGAAGAACTGCTCCTGCTACATAGGATGCCGCTGCCAGGGGTGTAGTGTGATACAGCATGCTGAAACACTAGAGCAGCGACAGCAGCAGTGATTCCGAAACAGCTAAACAAATTGTATAAACATTATTACAGAAATTAGCTATCACCCTGAATTGTAATCTGTTTGTCTGTTTCGTTTTTTTTTTTTTTTTTTTTGGTACAAATTGCTACTTAATGTAACAGTTTTAATCAGTAAATACTTTTAAACCTACTCCACACATGACTCCTGTGTGTTTTAGTCTTTCAGCATTTAGTTGTCAGTACCTTTGTCTCACACTCCAAACACCTGGATTGAACAGTAACCAGCCTAACCCAAAATCCTCAAATCCCTTTTTTTTATTTCAATAGAATAAATAAAGCTATCCCACTTGTGAAAGAATATTAGAAATAGACATTGCAATACAAATAATTGATATTGCATAAATATGCAAACGATATACTGTACATACAGAAACAGAGCAGTATACAATTAACACAGTTATTGGTAAACTTCTTTCTTGGATCTTGTTTGAATTGACAGGCTATTATAGGCTTGACATTGAATTCCCTCTAAATGTGTTATGGGCCATGAGGACTGTCTGGTTAGTAAAAAAAAATCAAAATATGATTTCATCCAGTAAAAGTTAACTTTACATGGTAATTTGTTTATTGTAACAACAACAAAGGGAAAAGAATGCTACCGATTACAAATGGAATGTTCAATATTTTTTTCTCTTTTTTTTGCCCACCTATGAACTAAGAGGCATTGTTAACTCTTACATTCTAATTACATGTACAATCAAGGCATCAGATGAAAGCTTATCTTCCACTCTTTCTAAAGGTGTGCTCAGTTTGTTTCTAGCATAAAGTATCAGGAAGATATGGCTCACGATTCATGAATATAATTAAACCGTTTTAGCATGTTTGGGTGATTCTGGGAGTTAAAGCCGAATTTGAGGTAACATTGTTTTGACCCTAATTACAAGTTTCCAGCAGCTTGTTGACCGGGTTGGCCACCCAGGTTGTGATCCTCAGACATCATAGATTTCATTTTTATATGACAACCTTTTACAGCAGCCCATGTCTGATTTCCTAAAAAACAGGTGTTTTGCCCCCTGGGTAAATAATAAATAATTGAATGAGAAGGCTTATATTGACCTATTAAGATGTTGCTTACATCTACCTTGTAAATATATTTTTTGCTATTTATGACCGCCGCTAGCGTAGCTAGCGAAAGCGGTCATATAGGGATTGTCAAAGTTTTTTTTTTTTTTTTTTCGTCACCTTACTGAATTTTTCGTCAACGATACCAGGGACACCGAAACACCGGGGAACATGAAATTTGATGGGCATGTAGCCCCACTAGACTTCTAAGGAAAAATTTCGTTTGGTCCCCGGGGGCCACTCCCCCCCCGCGCTGGGCCCCCCCAAACCCCAAAAAATGCAGTTTTTCCTAAATAACTACCTGAACCGTGGCACCGAGGATGAAGAAATTTTTATGGTATGTTGGTCTACTAGACTTTTACGGAAAAATTTCGTTTGGTCCCCGGGGGCCACTTCCCCCCCCGCGCTGGGGCCCCCGTAAATTTTTCGTCAATGATACCAGGGACACCGAAACACCGGGGAACATGAAATTTGATGGGCATGTAGCCCCACTAGACTTCTAAGGAAAAATTTCGTTTGGTCCCCGGGGGCCACTCCCCCCCCGCGCTGGGCCCCCCCAAACCCCAAAAAATGCAGTTTTTCCTAAATAACTACCTGAACCGTGGCACCGAGGATGAAGAAATTTTTATGGTATGTTGGTCTACTAGACTTTTACGGAAAAATTTCGTTTGGTCCCCGGGGGCCACTTCCCCCCCCGCGCTGGGGCCCCCGTAAATTTTTCGTCAATGATACCAGGGACACCGAAACACCGGGGAACATGAAATTTGGTGGGCATGTAGCCCCACTAGACTTCTAAGGAAAAATTTCGTTTGGTCCCCGGGGGCCACTCCCCCCCCCCCGCGCTGGGCCCCCCTTAACCCAAAAAAATGCAGTTTTTCCTAAATAACTACCTGAACCGTGGCACCGAGGATGAAGAAATTTTTATGGTATGTTCGTCTACTAGACTTTTACGGAAAAATTTCGTTTGGTCCCCGGGGGCCACTCCCCCCCCCCGCGCTGGGGCCCCCGTAAATTTTTCGTCAACGATACCAGGGACACCGAAGCACCGGGGAACATGAAATTTGGTGGGCATGTAGCCCCACTAGACTTCTACGGAAAAATTTCGTTTGGTCCCCGGGGGCCACTCCCCCCCCGCGCTGGGCCCCCCCAAAACCAAAAAAATGCAGTTTTTCCTAAATAACTACCTGAACCGTGGCACCGAGGATGAAGAAATTTTTATGGTATGTTGGTCTACTAGACTTTTACGGAAAATTTTTGTTTGGTCCCCGGGGGCCACTTCCCCCCCCGCGCTGGGGCCCCCGTAAATTTTTCGTCAACGATACCAGGGACACCGAAGCACCGGGGAATATGAAATTTGGTGGGCATGTAGCCCCACTACACTTCTACTGAAAAATTTCGTTTGGTCCCCGGGGGCCACTCCCCCCCCCCGCGCCCCCCCAAACCCCAAAAAATGCAGTTTTTCCTAAATAACTACCTGAACCGTGGCACCGAGGATGAAGAAATTTTTATGGTATGTTGGTCTACTAGACTTTTATGGAAAAATTTCGTTTGGTCCCCGGGGGCCACTTCCCCCCCCCTGCGCTGGGGCCCCCGTAAATTTTTCGTCAACGATACCAGGGACACCGAAACACCGGGGAACATGAAATTTGGTGAGCATGTAGCCCCACTAGACTTCTACGGAAAAATTTCGTTTGGTCCCCGGGGGCCACTCACTCACCCCCCCCCCCCGCGCTGGGCCCCCCCAAACCCAAAAAAATGCATTTGTTATTGCTTTGTAATTTGTAATTGTAAACATTTGTAATTGTTATGGTATGTTGCTCTTAAGGGCCCACATCAACCTAGCCCATAATCACTCATTTGTGATTTGCGCCCCTCCCATAAAAAATGAAAATGCAATATTATTCTGCTTTGATCGCCCCTATCTTCAGTGGAGATGTTCAGAACTGCACCATATTTCATGTGTATGATTAACTTGACATCCTCTGGGGGTATCCTCTGCTAAGTTTTGTAGAATTTCATCCATGGGGGGGTATAAAATAAATTCATTTATGTGCACATTTAGTGACTGTACACTCATCGGCCTGTAGATGGTGCTGTTGAGCGAAGGGTTGCTGGTTTAGGATGATACTGTCACACACACACATGCAGGAATACAAACAAACGCAAGCATGCACACACACTGACATCCACACGCACAGACACACACCCATACACACACACATACAAATCCACATGCACAGACACACAAACACACACGCGCACACATGTACGCACACATACATACACGCACAGACACACACACACACACACACACACAGACACACACATACACACACACACACACACACACACACACACACACACACACACACACACACACAGACAGACATGCACATACTATTACTTTTTTTAGGTATATACATAAACACGCAATACAGCCAAATTACTCCACGTCATTTATTTTTGTGGAAAGCCAGTGCAGGCCTGAGCGGCGGTCATATTTTGTACCGCGATGCGGTACATCTAGTTTATTAAAAAGTTTTCACATGTAAATCAACAACAATTACAATTTTAACAATATTTCAAGTGTAATCTTTCTTTGTAAAAAGTATACATTTTGTCATACGTATTTCAAAGTTAAGGATTCATTAGTTTGAATATTGGAACAAACAATATAATAACATCATAGTTGATAATTCAATATACCTACTTTATTTTTGACAAAACATCACATACTATATATTTAACATACAAGCAGAAATTGGCGAACAAAAGCTTATTTGATGTGACAGTATTCTTTTTTTACAGTAAAATCTTTCTAATCTATCCATAACTAATCAACGAAATATTGTCTAAACATTCATATTTCGTCTGTAACATATCGTTTTTATGATATATTAGCATAAAATTTTGCAGTTTAATACGTTGCTTATACAGACATTTTTATTTCAACGTATTTTCGTATGATAATTATAGGTATTATTCAACCTGCTGATTGTTGACTCTGTCTGGGACCTGATCAAGGTTGTCTCCATGGCAATTGCTGTGTATCGCTATGACATCCTGCAGACTGAGGCATCTAGATTAGGATGCCAGGCGTAGCGACTCTCCAGGCCTACACATACACAAACTCTTACATATATACAGATATGCAATCACCCCCCCCTCAACCCACATCCCTCGCCCTTGACGCTTTGTACCACCAGTCTGACAGGCGGGTCTGTGACCAGCACCGAAAATGGCCCCTACTAAAGGCTACTACTATCTTTGTTCTAAGCGTGTGTAACCGGTCTGCTGCCAACCGCTGTCACGATACTCTTTTTCTCTGCGTTGTGTTTAATAAGGACCAGGACACTGTTACTGCGGTTCATCACAATGACGATGTTTATTCACAGTCACACCCAACATGGGCTTTCACCAACTATGGATCTGTGGATTACAGCAATAAAGTTGATAAACGTTGTGTGAGCATCTCACTATTGCATCACCTCTCCCCAGCATGTGCAATGCGAACTCAATGCAACAATTATGCTAACTACACATAACATTAACACAATATAGAAAATAAAATACAATAAAAGTGAAATACCTGTGGATTACAGCAATAAAGTTGATAAACGTTGTGTGAGCATACCTGAATGATACAACACTAGTTTAGCTGATTAATGACTCAAAACCTAGCTAATACAGATGACAAAACTCACACGATATATCTTCAAATTATTGATCCACACACACATATAACATACAACAGAACATACTAGACAGTCTCCATACTGTTTACAAAGGATTATCAAATCGATTTACACACTTTACAAACTTAATTTGCTCACAAATTGAAGAGCTCTGCAAAACGCTTACCTCTCCCCAGCATGTGCAATGCGAACTAAAGAGAGAGGCGCGCGCGCACACTCAAAATGGCACCAATGCAGCAACAGAAAAACATGTCAAAATAAAAGTCTCTAATGTGAATAGCAGAAACAACATATATTGCTCAAAGGAAAACAAAAATAAATCAGTAATAAAACAAGGATTTTAGTGGAAAAGACAACAACAATACATTAAACTTGAATTGTACTTATAACCCGTTACATTCACCCCTTCCAGATTTCACTAAAATCCGTACTGGATCCAAATCAAATAACAACTGGTACAGGTCTGCCAATGAAACATTCATTAGTTCAACTTGTCAGTTACCCACAAATAGGTCAAGAAAAACTCCAGGGTGATCAAACCTAAGTTTATCTTGGAACAATACGGTGCCTTGTACACCATAAAATGACCTGACTCTAATGTTTCATATTTGGAATCAAAATGTATCTTCACATCATACAAAAATAAAACACAACAAAATACTCTTTAAAACAAAGAAAGGAATGACCCACTTCTCTTTTTCAGATTACTTCCTACACCTTGGAGGTAAAAGGGTTTCTGAACCATCGACTCAATTAATCTGTTCACTTTCTTAACAACTCTACCTGCCCGTGTCCTAACACCCTGAACGTCAGTAACTGGAACTTGGATGTCAGTGTCAGTCTGAGTGTCAGTCAGCACTTGTGGTTGTGTATGTGTATCTGTGTCACAGTCAATGTTAACATCAAGAGATGATGGACTGGATTCAGCTCCACTCTGAGAGAAATCTCTGCTCTTATTCTCTTCAATGTGCAACTGATCACTGGACTCCATTTCCTTCGGACTGCAATGGTCTGTTTCCACAGCTTCCTCATCATCAAAATCTGAAACTACAGAACTTTCAAAGTCTACGTTCACCCATCTCCTGGTTCTCTCCTCCAGATCTGTTGGTTCAAAGTCATCCGCACAAGACTCATTTCTGACGCTACGTGACTCACACTCTGAATCTTCCACAGAGGGCGGAAGGCTTTCCTCCTCATCAGGTGTTTCAACAGGTAGGAAACTAATGTCTAAAACCAGGTTCCTGTGCACAATCTTCACTTTCCCTTTCTCATCCTCTAGCTTGTAAATGTGCTTCTGCAGATTCCTATCTACTACAGTGTACACCACAGGTCCCACTTATCCGCTAGTTTCCTCTTCCCTCTTTCTCCTTTATTCGCCACCAGCACACGATCCCCAATGTTCAGACACATCCCTCTGACTTTCTTGTTGTAACCTTTTGCCTGTTTCCTCTGCTCTTTTTCAGAATGTCGCTGCGCAATCTCAGCTGCCTCATGGAGGTACGACATCAACGATTTCAGGTAAGTACCATGATCAACAACCACAGGGTCATGTAGCACCTGTCTGAACATAACATCCACCGGCAGTCTTGGTACACGACCAAACATGAGCTGAAATGGAGCGAACCCAGTTGTCTCATGGACCTTAGAGTTGTAAGCAAAAGTCAGCGTTTGTATTTGCTCTGGCCATTTGTGCTTCTCTTTTAGAGGCAGGGTTCGGAGCATACTTCCCAAGGTCCGATTAAACCTCTCTACTCCTCCGTTTCCCATGGGGTGGTACGCAGTGGTGTGAGACTTTGCGACTCCTGATAGCTTCAGCAACTCCTTTAGAAGGGTACTCTCGAAGTTGGCTCCCTGGTCAGTGTGGATGCGGCTTGAGAAACCGTACACACAGAATACACGATCCCACAGCTTCCTTGCAACTTGTTTCGCACACTGATTCGCACAAGGGAAGGCATGTGCCAACTTCGTGAAATGGTCTGTCACAAAGAGCACATCCACGGAACGTTTCTTCCCATCCTCCGCAGACCAGAAGTCCAGGCATACCAGCTCCATGGGCATAGAGGTCTTAATACTTTCAAGAGGGGCCCTTGCAGATGGTTCGGGAGCCTTGGCTAGGATGCATCTTTGACAGCACTTGATGTATTCACACACATCGTTTCCCATTCCCGGCCAGAAGAAGCGTTGGCGGGCTAGATGAATGGTTCTTGCTTGCCCCTGATGACCCGCAAGATCATGTACACCCTTTAAAGCCTGCCCCTTGAGGCTAGAAGGTAAGACCAGCTGATACCGCTTCTGTTTACTGTGTGGATCTTGTGTGACTCTGTACAGTATTCCATCCTTGAGCTTTAATTTGTCCCACTGCCTGAAAAGAGATAGGGTTTTGGAACTCATGTTGGCCTTCTCTCGCCTCGATGGTTGACGCTTCAAGTTCACAAAGAACGTCGCTCTTGAAATGACTGAATCAGCCTCTTGCATTTCACGAATTTCATCCGCAGGAATCGTAGGAAGGGTGTCAATACCAGCTGGTATTAAATCTTGGTAAGACTGAATTAGCTGCACAGCTCTTGCTTGAGAAGTCTCTTCCCACTGATCATGTAAACTTAAACAGGCTTTGATAGTGGCACTGTCAGAAGGTAAGACAAGACAGGGCTGGAGACAGATCTGTAAGTTCTGAGCTCCTTGACGAAACGCATCTCGAACTCCATCTCCATCAACCGCTTCAGCCTCCACAAGTAAATCATGATATCGTTCCTTCATTAGCCTGCTGCTCACGGTCTTGACAAAAGGGCCTCTACTCAGAGCATCCGCCACCACGTTTTTCTTCCCTGCTATATGCTTCAGTTCAAAGGTGTAAGATGCCAGTTTGGACACCCAACGTTGCTCACATACAGCGAGTTTTGCCTTGGACATGATGTACGTGAGCGGATTGTTGTCTGTCCATACCGTGAATGTTTGACCCTTCAACCAATGGCTAAATTTCTCGCACACACTCCATTTGAATGCCAGAAACTCGAGTTTATGAACTGGATAGTTCCTCTGTGATTTGCTCAGAGTCTTGCTTGCAAACGCGATTGGACGAGCTCGCTCTTCACCCGCAGGCACTTGGGATAATACAGCTCCCAGTCCGTCCAGTGAGGCATCAATCGCCAGGATCAGAGGCAGAGTAAAGTCAGAGTGCGCTAAAACCACACTTTGAAGCAGACTCTCCTTGAGGCAAAATAATGCGCTATCACATTCTGAAGTCCAATCCGTGGGCTTGAGCTTCCTGTAAGTTCCCGCTTTAATATCTCCCTTGATCCCTCTTTTCCTCCTCTGCCCAGCCGTAAGGGCAAAAAGCGGCCTTGCCAAAGTAGAACATCCGGGAATGAAATGTTGGTAATATAAGATCATCCCAAGAACTGATTTGATCCTCTGCACTGATGGAGTACATTTGTCATCTTCCATAAGATCTGCCTTAGACAGCTTCGAAATAACATCAACTTTGGCAGGATCTACTGAAACTCCATCCCTGTCTATGATGTGACCAAGGAATTTTACAGAGGTTCTCAGTAGGTGGCATTTCTTAGGGCTCAGCTTAAGATTGTACTGCCTCAGACGACTGAACACGATCTCCAGTCTTTCTAACGCTTCCTGCTCATTCGGAGCGAACACCAACAGGTCGTCGAGATAACATAACAAGCTGCTGAAGTTCAAATCTCCGAAGATGCTTACCATCATCCGCATAAAGGAGGCTGGACTGTTGCATAGCCCTTGCGGCATCCTATTATACTCATGCAGCCCTACAGGAGTCGTGAACGCAGTGTATTTCTTGTCCTCTTCAGCCATGGGGATGTTATAAAACCCTGATGTCAGGTCCATGGTGCTGAAGAGTGTGTTTCCGCCCAGAGCAGCTAAGCATGGCAGTCAGACTGGTGTGGAAGTGGGTGTGCATCCTTTATCGTTCTTGCGTTTAACCATCTGAAGTCTGTGCATAGCCTCAGACTGCCATCCTTCTTCCACACTAGGACTAACGGAGAAGCATACTCACTTACAGACTTCCTAATTATCCCTTGTTCTTCCATCTGGGACAAAACCTGCCGCAACTTTTGGTAGTGTGCAGGCGGCACTCTACGATAAGGGAGTCTGAATGGACGCTCATCCATTAGCCGAATGCGATGAACAAAACCCTTTACTTCTCCACAGTCCAATGCATGCTTAGAAAACACGTCGTTGTATCTCTCCAGTAACTGTACTAACTTCTCCTTTGTCACATGGCTGACAGAAACAGAATGAATGTCGAGATCAACAAGACCAACATTTTTCAATCTCTGTTTGAAATCATCTGACAATTTAGGGGAATGCTGAATCTCCTCCGCAGACACTTCAGCTCGACTCAGCCCTTGGAAAAGTTCAAAATCTTCCATGGCAACACATGGGAACACGTCTGCTAAATTGCGATTCCTCTTAAGGGTGACTGGCTTATCAGAGAAGTTAGTGACTTTTACGGGAACCCAGCGATCACCCCATAATGGCGTGACAACCCGCCCGACCATAATGTCTCGTGACACAGACCTTGAATTTGTAGGTTCCACTACAACTGTGCTCCCGGGTGACATCGGGACATTTTTTGGCAGCTTTCCCCAGACAAGATGTTCCTGCCTTGCTAAAAGAGTGACACACTGCTGTAGCTTGATTGTTCCCACCTTATCTGGTAGCTCAGAACCCTTCCACCGACACGTGTTGGCCATTACATCCAGGAACTGCTCACATCCTGCCACTGGCTCCACTCTATGATTAGAAACAAGTCTCCAAAAATCATTGCTACCTTTCATCCGATGCGCAAGGAATTTTATGACATTTGTACCAATGATCAGATCATCCCGCTGGCCGGGTACAACGAGAATAGGCACTATGCAGCTCTCTCCATAAACTTTCAACTGGACCTCATACATACATTTTGGTCTTGTAACCTTGCCACCACATCCTACTAAGATGACTTCCTCCTGAAGTGGTGTGGGTGAAGGCAATACATTCTCACTTAACATCTTTTTTTCCACTTTGTCACTAAAAGTGCAGGCCATGGAGCCTGTATCAAGCATTCCCTTAATCGAAAACACATTATTAACACTGACTGGCGCATAGAACAAATCGTCGAATGCCTCAACTACCTGGACATTTTGTGCGATCACCTTGGTTCCAGTGGGAGCCTGTGCACGTGCATTCTCATAAAACTGGTGAAGATCAACACTCTCTAGGGGTTCTTCACTTGTGCTCACGCATCCCCCTTCCGAACGTGAGCCATCTAGTTTAAACCTGATGGACCCCGGAATGGTGCTGGACCGGGTCTGGACCTGTCACTTGTACAGTCCCTTTTACTGTGCCCAGGCTGGAAGCATGCAAAACACAGATGTTCTCGTCGACAATGTGTTACAGTAGAGTGATCATGAGATTGGCATACTCTACAGAGCTTGCTTTGGGGCTGGCAAGATGGCATTTGAACATTTTGAGACAGCGCACGGTCAAGGAGATTAATCAGAGTTCTCATACAATTGTTGTCATCATGTACAGTGTGTGCATTACTGACTCTGCTGCACTCACCTGGCTCTGTTGGAGAGCCAACATCCACTTCATCCTCTTTGAACGTCTGAACGTGAGCGGTGACATGCCTTGTAGTAGGGTGACGCTTTGGCTTGGCTGACATCTGCTCTTTTAACTGTGTGTGGTAACGGTCAAGCTGTTCTTGGATTTCCTGTGCAGTCCATTTTTCTGGAGCTTTGAAACGGAAAACTGCAGCAAGAGTGGAATCTGGGCAGTACTTCACGAACATCATTGCAGCTTCTTGACATGGATCTTCCATTCGTCGCCCAAGTCTCTTTAAAGCTTCCTCCGCAAGATCCACTGCTTTGTTCAACCGCACCCAGTACTCGACAGGATCCTCTCCTGCTAATGGAACAGTTCCATAGAAATCAGCCAAAGGCATACATGAATAATTAGCATCGCTAAAATGTTGTTTCAGGATGTCAATGATAACCTTTGGGTTCTCAACTGGGTTTAAAGCTGAATTACAGCGAAGAGTGACTTTGACGACATCTTTAGCTTTACCCATCAATCTGCTTAAGATCTCTTGATGCTGCTCTGCTAATGGTATTCCTCTCTTTCTCAGATATGTGTCCATCAGCTCCTCCCACTCACGCACACCAAGCTTGTCTGATGCATCACCACGGTAGACTGGGGGCTCTTTTGCTTCACTTTGCATTACTAACCTCACTCCAGTCAAGTTAAGTGAAGGTATGTCTGAGAATGTCTTACTGGTACCTAACCCTTGTGTTTGTGCACTCTTATTCTCTCCTTCACCGTAACTAGCCTCTTTTTGAGATGCTAACATGGTCTGCCCCACTTGTTGAGCTATGTGTGCTATCAAACCTTGCCAATTTGGATCTGCTATGTCTGGAACAGCTAAGGGCACAGTATCATGATCAGTCACACGTGTGGAGCTTAACACACGGGGGGTTCTGTTCACCTTACTCTCTCTCACAATTGGAGTTTCACTAAAAAACTTTCCCCTCCCAAGACCTAAGCCAGTCATTGTCTCATAAGCGTCAATTTCATCATCTTTTAAACTAAATGCCATGTTTACACTTGAAAATCAAATTTCAAATAAAATAAACATATGAAAAATGTCAGAAAATGTGAAAAAATTAAATCACTTAAATGGGAAAATGCATTAAATCAATATTAGAAATCCCAAATGTCCATTTGTATTCTCACTGTTCTTTTATTAACAAAACTGAACCTCAATGCAGCGTCCCTCGGTGACCCAACTGACGTTGATCCTGAAGCAAATCTTCTGATCCGGGTCACGGCACCAATGTAACCGGTCTGCTGCCAACCGCTGTCACGATACTCTTTTTCTCTGCGTTGTGTTTAATAAGGACCAGGACACTGTTACTGCAGTTCATCACAATGACGATGTTTATTCACAGTCACACCCAACATGGGCTTTCACCAACTATGGATCTGTGGATTACAGCAATAAAGTTGATAAACGTTGAGTGAGCATCTCACTATTGCATCACCTCTCCCCAGCATGTGCAATGCGAACTCAATGCAACAATTATGCTAACTACACATAACATTAACACAATATAGAAAATAAAATACAATAAAAGTGAAATACCTGTGGATTACAGCAATAAAGTTGATAAACGTTGTGTGAGCATACCTGAATGATACAACACTAGTTTAGCTGATTAATGACTCAAAACCTAGCTAATACAGATGACAAAACTCACACGATATATCTTCAAATTATTGATCCACACACACATATAACATACAACAGAACATACTAGACAGTCTCCATACTGTTTACAAAGGATTATCAAATCGATTTACACACTTTACAAACTTAATTTGCTCACAAATTGAAGAGCTCTGCAAAACGCTTACCTCTCCCCAGCATGTGCAATGCGAACTAAAGAGAGAGGCGCGCGCGCACACTCAAAATGGCACCAATGCAGCAACAGAAAAACATGTCAAAATAAAAGTCTCTAATGTGAATAGCAGAAGCAACATATATTGCTCAAAGGAAAACAAAAATAAATCAGTAATAAAACAAGGATTTTAGTGGAAAAGACAACAACAATACATTAAACTTGAATTGTACTTATAACTCGTTACACGTGCTCATTTGCAATGGCAGATGGATTGGTTTCTGATGACGAAACTAAGAAAGATTCTTGTAATACTAATATGTTGCACAGCTATCGGCATATCATGTACACAATCATTTTGATCTTCAAAGTACCAATTTATTGAGACCAAACATGGTATACGTGAGGTTACATTGACCGTTGGTTCTATAATAAAATACATAGTATTAAATAGTATAATAGTATAAAATAATAGTATCAAAAGATAATAGTATTAAAAGACAACACAAGACAGTAAATCATTCACAAATGTTCTGGGATGCATGTTGATTTCATGTTAATCAGTTCATCGATAAATGAATGCAGGAGAGTCTGTTCTAATATCTGTAGGTCTTGTGGCAGAGGCCCGGTTCACATTGCTAAGAGTCATAAAACCAACTTATCTGATCGTGGTCATGGTAACTAAGACCTTCTTGCCCTGTTTGGGGGGATGGGGCCACAGATCCCAGAGTGAGTTCTAAATATCATTTGTTAAACTATAACAAATTCATAGATGCCAGCTACGTCACTACCAAATAGAACGCCGTCATATTTACGACCGATCTCGCCCGGTATGGCCGCCCAAACTGCCCATTTGAATGAGAGAGAGAAACAGAGGGTTTCACTTTATTTTGATGGTCCCTTTAACACATTCTGTTGACTATAAGTAACGTTGCACCTACATGTCTACTAACTCTCATTAGAGTGTTAGTAGAGTATTAGTAGACTGGTAGGTTTAGAGTTAGAATAAGTTGACATATAGTCAGTAGAAAGTCTGTTGGAGGACCAACACAATAAAGAGCTATCAGATATTAAGCAGACAGACTACTAATACTCTAATGAGAGTTAGTTGACATGTAGTTGCAAAGTTACTTATAGTCAACAGAATGTTCAAAAGGGACCATCAAAACAAAGTTTTACCAGACAGAGATACCTGGAGAAAATTTCAATTTTAGGCTCCGATCCTTATTTGTTACCCCCAGTTTTCTTTTGTCCATTATTATCTGCCCCAAACTTGCCCCAATTGGCCTTCCATGATATATATATATATATATATATATATATATATATATATATATATATATATATATATATATATATCTTGTGCATACAGTGGGGATCGCTTGAAGGCTTTCAAGAGTACCGATGCATATCAATATGCTGTGAGAAATACTTAAGTCATAGAGCTTCATGGCGCGCATTCATGAGAGTCGGGGCGATGTCAGGAATGAATCTATGAATCTGCTGCTGTTCGGCTGTTTGGCATGGATGAATCTATCTAATCCGAACAGCAGCACTGGCAGAGTCCAGCTGAGACACCAGTATCAGCACAGCCAGAGACATCAGCCGAAGATCATAAAAGACTGCCATATCTGTCCGAAAGAACAGATGATCAATTATAGATAAGGTTTAATACACACAAATATCGAAATGAATGAATCCTTTGAGTCAAATCTTTTTGAATGATTAACTTACGATTCGGCTGCGAATAAAAGCTATCAAGAGGTAAAGCTCATCACTGATTATAATATAACGACTTAAATTGCAGTTTGTTCGTCACATAAAGCTATCATATGAATAAATAATGATATTAATATAACGGACGAGTTGTATTAGATCACTTTTATGATACATTTGTGATGTTTTTTTTTATCTTTTATTAAGTTGGCTTGAGAGAGCCAACTTACTGATATTGTACTTAAACATATGTGACCCCGCCTGTGAAACCCCGGCTAAAGTCGCAGAATCGAATTATGAGTTAACGAGCGTCAAAGTAGTCATAGCCATAAAAATGACAAAAATAGGCCATGTGTGTTTATTGCTGTAAATGATAGATTATACCAATGGTTTTGAGATGCAATACTTACATTTTCATTTATAACATGATAAATACTGAAATTAATGATTTTATTGACACTACGTTATACTTTTGCACACAAAAAAAACGGACGTGGGCTTCCTAAACATTGATTTCAGTCGTCTCTGGGTTTATTTCGCGCAACAACACTGCTGATTCTTATATCATTCGGTTCAGGAACTTCTTTTCTGTGTCTTTTCTATTAGAAAGAGTAAAAACAGACTTTAATATCAATCCGCGAGCAGTAATCAGGTCAACACAATGAAAAAAAAAAGAGACGTAAGCCGCGTTTAGATGTCTGTGGTGATTTTTTTCTTGTCATAGCCAATATTTTAAGAACTGCTTATTTGTTTTGTAGCTCAGTATTCTGCCAATAATATTAAACTTATTTTAAGGACGTTTTTGGCCTGCTACGTGTTATTTGCTGGATGGTAATGCGTTGTTTTGACATCTGACATGGCGACACAGAAGTATGAGCAGGAACGGAAAATAGCTGCTTGCTTAAACAGCTTGCTTGATATTAATCTCGGTGGAATTGCCCCAAATTATGATTTAACCAGTTTTGTGTGTGAGTAAATGATGACAGAATTGTAGTTTTTGGGTAAACTATCCCTTGAAATTGTATTTATTTATTTATTTTTTACTCCAGATTTACTCAATGTTACACCGTGAGCCAGTAAGAGAATGAGAAATGTTATGTTATTTAATTGATATATTATTGACATTTTTTTCACTGATATTACATTTTACTAATAAAGTTATACAAATCATTCCATTGAATTGACATGGTAATTGTTGCTACGATCAAGCTCTTGTGGCACCCCCATTCGTTTAAATGTTTTTATGCTTTTAGCTTTTGGATATGCACATCATAATAAATAGACCTGTTTTACAAAACTTTAAGAATGTTTCCACTGATGTCTCATATATCACTATAAAGGGGAGAATCTCAGCTTTAATGTGTTATATGGCACATATGCAAGATAACTATGGATCAAATGTGTTGCAGTTTTAACAAATAACCTATTTTTAAATTGGAATTTCTCAAAAATATGATTTTCTGAGCCCGAATTTTAGCAAATCTTTGACATGGCCTTACTCAGTCAATATTAAAGATATCAAGGTTATATTTTCACAGAATGTTCTTTACATTGTGTAGGATGATTTTATGTAGAAAACATTGAATCACAAAAAAATGACTTTAGCTGGGTTTTCACAGGCAGTGTCACATATTATTAAGTTGGCTTGAGAGAGCCAACTTACTGAAATCCTATTTAAACATATTATTAAGTTGGCTTGAGAGAGCCAACATATTGAAATCCTATTTAAACTTATTATTATTATTATTAATGGTGCTTGCTGAAAGCAAGGCATCATTAGTGTTCTCTTGCATACTTATTATTCTTCTTCTTAATTAATGGTGCTTGCTGAAAGCAAGGCATCATTAGTGTTCTCTTGCATACTTATTATTAATGGTGCTTGCTGAAAGCAAGGCATCATTAGTGTTCTCTTGCATACTTATTATTCTTCTTATTATTATTATTCTGGACAAAAGTTTGGCGCGTAACTCGCCCCACACCGTTTGTCACAGACCCCTGAGTGAGATGTCAAATCGACCGGCTCATTGAGGAGAGGTGTGCTATGACTTTTCTAAGCGATCGGGTGTACGATGTTCGCACAGCGGACGAAAAAGCGGCCAAAAAAGTCCCATTGACTTAACATGGGGAGTTCTAAAAACATTTGAATCCCAACCGACGTTTTCACACACACAGACTCCAAAGGGCCTGACACCCCTGCGTCTCTCCCTCTCTCTCTCCCTCAGAGGATTTATATTATCAAGCAGCCAATAAGTAATGGCCTAAAATCTTCATAGCCACACCCTAGCAACCAGTTACAGCACCCTAGCAACCACTAAGAGCTCCCTAGCAACCACCCTAAACCAAAAAAAATTAATTTGTAATTTTTTTTGTATTTTTTAAAGCAAAATTACACTCGTGGCCTTGCGATATCGCTCCATGCTTGTGCCTAATCGGCCATAGGCACGAGGCCGCAGGCCGAGTGCCGTACTGAAGGCACTCGTTATTAAAGATTTGAATAACTCTATAAAAACTCCATAGTAACCACATCTTTGACAACTAGCAACCACCTAGTAACACCATAGCAACTACCAAAAATACCTTAGCAACCATCCTGAACACCCTAGAAACGTCTAGAAACGCTCTAGTAGATCATATAAACACGAAGGTGGTCTCATTTCACCCAGGGCATCAAATGGCCAATCATGAATCACCTCAACACTTCCTAGCCCCTCCCTAGCAACCATTGTCGAGCACCTTAGCAACCAAAATCCTAGAGGGATATCTTCTATTCTGAATATGACAGAGGCATGGGAGTTGGTTTATATCATTCATACTGAAAAGCAGCCTTTGGAGTTTCATCATTAGCAGCTGCCAAGCCACTCCATAGCAACCAAACAGAGTACCCTAGCAACTATTTAGCAAGACCTATATCTCTGTATCAGAGCATCGTATAGAGATGGGGGTTGGTTTATATAATTCATAGTGACAAGAAGCCTTTGGAGTTTCATGATTGGCAGCTGCCAAGCCACTCCCTAGCAACCAATCAGAGTAACCTAGTAACCAAAATCCAAAGAGGGATATCTTCCATTCTGAAAGTCACACAGGCATGGGAGTTGGTTTATATCATTCATAATGACAAGCAGCCTCTAGAGTTTCATGATTGGCAGCTGCCAAGCCACTCTCTAGCAACCAAACAGAGTACCCTAGCAACCAAATTCCAAAAAGGGATATCTTCCATTCTGAATATCACAGAGGCATGGGAGTTGGTTTAAATCATTCATACTGACAATCAGCCTTTGGAGTTTCATGATTGGCACCTGCCAAGTCACTCCCTGGCAACCAAACAGAGGACCCTAGCAACCGTTTATCAAGACCCATGTCTCTGCATCAGAACATCATATAGAGATGGGGGTTGGCTCTTTTGTTTTGGTTGGGAAACAGTCTGTAAATTTCACCATGGTAACTTTGTATTCACATCCTAGCAACCATTTACAGCCACCTAGCAACCATATTGCAACATATAGAAGCCTTATTTCTGATCCACAACATCGTACAGACATGGTTGTTGGCTCGTATGCAATCATGTACAACACCCTAGTAACCGAGTGGAGAGTTTTGCCACTGCAAGCACCATTTCACATTTTCTTCAGGAAATGTACATTCTAGTTCTTCTTATTATTATTATTCTGGACAAAGTTTGGCGCGTAACTCGCCCCGCACCGTTTGTGTCAGACCCCTGACAGAGGTGTCAAATCGACCGGCTCATTGAGGAGAGGTGTGCTATGACTTTTATAAGCGATCGGGGGTATGATGTTTGCCCCAGGGGCAAAAAAGCAGCCAAAAAAGTCCCATAGACTTAACATTGCAACGAACTTTGAGCACTCATAGCTCTGAGCGAGGATTTCGCAGAAACATGTAATTTGCCACATTTGAAGAGGCTGACAGGCTCTGTAGGAACATACCTCACAATGGGGTAAAAGTTGCACCCCTGGGGGGCAGGAGCGTCCCAAAGTTGCCCCATTGACTTACTATGGGGAAGGAACGCCCCGTGAAACACACATGCTTTTCCTACTATGGTAAATTGCATAGGGATTTTGTATTGAAGATAGCTCTGCATCACAGTGTCATAGAGACAAGGGGGCGGGCTCATTTTACTCAGACGACCAATCAGTCTCTCAGGATCATTGTAAAGCTATCAAGCCACGCCCTAGCAACCATTTAGAGCACCTTAGCAACAAGTCCCATAGACTTCCATTGAAAGATATCAAAGGGATATCTCCGGACTGAATTGTCATAGAAACATGGGGGTGGTCTCATTTGACTTGGGCCAGCAAACAGCCAATCATGAATCACCTCAACACTTCCTAGCCCCTCCATAGCAACCATTGTCGAACACCTTAGCAACCAAAATCCAAAGAGGGATATCTTCCATTCTGAATGTCACAGAGGCATGGGAGTTGGTTTATATCATTCATAGTGACAAGAAGCCTTTGCAGTTTCATCATTGGTATCTGCCAAGCCACTCCATAGCAACAAAACAGAGTACCCTAGCAACCAAAATCCAAAGAGGTATATCTGCCATTCTGAATGTCACAGAGAAATGGGAGTTGGTTTAAATCATTCATAGTGACAAGAAGCCTTTGCAGTTGTATCATTGGCAACTGCCAAGCCACTCCCTAGCAACCAAACAGAGTACCCTAGCAACCGTTTAGCAAAACGAATATCTCTGTATCAGAACATCGTATAGAGATGGGAGGTAGTTTATATCATTCATACTGACAAGCAGCCTTTGGAGTTTCATGATTTGCAGCTGCCGAACCACTCCCTAGCAACCAAACAGAGTACCCTAGCAACCAAAATACAAAGAGGGATATCTTCCATTCTGAATGTCACAGAGGCATTGAAGTTGGTTTATATCATTTATAATGACAAGGAGCCTTTGCAGTTTCATCATTGGCAGCTGCCAAGCCACTCCCTAGCAACCAAACAGAGTACCCTAGCAACCGTTTAGCAAGATCTATATCTCTGCATCAGAACATCGTATAGAGATGGGAGTTGGTTTATATCATTCATACTGACAAGAAGCCTTTGGAGTTTCATCATTGGCAGCTGCCTAGCAACTCCATAGCAACCAAATAGAGTACCCTAGCAACCATTTTACAAGACCTACATCTCTGCATCAGAATATTGTATAGAGATGGGGGTTGGCTCATTAGTTTCGGTTGGAAAACAGTCTGTAAATATCACCATGGTAACTGTGTATTCACACCCTAGCAACAGTTTAGAGCCACCTAGCAACCCTATTGCAACATATAGAAGCCATATTTTAGCTCCACAACATCGTACAGACATGGTTGTTGGCTCGTATGCAATCATGTACAACACCCTAGCAACCGAGTGGCGAGTTTTGCCACTACAAGCACCACTTCACATTTTCTTCAGGAAATGTACATTCTAGTATTATTATTATTATTCTGGACAACTTTTCGGCGCGTAATGTGCCCCGCACCGTTTGTCACAGACCCCTGAGTGAGGTGTCAAATCGACCGGCTCATTGAGGAGAGGTGTGCTATGACTTTTCTAAGCGATCGGGTGTACGATGTTCGCACAGCGGACGAAAGAGCGGCCAAAAAAGTCCCCATTGACTTTACATTGGGAGTTCTAAAAACATTTGAATCCCAACTGCCGTTTTCACACACACAGATTCCAAAGGGCCTGACAGCCCTGCATCTCTCCCTCTCTCTCTCCCTCAGAGGATTTATATTATCAAGCAGCCAATAAGTAATGGCCTAAAATCTTCATAGCCGCACCCTAGCAACCAGTTTCAGCACCCTAGCAACCACTAAGAGCTCCCTAGCAACCACCCTAAACCAAAAAAAAATGTTTTTTACATTTTTTTGTATTTTTTAACGCAATATTACACTCGTGGCCTTGCGGTATTGCTCCATGCTTGTGCCTATTCGGCCATAGGCACGAGGCCGCAGGCCGAGTGCCGTACTGAAGGCACTCGTTATTAAAGATTTTAATAACTCTATAAAAACTCCATAGTAACCATCTTTGACAACTACCAACCACCTAGTAACACCATAGCAACTAAAAAAAATACCTTAGCAACCATCCTGAACACCCTAGCAACGTCTAGAAACGCTCTAGTAACCACCAAAAATACCGTAGCAACCACCCAGAACACCCTAGCAACTGTTTAGCAACCCCCCAGAACACCTAGCAACTGCCTAGCAACCACCCAGAACACCCTAGCAACTGCCTAGCAACGCCCTAGCATCCACCCAAAATACCATTGCAAATGCCTAGCAACACCATAGCAACCACCCAGAACACCCTAGCAACCACCTAGCAACGCCCTAGCAACCACCAAGAATACCCTAGCAACGCCCTAGCATCCACCCAAAATACCATTGCAAATGCCTAGCAACACCATAGCAACCACCCAGAACACCCTAGCAACCACCTAGCAACGCCCTAGCAACCACCAAGAATACCCTAGCAACGCCCTAGCAACCACCCAAAATACCCTAGCAACCGCCTAGCAACACCATAGCAACCACCCAGAATACCCTAGCAACCGCCTAGCAACACATTAGCAACCACCCAGAACAACCTAGCAACGCCCTAGCAACCACCAAGAATACCCTAGCAACTGCCTAGCAACGCCCTAGCAACCACCCAGATTACCCTAGCAACCGCCTAGCAACACCATAGCAACCACCCAGAATACCCTAGCAACCGCCTAGCAACACCATAGCAACCACCCAGAACAACCTAGCAACGCCCTAGCAACCACCAAGAATACCCTAGCAACCGCCTAGCAACCACCCAGAATACCCTAGCAACCGCCTAGCAACACCATAGCAGCCACCAAGAATACCCTAGCAACCGCCTAGCAACCACCAGAATACCCTAGCAACCGCCTAGCAACACCATATCAACCACCCAGAACACCCTAGCAACTGCCTAGCAACACCATAGCAACCACCCAGAATACCCTAGCAACCGCTTAGCAACACCATAGCAACCACCCATACTACCCTAGCAACACCATAGCAACCACCCAGAACACCCTAGCAACTGCCTAGCAACCACCCAGAACACCCTAGCAACTGCCTAGCAATGCCCTAGCATCCACCTAGAATACCATAGTAACTGCCTAGCAACACCATAGCAACCACCCAGAACACCCTAGCAACTGCCTAGCAACGCCCTAGCAACCACCCAGAACACCTTAGCAACGCCCTAGCAACCACCCATAACACCCTTGCAACTGCCTAGCAACCACCCATCACACCCTAGCAACCGCCTAGCAACACCATAGTAACCACCCAGAACACCCTAGCAACACCATAGCAACCACCAAGAATACCCTAGCAACGCCCTAGCAATGCCCTTAACCACTCAGAACACCCTAGCAACCGCCTAACAACCACCCAGAACACCCTAGCAACCACCAAGCAACGCCCTAGCAACCGTTTAGAGCCACATATAAACCATATTGCAACATATAGAAGCTATATTTCAGCTCCACAACATCGTACAGACATGGTTGTTGGCTCGTATGCAATCATGTACAACACCCTAGTAACCGAGTGGAGAGTTTTGCCACTGCAAGCACCATTTCACATTTTCTTCAGGAAATGTACATTCTAGTTAAGTTGGCTTGAGAGAGCCAACATATTGAAATCCTATTTAAACTTATTATTATTATTATTAGTGGTGCTTGCTGAAAGCAAGGCATCACTATTGTTATTGCTCATACTTATTATTCTTATTATTAGTGGTGCTTGCTGAAAGCAAGGCATCACTATTGTTATTGCTCATACTTATTATTAGTGGTGCTTGCTGAAAGCAAGGCATCACTATTGTTATTGCTCATACTTATTAATGGTGCTTGCTGAAAGCAAGGCATCATTAGTGTTCTCTTGCATACTTATTAATGGTGCTTGCTGAAAGCAAGGCATCATTAGTGTTCTCTTGCATACTTATTATTCTTCTTATTATTATTATTCTGGACAAAAGTTTGGCGCGTAATGCGCCCCGCACCGTTTGTCACAGGCTCTTGAGTGAGGTGTCAAATCGACCGGCTCATTGAGGAGAGGTGTGCTATGACTTTTCTAAGCGATCGGGTGTACGATGTTCGCACAGCGGACGAAAAAGCGGCCAAAAAAGTCCCCATTGACTTTACATTGGGAGTTCTAAAAATATTTGAATCCCAACTGCCGTTTTCACACACACAGACTCCAAAGGGCCTGACACCCCTGCATCTCTCCCTCTCTCTCTCCCTCAGAGGATTTATATTATCAAGCAGCCAATAAGTAATGGCCTAAAATCTTCATAGCTACACCCTAGCAACCAGTTTCAGCACCCTAGCAACCACTAAGAGCTCCCTAGCAACCACCCTAAACCAAAAAAAAAAGTTTTTTAATTTTTTTGTATTTTTTAACGCAATATTACACTTGTGGCCTTGCGATATTGCTCCATGCTTGTGCTTATTCGGCCATAGGCACGAGGCCGTAGGCCGAGTGCCGTACTGAAGGCACTCGTTATTAAAGATTTTAATAACTCTATAAAAACTCCATAGTAACCATCTTTGACAACTACCAACCACCTAGTAACACCATAGCAACAAAACAAATACCTTAGCAACCATCCTGAACACCCTAGCAACGTCTAGAAACGCTCTAGTAACCATCAAAAATACCGTAGCAACCCCCCAGAACACCTAGCAACTGCCTAGCAACCACCCAGAACACCCTAGCAACTGCCTAGCAACGCCCTAGCATCCACCCAAAATACCATTGCAACTGCCTAGCAACGCCCTAGCAACCACCCAGAATACCCTAGCAACCGCCTAGCAACACCATAGCAACCACCCAGAATACCCTAGCAACTGCCTAGCAACCACCCAGAATACCCTAGCAACCGCCTAGCAACACCATAGCAACCACCCAGAACACCCTAGCAACCACCTAGCAACACCATAGCAACCACCCAGAACAGCCTAGCAAACACCTAGCAACGCCCTAGCAACCACCCAGAATACCCTAGCAACCGCCTAGCAACCACCCAGAATACCATAGCAACCGCCTAGTAACACCATAGCAACCACCAAGAATACCCTAGCAACTGCCTAGCAACACCATAGCAACCACCCAGAACAGCCTAGCAACCACCTAGCAACGCCCTAGCAACGCCCTAGCAACCACCAAGAATACCCTAGCAACCGCCTAGCAACCACCCAGAATACCCTAGCAACCGCCTAGCAACACCATAGCAACCACCAAGAATACCCTAGCAACTGCCTAGCAACCACCCAGAACACCCTAGCAACCGCCAAGCAACGCCCTAGCAACCATTTAGAGCCACATATAAACCATATTGCAACATATAGAAGCTATATTTCAGCTCCACAACATCGTACAGACATGGTTGTTGGCTCGTATGCAATCATGTACAACACCCTAGCAACCGAGTGGAGAGTTTTGCCACTGCAAGCACCATTTCACATTTTCTTCAGGAAATGTACATTCTAGTTTTTATTATTATTCTGACCGTAAAAATTTACAACTCAAACTCCTCCTAGAGTTTTAACTCCACATACTCCAAACTCGGCTCAGACACTCAAACTGTTCTGACTCGCGTTGCTATATCTTTTCAGACTGATCGGACTTACGGTTTTCCTAAAAATGACGATCAAAACTCGAAAAAACTCATTCAAAAATCCCATTGACTTACATTGGGGAGTTCTAAAAAATTCAAACCGACGAAAATTCAAATCAAAATACCTTGAAGACTAAACCAAACTGCCATTCTATATACTATATGAGCCATTGAGACTCATTTAAACTAATGCACTCTAAACTCATACACTTATAAAGTAATTAACTTATAAACTCATGAATTCATAGACTTATGAACTCTAAAACTCATAAATTAATAAACTCTGAACTCTTAAACTCATTTAAATTTATAAACTCTAAACTCATTTAAACTTATAAACTCAAAACTCATTTAAACTTATAAACTAAACTCAAAAACTTGTACACTTATAAACTCATCCATTTATACACTTATAAACTCTACACTCATAAACTCTGAGTGTGTGTACACACACACACACACACACACACACACACACACACACACACACACTCTAAACTCATTTAAACTTATAAACTCAAAACTCAAAAACTCGTAAACTACTTTAAACTACAAACCACTTTAAACTTATTAAGTTTAAAGCTTCCAGCTCCCAAGCAACTCCATAGCAACCAAACTTGAGAACCCTAGCAACCGTTTTGCAAGACCTATATCTCTGTATCAGAACATCGTATAGAGATGAGGTTTGGCTCTTTTGACTCATGCTAGCAAACAGCACTTCCAACATGCTACACATGCTAGCAGTGAATAGCTACATGCTAATAGCGATTAGTTAAGTGTTAAATCATTCTAAGAACTCCAGAGTAACCATCTGTGACAACTACCAACCACCTAGTAACACCATATCAACCGCCCTGAATACCTTAGCAACCACCTAGCAACCACCCAGAATACCCTAGCAACCGCCTAGCAACACCATAGCAACCACCCAGAACACCCTAGCAACCGCCTAGCAACCACCCAGAACACCCTAGCAACCGCCTAGCAACACAATAGCAACCACCCAGAACACCCTAGCAACCGCCTAGCAACCACCCAGAACACCCTAGCAACCAACCAGAATACCCTAGCAACCACCTAGTAACACCATAGCAACCACCCAGAACACCCTAGCAACCACCCAAAACACCCTAGCAACCTACCAGAATACCCAAGCAACCGCCTAGCAACCACCCAAAACACCCTAGCAACCACCTAGCAACCACCCAGAACACCCTTGCAACCGCCTAGCAACACCCTAGCAACCACCCAGAACACCCTAGCAACCGCCTAGCAACCACCCAAAATACCTTAGCAACCGCCTAGCAACCACCCAGAATACCCTAGCAACCGGCTAGCAACACCATAGCAACCACCCAAAACACCCTAGCAACCGCCTAGCAACCACCCAGAACACCCTAGCAACCGCCTAGCAACACCATAGCAACCACCCAGAACACCCTAGCAACCGCCTAGCAACCACCCAGAACACCTTAGCAACCACCCAAAACACCCTAGCAACCAACCAGAATACCCTAGCAACCGCCTAGCAACCACTCAAAACACCCTAGCAACCACCTAGCAACCACCCAGAACACCCTAGCAACCGCCTAGCAACACCATAGCAACCACCCAGAACACCCTAGCAACCGCCTAGCAACCACCCAGAACACCCTAGCAACCGCCTAGCAACACCATAGCAACCACCCAGAACACCCTAGCAACCGCCTAGCAACCACCCAGAACACCCTAGCAACCAACCAGAATACCATAGCAACCACCTAGTAACACCATAGCAACCACCCAGAACACCCTAGCAACCACCCAAAACACCCTAGCAACCAACCAGAATACCCTAGCAACCGCCTAGCAACCACCCAAAACACCCTAGCAACCACCTAGCAACCACCCAGAACACCCTTGCAAACTCCTCCTAGAGCTTTAACTCTACATATTCCAAACTCGGCTCAGACACTCAAACTGACCTGACTCGCGTTGCTATATCTTTTCAGACTGATCGGACTTACGGTTTTCCTAAAAATGACGATCAAAACTCGAAAAAACTCATTCAAAAACTCCATTGACTTACAATGGGAGTTCTAAAAAATTCAAACCGACGAAAATTCAAATCAAAATACCTTGAAGACTAAACCAAACTGCCGTTCTATATACTATATGAGCCATTGAGACTCATTTAAACTAATGAACTCTAAACTCAAAACGTGTGTGTGTGTGTGTGTGTGTGTGTGTGTTAATGAACTTGTCTGTGTGTGTGTGAGTGAGTTAGTGAGTGTGTGTGTGAGAGAGATAGTGTGTGTGGGTGAGAGAGAGTGAGAGTCTGTGTGTGCATGCTTGTGTGTGTGTATGTCGAAAATTTAAATCTAAACACCTTGAAGACTAAACCAAACTGCCGTTCTATATACTATATGAGCCATTGAGACTCATTTAAACTAATAAACTCTAAACTCATACACTTATAATTAGAATAAGTGTATGAGATTAACTAATTAACTTATAAACTCATGAATTCATAGACTTATAAACTATTAAACTCATAAATTAATAAACTCTGAACTCTTAAACTCATTTAAACTTATAAACTCTAAACTCATTTAAACGTATAAACTCAAAAACTCATACACTTATAAACTCTAAACTCAAACTCTTAAGTGTGCTCGTGTGTGTGTCTGAGTGTGTGTGTGTGTGTCTGAGTGAGTGTGTGAGCGAGTTAGTGTGTGTGTGCGTATGTGTGTGTGTGTTTATCTATCTATATATTAACTTATTTATCTACCTGCCATAAACTTCAAACTACTGTAAACTACTTTAAACTTCAAACCACTTTAAACTTCTTACGTTTAAAGCTCCCAGTTCCAAAGCAACTCCATAGCAACCAAACTTGAGTACCCTAGAAACGGTTTTGCAGGACCTATATCTCTGTATCAGAACATCGTATAGAGATGAGGTTTGGCTCTTTTGACTCATGCTAGCAAACAGCACTTCCAACATGCTACACATGCTAGCAGTGAATAGCTACATGCTAATAGCGATTTGTTAAGTGCTAAATCATACCAAGATCATGCAAACAACTATATCAAAACTACATAGTAACCATCTGTGACAACTACCAACCACCTAGCAACACCCTAGCAACCACCTAGCAACACCATAGTAACCACCCAGAACACCCTAGCAACCGCCTAGCAACCGCCTAGCAACCACCCAGAATACCTTAGCAACACCATAGCAACCACCCATAACACCCTAGCAACTGCCTAACAACACCCTAGCAACCGCCTAGTAACCACCCAGAACACCCTAGCAACCACCTAGCAACACCATAGCAACCACCCAGAACACCCTAGCAACCACCTAGCAACACCATAGCAACCACCCAGAACACCCTAGCAACTGCCTAGCAACCACCCAGAATACCCTAGCAACCACCTAGCAACACCATAGCAACCACCCATAACACCCTAGCAACCGCCTAGCAACACCATAGCAACGACCCAGAACACCCTAGCAACTGCCTAGCAACCACCCAGAATACCCTAGCAACCGCCTAGCAACCGCCTAGCAACCACCCAGAAGACCTTAGCAACACCATAGCAACCACCCAGAACACCCTAGCAACCGCCTAACAACACCCTAGCAACCACCCAGAACACCCTAGCAACTGCCTAACAATGCACTAGCAATCATCCAAAATACCGTAGCAACCACCTAGCAACCACTCAGTATATCCTAGCAACCGCCTAGCAACACCATAGCAAACACACAGAACTCCCTAACAGCTGCCTAGCAACCACCCAGAACACCCTAGCAACACCCTATAAACCACCTGAACAACATGAATAAGCCATATCTCAGCACCAGAACATCGTACAGACATGTTTGTTGGCTCATATGCAATCATGTAACACACTCTAGCCACTGAGTGGCGAGTTTTGCCACTGCAAGCACCATTTCACATTTTTTTCAGGAAATGTACATTCTAGTTATTATTATTATTCTGACCGTAAAAATTTACAACTCAAACTCCTCCTAGAGTTTTAACTCCACATACTCCAAACTCGGCTCAGACACTCAAACTGTTCTGACTCGCGTTGCTATATCTTTTCAGACTGATCGGACTTACGGTTTTCCTAAAAATGACGATCAAAACTCGAAAAAACTCATTCAAAAATCCCATTGACTTACATTGGGGAGTTCTAAAAAATTCAAACCGACGAAAATTCAAATCAAAATACCTTGAAGACTAAACCAAACTGCCATTCTATATACTATATGAGCCATTGAGACTCATTTAAACTAATGCACTCTAAACTCATACACTTATAAAGTAATTAACTTATAAACTCATGAATTCATAGACTTATGAACTCTAAAACTCATAAATTAATAAACTCTGAACTCTTAAACTCATTTAAATTTATAAACTCTAAACTCATTTAAACTTATAAACTCAAAACTCATTTAAACTTATAAACTAAACTCAAAAACTTGTACACTTATAAACTCATCCATTTATACACTTATAAACTCTACACTCATAAACTCTGAGTGTGTGTGTGTGTGTACACACACACACACACACACACACACACACACACACACACTCTAAACTCATTTAAACTTATAAACTCAAAACTCAAAAACTCGTAAACTACTTTAAACTTCAAACCACTTTAAACTTATTAAGTTTAAAGCTTCCAGCTCCCAAGCAACTCCATAGCAACCAAACTTGAGAACCCTAGCAACCGTTTTGCAAGACCTATATCTCTGTATCAGAACATCGTATAGAGATGAGGTTTGGCTCTTTTGACTCATGCTAGCAAACAGCACTTCCAACATGCTACACATGCTAGCAGTGAATAGCTACATGCTAATAGCGATTAGTTAAGTGTTAAATCATTCTAAGAACTCCAGAGTAACCATCTGTGACAACTACCAACCACCTAGTAACACCATATCAACCGCCCTGAATACCTTAGCAACCACCTAGCAACCACCCAGAATACCCTAGCAACCGCCTAGCAACACCATAGCAACCACCCAGAACACCCTAGCAACCGCCTAGCAACCACCCAGAACACCCTAGCAACCGCCTAGCAACACAATAGCAACCACCCAGAACACCCTAGCAACCGCCTAGCAACCACCCAGAACACCCTAGCAACCAACCAGAATACCCTAGCAACCACCTAGTAACACCATAGCAACCACCCAGAACACCCTAGCAACCACCCAAAACACCCTAGCAACCTACCAGAATACCCAAGCAACCGCCTAGCAACCACCCAAAACAACCTAGCAACCACCTAGCAACCACCCAGAACACCCTTGCAACCGCCTAGCAACACCCTAGCAACCACCCAGAACACCCTAGCAACCGCCTAGCAACCACCCAAAATACCTTAGCAACCGCCTAGCAACCACCCAGAATACCCTAGCAACCGGCTAGCAACACCATAGCAACCACCCAAAACACCCTAGCAACCGCCTAGCAACCACCCAGAACACCCTAGCAACCGCCTAGCAACACCATAGCAACCACCCAGAACACCCTAGCAACCGCCTAGCAACCACCCAGAACACCTTAGCAACCACCCAAAACACCCTAGCAACCAACCAGAATACCCTAGCAACCGCCTAGCAACCACTCAAAACACCCTAGCAACCACCTAGCAACCACCCAGAACACCCTAGCAACCGCCTAGCAACACCATAGCAACCACCCAGAACACCCTAGCAACCGCCTAGCAACCACCCAGAACACCCTAGCAACCGCCTAGCAACACCATAGCAACCACCCAGAACACCCTAGCAACCGCCTAGCAACCACCCAGAACACCCTAGCAACCAACCAGAATACCATAGCAACCACCTAGTAACACCATAGCAACCACCCAGAACACCCTAGCAACCACCCAAAACACCCTAGCAACCAACCAGAATACCCTAGCAACCGCCTAGCAACCACCCAAAACACCCTAGCAACCACCTAGCAACCACCCAGAACACCCTTGCAAACTCCTCCTAGAGCTTTAACTCTACATATTCCAAACTCGGCTCAGACACTCAAACTGACCTGACTCGCGTTGCTATATCTTTTCAGACTGATCGGACTTACGGTTTTCCTAAAAATGAAGATCAAAACTCGAAAAAACTCATTCAAAAACTCCATTGACTTACAATGGGAGTTCTAAAAAATTCAAACCGACGAAAATTCAAATCAAAATACCTTGAAGACTAAACCAAACTGCCGTTCTATATACTATATGAGCCATTGAGACTCGTTTAAACTAATGAACTCTAAACTCATACACTTATAATTAGAATAAGTGTATGAGATTAACTAATTAACTTATAAACTCATGAATTCATAGACTTATAAACTATTAAACTCATAAATTAATAAACTCTGAACTCTTAAACTCATTTAAACTTATAAACTCTAAACTCATTTAAACGTATAAACTCAAAAACTCATACACTTATAAACTCTAAACTCAAACTCTTAAGTGTGCTCGTGTGTGTGTCTGAGTGTGTGTGTGTCTGAGTGAGTGTGTGAGCGAGTTAGTGTGTGTGTGCGTGTGTGTGTGTGTTTATCTATCTATCTATTAACTTATTTATCTACCTGCAATAAACTTCAAACTACTGTAAACTACTTTAAACTTCAAACCACTTTAAACTTCTTACGTTTAAAGCTCCCAGTTCCAAAGCAACTCCATAGCAACCAAACTTGAGTACCCTAGAAACGGTTTTGCAGGACCTATATCTCTGTATCAGAACATCGTATAGAGATGAGGTTTGGCTCTTTTGACTCATGCTAGCAAACAGCACTTCCAACATGCTACACATGCTAGCAGTGAATAGCTACATGCTAATAGCGATTAGTTAAGTGCTAAATCATACCAAGATCATGCAAACAACTATATCAAAACTACATAGTAACCATCTGTGACAACTACCAACCACCTAGCAACACCCTAGCAACCACCTAGCAACACCATAGTAACCACCCAGAACACCCTAGCAACCGCCTAGCAACCGCCTAGCAACCACCCAGAATACCTTAGCAACACCATAGCAACCACCCATAACACCCTAGCAACTGCCTAACAACACCCTAGCAACCGCCTAGTAACCACCCAGAACACCCTAGCAACCACCTAGCAACACCATAGCAACCACCCAGAACACCCTAGCAACTGCCTAGCAACCACCCAGAATACCCTAGCAACCACCTAGCAACACCATAGCAACCACCCATAACACCCTAGCAACCGCCTAGCAACACCATAGCAACGACCCAGAACACCCTAGCAACTGCCTAGCAACCACCCAGAATACCCTAGCAACCGCCTAGCAACCACCCAGAAGACCTTAGCAACACCGTAGCAACCACCCAGAACACCCTAGCAACCGCCTAACAACACCCTAGCAACCACCCAGAACACCCTAGCAACCGCCTAGCAACACCATAGCAACCACCCAGAACACCCTAGCAACCGCCTAGCAACCACCCAGAACACCCTAGTAACCGCCTGGCAACACCAAAGCAACCACCCAGAACACCCTAGCAACTGCCTAGCAACCACACAGAATACCCTAGCAACCGCCTAGCAACCACCCAGAATACCCTAGCAACCGCCTAGAAACCGCCTAGCAACCACCCAGAATACCTTAGCAACCGCCTAGCAACACCATAGCAACCACCCATAACACCCTAGCAACCGCCTAGCAACACCATAGCAACTGCCTAGCAACCACCCAGAATACCCTAGCAACCGCCTAGCAACCGCCTAGCAACCACCCAGAAGACCTTAGCAACACCATAGCAACCACCCAGAACACCCTAGCAACCGCCTAACAACATCCTAGCAACCACCCAAAACACCTTAGCAACCGCCTAGCAACACCATAGCAACCACCCAGAACACCCTAGCAACCGCCTAGCAACCACCCAGAACACCCTAGTAACCGCCTAGCAACACCATAGCAACCACCCAGAACACCCTAGCAACTGCCTAGCAACCACACAGAATACCCTAGCAACCGCCTAGCAACCACCCAGAATACCCTAGCAACCGCCTAGCAACCGCCTAGCAACCACCCAGAATACCTTAGCAACCGCCTAGCAACACCATAGCAACCACCCAGAACACCCTAGCAACCGCCTAACAACACCCTAGCAACCGCCTAGCAACCAACCAGAACACCCTAGCAACCGCCTAGCAACACCATAGCAACCACCCAGAACACCCTAGCAACCGCCTAGCAACCACCGCGAATACCTTAGCAACCGCCTAGCAACACCATAGCAACCACCCAGAACACCCTAGCAACCGCCTAACAACACCCTTGCAACCGCCTAGCAACCAACCAGAACACCCTAGCAACCGCCTAGCAACACCATAGCAACCACCCAGAACACCCTAGCAACCGCCTAGCAACCACCCAGAATACCCTAGCAACCGCCTAGCAACCACCCAGAACACCCTAGCAACCGCCTAGCAAAAAACGTTCTGGTCCAAACTTTCTCAAGCCAACTTAAAGTTTGTCTCGACGAACTTTTGCATCTAGTTATTATTATTATTCCGAGACTAAAATTTCTATATGAAACTCCTCCTAGAGCTTTAACTCTACATACTCCAAACTCGACTCAGACACTCAAACTGATCTGACTCGCGTTGCTATATCTTTTCAGACTGATCGGACTTACGGTTTTCCTAAAAATGACGATCAAAACTCGGAAAAACTCCCATTGACTTGCATTGGGGAGTTCTAAAAAATTCAAATTTAGATTCAAACTCACCAACCGACGAAAATTCAAATCAAAATACCTTGAAGACTAAACCAAACTGCCGTTCTATATACTATATGAGCCATTGAGACTCATTTAAACTAATGCACTCTAAACTCATACACTTATAAACTAATTAACTTATAAACTCATGAATTCATAGACTTATGAACTCTTAAACTCATAAATTAATAAACTCTGAACTCTTAAACTCATTTAAACGTATAAACTCTAAACTCATTTAAACTTATAAACTCAAAGCTCAAAAACTCATACACTTATAAACTCATCAATTTATACACTTATAAACTCTAAACTCATAAACTCTTGAGTGTGTGTGTGTGTGTGTGTGTGTGTGTGTCTGAGTGAGTGTGTGAGCGAGTTAGTGTGTGTGTGGTGTGTGCGTGTGTGTGTGCGTGTGTGTGTATCTATCTAACTTATTTATCTATCTATCTGTCATAAACTTCAAACTACTGTAAACTACTTTAAACTTCAAACCACTTTAAACTTCTTACGTTTAAAGCTCCCAGCTCCCAAGCAACTCCATAGCAACCAAACTTGAGTACCCTAGCAACCGTTTTGCAAGACCTATATCTCTGTATCAGAACATCGTATAGAGATTAGGTTTGGCTCTTTTGACTCATGCTAGCAAACAGCACTTCCAACATGCTACACATGCTAGCAGTGAATAGCTACATGCTAATAGCGATTAGTTAAGTGCTAAATCATACCAAGATCATGCAAACAACTATATCAAAACTCCATAGTAACCATCTGTGACAACTACCAACCACCTAGCAGCACCATAGCAACCACCCAGAACACCCTAGCAACCACCCAGAACACCCTAGCAACCGCCTAGCAACACCATAGCAACCACACAGAACACCCTAGCAACTGCCTAGCAACCACTCAGAATACCCTAGCAACCGCCTAGCAACACCATAGTAACCACCCAGAACACCCTAGCAACCGCCTAGCAACCACCCAGAATACCCTAGCAACCGCCTAGTAACCGCCTAGCAATCACTCAAAACACCCTAGCAACACCATAGCAACCACCCAGAACACCCTAGCAACCGCCTAGCAACACCATAGCAACCACCCAGAACACCCTAGCAACTGCCTAGCAACCACCCAGAACACCCTAGCAACCGCCTAGCAACACCATAGCAACCACCCAGAACACCCTAGCAACTGCCTAGAAACACCATAGCAACCACCCAGAACACCCTAGCAACCACCTAGCAACCACCAAAAATACCTTAGCAACCACCTAGCAACACCATAGCAACCACCCAGAACACCCTAGCAACCGCCTAGCAACATCATAGCAACCACCTAGAACACCCTAGCAACCGCCTAGCAACACCCTAACAACCCCCAGAATACCCTAGCAACCGCCTAGCAACAGCATAGCAACACCTAGCAACAACCTAGCAACCAACCAGAATACCCTAGCAACTGCCTAGCAACACCATAGCAACCACCAAAACACCCTAGCAACCGCCTAGCAACATCATAGCAACCACCTAGAACACCCTGGCAACCGCCTAGCAACACCCTAGCAACCCCCCATAATACCCTAGCAACAGCATAGCAACCACCAAAACACCCTAGCAACCGCCTAGCAACAGCATAGCAACCACCCAGAACACCCTAGCAACAGCATAGCAACCACCCAAAACACCCTAGCAACCGCCTAGCAACCACCCAGAATACCCTAGCAACCGCCTAGCAACAGCATAGCAACCACCCAGAACACCCTAGCAACCGCCTAGCAACCACCCAGAATACCTTAGCAACCGCCTAGCAACACCATAGCAACCACCCAGAACACCATAGCAACCGCCTAGCAACCACCCAGAACACCCTAGCAACCGCCTAGCAACACCATAGCAACCACCCAGAACACCTTAGCAACCGCCTAGCAACCACCCAGAACACCTTAGCAACCACCCAAAACACCCTAGCAACCAACCAGAATACCCTAGCAACCGCCTAGCAACCACTCAAAACACCCTAGCAACCACCTAGCAACCACCCAGAACACCCTAGCAACCGCCTAGCAACACCATAGCAACCACCCAGAACACCCTAGCAATCGCCTAGCAACCACCCAAAATACCTTAGCAACCGCCTAGCAACACCATAGCAACCACCCAGAACACCCTAGCAACCGCCTAGCAAAAAAACGTTCTGGTCCAAACTTTCTCAAGCCAACTTAAAGTTTGTCTCGACGAACTTTTGCATCTAGTTATTATTCTTCTGAGACTAAAAAAAACTAAATGGATCTCCTCCTAGAGCTTTAACTCTACATACTCCAAATTCGGCTCAGACACTCAAACTGATCTGACTCGAGTTGCTATATCTTTTCAGACTGATCGGACTTACGGTTTTCCTAAAAATGACGATCAAAACTCGAAAAAACTAATTCAAAAACTCCATTGACTTGCATTGGGGAGTTCTAAAAAATTCAAATCCAGATGCAAACTGACCAACCGACGAAAATTCAAATCTAAACACCTTGAAGACTAAACCAAACTGCCGTTCTATATACTATATGAGCCATTGAGACTCAATTAAACTAATAAACTCATCTATCTATCTACTTCAAACTATTTTAAACTTTACACTACTTTAAACTTCAAACTAAATTAAACGTCAAACTAATATACACTTTAACCCTCTGGGGTCTAAGGTGTTTTTGGGGTCCTTGAGATGTTCTGACATGCCCTGACATTTTTGCTTTTTTCAGTTGCTTATAAACATATTAATGGCAAAAAAAAATTACACACTATTTAGCACAAACAGGACTACCATGAAATGTGAGCAACAAGAATGTACATGTCTGCATTTTTGAGAGAATAATGTTTATGCGTGGTTATTGAAAAAAATAAAAAATAAAGTTTCTGAAATAAGGCCATAAAACACATTCTAAATATGTGCCAATAAGACTTTTGTCTAATGGATGTCATCGCCTAGTGTTTTTTCTTCAAAATAAAGTGAAAATCACCCTGCCTTATCATTCACATAACACAATACATTGATTTGAATTTTGCAAAGCACTTTCTGTTTGGAAAGGCAATATGCGGAGTGGGCGTCTACGGTCATGCATATGTAGTGGTTCACACCTGAGGAGACAATGGGGCCCGCATACTTAATTAGCCATTCATTCAGGTGAGTCACTGAGCCACAAGAATGCAAGAGCAACAGTTGGAAGCATCTCAATTCTTTTTTATTTTTCCTCATATTGTGCTTGCAATTTGGCCTATAATATCCAAGGAAAACTAGTAATTGTGCAGTTAATTCTCATACTGTATTTTCAGTTTTGGAATATTTATGCTCTCCCCAAATTTGTCAATAATAAAACACAATAAAAGTTATTTAAAGAAAAGGCTTATATTTACCTTTTAATAGTTTGTTTACATCTACCTTGTAAATATATTTTTTTATTAAAAAGGTTACAATTACAACAACAATTCAAGTGTAATCTTTCTTTGTAAAAACTAAAGTATACATTTTATCATACATATTTCAAAGTTAAGGATTTGATTGATTATTTGATAACTTTATTTTTGACAAAACATATTATATTTAACATAAGCAAATATTGGCAAAAAAAAAGCTTATTTGAGGTGGCAGATATTTTACATTAAAAATGTATAATCTATCCAAAACTAATCAACGAAATGTTGTCTTTCATATGTCTGTAACATAGGTCTTTCATTTTTATTATAAGAAATATAAATGTTAATTTGCAGTTTAACCCTCTGAGGTCTGAGCTGTTTTCTGGGCCCTGGAGGTGTTCTGACATGCTCTGACATTTGTGGTTATTTCTGTTACTTGTGACATTTTCATGGCTAAAGTCTAATTACACTGTATTCAGCACAAACTCTGCTACAATAATATATCAGCAGCATGTATGTAAAAGTTTGTAGTTTTGAGATAATGACATTTATGCGTGGTTTGTGAAAATACAAAAATAAATTCTCACTGAAATAAGGTCATGAAACCCATACTGATTATTTCTTCACAAGACTTTTGAAAATTGTATCACGTAGCCTAGAATATTTGCTCTAAAACTATGTGAGAATCACCCTGACTGCTCATTCAGAGAAGACAATATATTGATTTAAAAATTTTACGACGTGTTTTGTGTTAGAAAGCAATATGCGAAGGGGCGGATCACCTCATTAATATGAAAGCTTTCCACACCTGAGAAAGACAAAGAACCTCCCTAATGGCCCTATTAGGAGCTTATCAGGGCCCATCATTCTGACCACCCTTGCACAAAGAATGAGGAGATTTAAAAAAGAATGGCTTTTAAAATTGTTTGGATTTATTTACAACACAACATAATCCAAAGATACACAACAAAAAAGCACTTATTGAAGAAAGAGACCTTTGTGCCATTCCTAAAAACATTGTACATACCTTTCATTTTCTAAGGTGTTTGATTTTCACTTTACCATGTTCATGTACAGAGACATGTACTGTGAATGTTGAAGTCAGCAGGACTCAGTGGCATCTGGGCCCTGAAAAAAAAAAAAGTGAACATACTGATATCAAGAGAAAGGCCTGCACGATTTTGGGAATACATTTTAGATTTTTCTTGTTAAAATTGCTTTTTAAAATTCACAGAATACACACACACACTTACACAAATGTTTCCAACAATATATAATGAACACCAGGTTTGTTGTGCCTTGTAGGTATAGGCTATGCGCAGTGCTGCATAAAATAATAACAATATAGCAGCCTATATATATTTTCAAAAAGATTTCAGTAACAACTAAGCTAGAGAAAAATATATTGATTATCATGTTACTTCAAATGTTTCCATTCGTTATGATGATATGAAATGAGATAATAGTAAAAACATGAAGCCGTTTGGAGCGTTTTGCTTTTCCAAAATATGATACATTCAAACGCGATCGCGATCAAAAATATGATATATTAAAATGCGATCGCGATCAAAAATATGATACATTAAAACGCGATTGCGATCAAATATAAAACATTATGGTTAGGCCTACCATATACATAGCCTATCTACGTTTGAGCAGATATCCACAAACACAGTAACAGTAAACACGGGTCTAAATATTATAATATTCACCATATATCTAGCAACAGTTCAACTGCAATGTGAAATTTATGCAACAATAGCAAACTAATATGTAAGAATTACTTACCTTATCTTTCTTGTCTTCAAATATCGTTCTTCTTCTTCTGATGTAAATCCAATGTAAGCTCAGGCACGTCTTTCAAACTCGACGAAAAGTGAAGTGAAGTGTTTTGTTGTTGAGGTAATGAGGGCGATCGCGTTCCATCATGTGGAGATTTGCATGTGAATATCTTTTGCGCGAGTGGGCGTGGCCGAATTAAAAATAATTAGGAAGCGTTTGAGAAGCTGGAAATCTTGTTGGTTTTATACAAATTACTTAAACAGAGAATATTTGTTTTCGTTTTGAATCCGATCATTTAAAAGTACACACTTAAATGTTTATAAAGGTGTATGGCTCATAAATGTGTGACAAGTATTCGCTGAGTTTTGTTTCAGTTTATAGACGTGCTCAAGAAAAAAAAGTTCACCGCGACGGAGAGGCAGAACGCACACACTGTTTATTTTCTTTATTTTACAAAAGCACAATGTTTTGATTTGATTGTAAGTGGACACATACAAAAGTAGAAATACCACAGATTCTTTTTTTATATTTATTTTTTTCTGTATGACCATAAATGACGGAGAAATTTAAGTTTATAGTGCTACAATGTGGAGAAAATCCAGCAAAACGCGCCGGCGCGTTTGTCGACCTCAGAGGGTTAAATCCAGGAAATTTGTTAATGAAAAAATTATTAAAAGTAAGATACAATTGATACAAAACGAAATTCGTTTTAAAGAAAGGATTTGTACTTTCTGTTTTGAGGTCTCTGTGAAAGTTTGAAAGTCTTTTAGTGATTTTTTTTAGAGCGCTCGCGTCCATAATGGAGAACTGTCACGTAATATTGTTTTTTCCTCATAAATGCGAACACGAAAAATAAAAGACAAAAGACTTTTAAGTAAAACTTACTCCGAAATTGTGTTCTCGGCGGAATTCGCTCTTCAAAATGCTGCCGTTCGCCGTCTGAGTTACAATCGTCCTCTGAGGAAAAGGTGCATTCTTCCTCGCTGTCCAGAATCATCTGAAGGGCATCTTTATTACCGGAGAAGCGTTTCATACTCAAAACGCGATGAACTATCAGTAAGTCTAATGAAGAAACTTTTTATGGCATTGATCGAGGGGCGTATGCGATGCATACTAGATCATCTAACTATTTACATGTGAATCGCGCCGGGGGCGGGGCGGCCTCAGCACATTATAGAGATAATGAAGCAGAAGGAAAAACGGTACCTCTCCTTGCTTTCAAACGGATTACATGAGTTGAAAACATTTGTTTTTTATATAAATTACTTCATTTAAAAGAGGAGATTTAAAGCTTCATAAAGACATATCTCACGTGCCTGTGTGAGAAGTATTCGCTGAGTTATGATTCATTTTCGGACGCGTTTCAGAATGGACTACACGGACAGAAAGAAGGCAGAACTCGCTTCGTGTTTATTTTTCTTTATTTGTCGAAAAGCACAACACTATGTTTTTATTGTGAGTATACACAAAAATAATACACATTTAACAGAATCGATTGATGTATGAAACTTGTTTTGTAAAATCAAAGTCAAAAGAGTATTTTGGGTCTCAATTCAACTCATAAGGAAAAAAGCGAGCAGATCACGCCGGCGTGATCTCCGACCTCTGAGGGTTAAACTACTTTAAACTTCAAACTTAAGCTTTAACTCATTTAAACTTATAAACTCAAAACTCCTTTAAACTTACAAACTAAACTCAAAAACTTGTACACTTATAAACTCTAAACTCATAAACTCTGAGTGTGTGTGTGTGTGTGTGTGTGTGTGTGTGTGTGAACACACACACTCTAAACTCATTTAAACAAACTCTAAACTCATTTAAACTTATAAACTCAAAACTCAAAAACTCGTAAACTACTTTAAACTTCAAACCACTTTAAACTTCTTAAGTTTAAAGTTCCCAGCTCCCAAACAACTCCATAGCAACCAAACTTGAGTACCCTATCAACCGTTTTACAAGACCTATATCTCTGCATCAGAACATCGTAAAGAGATGAGGTTTGGCTCTTTTGACTCATGCTAGCAAACAGCACTTCCAACATGCTACACATGCTAGCAGTGAATAGCTACATGCTAATAGCGATTAGTTAAGTGTTAAATCATTCTAAGAACTCTATAAAAACTCCAGAGTAACCATCTGTGACAACTACCAACCACCTAGTAACACCATATCAACCGCCCTGAATACCTTAGCAACCGCCTAGCAACCACCCAGAATACCCTAGCAACCGCCTAGCAACACCATAGCAACCCCCCAGAACACCCTAGCAACCGCCTAGCAACCACCCAGAACACCCTAGCAACCGCCTAGCAACACCATAGCAACCGTCCAGAACACCCTAGCAACCGCCTAGCAACCACCCAGAACACCCTAGCAACCAACCAGAATACCCTAGCAACCACCTAGTAACACCATAGCAACCACCCAGAACACCCTAGCAACCACCCAAAACACCCTAGCAACCAACCAGAATACCCTAGCAACCGCCTAGCAACCACCCAAAACACCCTAGCAACCACCTAGCAACCACCCAGAACACCCTTGCAACCGCCTAGCAACACCCTAGCAACCACCCAGAACACCCTAGCAACCGCCTAGCAACCACCCAAAATACCTTAGCAACCGCCTAGCAACCACCCAGAATACCCTAGCAACCGCCTAGCAACACCTTAGCAACCACCCAGAACACCCTAGCAACCGCCTAGCAACCACCCAGAACACCCTAGCAACCGCCTAGCAACCACCCAGAACACCCTAGCAACCGCCTAGCAACACCATAGCAACCACCCAGAACACCCTAGCAACCGCCTAGCAACCACCCAGAACACCTTAGCAACCACCCAAAACACCCTAGCAACCAACCAGAATACCCTAGCAACCGCCTAGCAACCACTCAAAACACCCTAGCAACCACCTAGCAACCACCCAGAACACCCTAGCAACCGCCTAGCAACACCATAGCAACCACCCAGAACACCCTAGCAACCGCCTAGCAACCACCCAAAATACCTTAGCAACCGCCTAGCAACACCATAGCAACCACCCAGAACACCCTAGCAACCGCCTAGCAAAAAAACGTTCTGGTCCAAACTTTCTCAAGCCAACTTAAAGTTTGTCTCGACGAACTTTTGCATCTAGTTAAGTTGGCTTGAGAGAGCCAACTTACTGAAATCCTATTTAAACTTATTATTATTATTATTATTAAGTTGGCTTGAGAGAGCCAACTTACTGAAATCCTATTTAAACTTATTATTATTATTAATCTTCTGTTAAAAACTGTTGACTCAAACTCGTCCTAGAGCTTTAACTCTACATACTCCAAACTCGGCTCAGACACTCAAACTGATCTGAAGTTAGTTGCTATATCTTTTCAGACTGATCGGACTTACGGTTTTCCTAAAAATGACGATCAAAACTCGGAAAAACTCCCATTGACTTACATTAGGGAGTTCTAAAAAATTCAAATTTAGATTCAAACTGACCAACCGACGAAAATTCAAATCAAAATACCTTGAAGACTAAACCAAACTGCCGTTCTATATACTATATGAGCCATTGAGACTCATTTAAACTAATGCACTCTAAACTCATACACTTATAAAGTAATTAACTTATAAACTCATGAATTCATAGACTTATGAACTCTAAAACTCATAAATTAATAAACTCTGAACTCTTAAACTCATTTAAATTTATAAACTCTAAACTCATTTAAACTTATAAACTCAAAACTCATTTAAACTTATAAACTAAACTCAAAAACTTGTACACTTATAAACTCATCCATTTATACACTTATAAACTCTACACTCATAAACTCTGAGCGTGTGTGTGTGTGTGTGTGTGTGTGTGTGTACACACACACACACACACACACACACACACTCTAAACTCATTTAAACTTATAAACTCAAAAACTCGTAAACTACTTTTAACTTCAAACCACTTTAAACTTATTAAGTTTAAAGCTTCCAGCTCCCAAGCAACTCCATAGCAACCAAACTTGAGTACCCTAGCAACCGTTTTGCAAGACCTATATCTCTGTATCAGAACATCATATAGAGATGAGGTTTGGCTCTTTTGACTCATGCTAGCAAACAGCACTTCCAACATGCTACACATGCTAGCAGTGAATAGCTACATGCTAATAGCGATTAGTTAAGAGTTAAATCATTCTAAGAACTCTATAAAAACTCCAGAGTAACCATCTGTGACAACTACCAACCACCTAGTAACACCATATCAACCGCCCTGAATACCTTAGCAACCGCCTAGCAACCACCCAGAATACCCTAGCAACCGCCTATCAACACCATAGCAACCACCCAGAACACCCTAGCAACCGCCTAGCAACCACCCAGAATACCCTAGCAACCGCCTAGCAACACCATAGCAACCACCCAGAACACCCTAGCAACTGCCTAGCAACCACCCAGAACACCCTAGCAACCGCCTAGCAATACCATAGCAACCACCCAGAACACCCTAGCAACCGCCTAGCAACCACCCAGAACACCCTAGCAACCAACCAGAATACCCTAGCAACCACCTAGTAACACCATAGCAACCACCCAGAACACCCTAGCAACCACCCAAAACACCCTAGCAACCAACCAGAATACCCTAGCAACCGCCTAGCAACCACCCAAAACACCCTAGCAACACCCTAGCAACCACCTAGCAACCACCCAGAACACCCTTGCAACCGCCTAGCAACACCCTAGCAACCACCCAGAACACCCTAGCAACCGCCTAGCAACCACCCAAAATACCTTAGCAACCGCCTAGCAACCACCCAGAATACCCTAGCAACCGCCTAGCAACACCATAGCAACCACCCAGAACACCCTAGCAACCGCCTAGCAACTACCCAGAACACCCTAGCAACCGCCTAGCAACACCATAGCAACCACCCAGAACACCCTAGCAACCGCCTAGCAACCACCCAAAACACCCTAGCAACCAACCAGAATACCCTAGCAACCGCCTAGCAACACCATAGCAACCACCCAGAACACCCTAGCAACCGCCTAGCAACCATCCAGAACACCCTAGCAACCGCCTAGCAACACCATAGCAACCACCCAGAACACCTTAGCAACCACCCAAAACAGCCTAGCAACCAACCAGAATACCCTAGCAACCGCCTAGCAACCACTCAAAACACCCTAGCAACCACCTAGCAACCACCCAGAACACCCTAGCAACCGCCTAGCAACACCATAGCAACCACCCAGAACACCCTAGCAACCGCCTAGCAACCACCCAAAATACCTTAGCAACCACCTAGCAACACCATAGCAACCACCCAGAACACCCTAGCAACCGCCTAGCAAAAAAAACGTTCTGGTCCAAACTTTCTCAAGCCAACTTAAAGTTTGTCTCGACGAACTTTTGCATCTAGTTATTATTATTATTCTTCCGTTAAAAACTGTTGACTCAAACTCGTCCTAGAGCTTTAACTCTACATACTCCAAACTCGGCTCAGACCTTCAAACTGTTCTGAAGTTAGTTGCTATATCTTTTTAGACTGATCGGACTTACGGTTTTCCTAAAAATGCCGATCAAAACTCGGAAAAACTCCCATTGACTTACATTGGGGAGTTCTAAAAAATTCAAATTTAGATTCAAACTCACCAACTGACGAAAATTCAAATCAAAATACCTTGAAGACTAAACCAAACTGCCGTTCTATATACTATATTAGCCAATGAGACTCATTTAAACTAATAAACTCTAAACTCATACACTTATAAACTAATTAACTTATAAACTCATGAATTCATAGACTTATGAACTCTTTAACTCATAAATTAATAAACTCTGAACTCTTAAACTCATTTAAACTTATAAACTCTAAACTCATTTAAAACGTATAAACTCTAAACTCAAAAACTCTAACACTTATAAACTCATCAATTTATACACTTATAAACTCTAAACTCATAAACTCTGAGTGTGTGTGTGTGTGTGTGTGTGTGAACACACACACACACACACACACACACACACACACTAAACTCATTTAAACTTAAACTCTAAACTCATTTAAACTTGTAAACTCAAAACTCGTAAACTACTTTAAACTTCAAACCACTTTAAACTTATTAAGTTTAAAGCTTCCAGCTCCCAAGCAACTCCATAGCAACCAAACTTTAGTACCCTAGCAACCGTTTTGCAAGACCTATATCTCTGTATCAGAACATAGTATAGAGATGAGGTTTGGCTCTTTTGACGCATGCTAGCAAACAGCACTTCCAAAATGCTACACATGCTAGCAGTGGATAGCTACATGCTAATAGCAATTAGTTAAATGCTAAATCATGCCAAGATCATGCTAAGAACTCTATAAAAACTCCATAGTAACCATCTGTGACAACTACCAACCACCTAGCAACACCATAGCAACCGCCTAGCAACCACCCAAAATACCCTAGCAACCGCCTAGCAACACCATAGCAACCACCCAGAACACCCTAGCAACCGCCTAGCAACCACCCAGAACAGATTAGCAACAGCATAGCAACCACTCAGAACACCCTAGCAACCACCTAGCAACCGCCTAGCAACCACCCAGAATACCTTAGCAACCGCCTAGCAACACCATAGCAACCACCCAGAACACCCTAGCAACCGCCTAGCAACACCATAGCAACCACCCAGAACACCCCAGCAACCGCCTAGCAACCACCCAAAACACCCTAGCAACCGCCTAGCAACCACCGAGAATACCCTAGCAACCGCCTAGCAACAGCATAGCAACCACCCAGAACACCCTAGCAACCGCCTAGCAACCACCCAGAATACCTTAGCAACCGCCTAGCAACACCCTAGCAACCGCCTAGCAACACCATAGCAACCAACCAGAACACCCTAGCAACCGCCTAGCAACCACCCAGAATACCCTTGCAACCGCCTAGCAACACCATAGCAACCACCCAGAACACCCTAGCAACCGCCTAGCAACCACCCAGAACACCCTAGCAACCGCCTAGCAACCACCCAGAATACCCTAGCAACCACCTAGCAACACCATAGCAACCATCCAGAACACCCTAGCAACCGCCTAGCAACCACCCAGAACACCCTAGCAACCGCCTAGCAACATCCTAGCAACCACCCAAAATACCTTAGCAACCGCCTAGCAACACCATAGCAACCACCCAGAACACCCTAGCAACCGCCTAGCAACCACCCAAAATACCTTAGCAACCACCCAGAACACCCTAGCAACCATCTAGCAACCATCCAAAATACCTTAGCAACCACCCAGAACACCCTAGCAACCGCCTAGCAACCACCCAGAACACCCTAGCAACCGCCTAGCAACATCCTAGCAACACCATAGCAACCACCCAGAACACCCTAGCAACCGCCTAGCAACCACCCAAAATACCTTAGCAACCGCCTAGCAACCGCCTAGCAACCACCCAGAACACCCTAGCAACCGCCTAGCAACATCCTAGCAACCACCCAAAATACCTTAGCAACCGCCTAGCAACACCCTAGCAACCACCCAAAATACCCTAGCAACCGCTTAGCAACACCCTAGCAACCACCCAGAACACCCTAGAAACCGCCTAGCAACCACCCAAAATACCTTAGCAACTGCCTAGCAACACCATAGCAACCACCCAGAACACCCTAGCAACCACCTAGCAACCACCCAAAATATCTTAGCAACCACCTAGCAACACAATAGCAACCACCCAGAACACCCTAGCAACCGCCTAGCAACCATCGAGAACACCTTAGCAACCCACTAGAAAACCCCCAACAACTTTTTAACTTTAAACTACCTAATTTAAACTTTAAACTACTTTAAACTTCAAACTAATTTAAACTTTAAACTAATTTAAACTCTAAACTACTTTAAACTTCAAACTAATTTAAACTTTAAGCTAAGACACGGCAGGCAAAAACATTGTTTTTTTTTTACTGGTCAATTTTGAGATTTTGGGATATTTGTCTTCAATAACATGTCTTCTTTCAGACTGTGGTGAAAAAAAGTCCGAAATACACATTTTAGTTCTTTATTTTGTTACACTTTGTCTGTTTGTGTCTGTAGATTTCGCGTAAATTCAACAAAAGTTGTCGTTGTAAATCATCCCGCCGATCCGCGATCTCTGTCTGCTCTCTGTCATCACAGGCATGGCTGGAAAGCTCTCTCTTCACTGTACAATGCTGTCGGATCCAAATATGGTCATTTCCTTTTTATCAGCAACCAATCGCGAAAGTAAAGGGGCTGAATGCGCAATCTCATTGGCTGATGATAAATCTTTAAAGCCCGTTTTCTCAAAATGACCTTTCTCTCATTCTCCAAGTCTGAAATCTCCACTTCAGTAGCACCTATATACACCAATCTTTCCAGTCTTGTACCTAGTTATATTATGAAGACATTTACAGAGGGATTTGTAAATATATTATTCCTAGCCTGATTTATATAACATTTTATTCCAAAAAACATGGCGAAAATCATTTTTTTAAGGCTATTGACAGTATATTCTGATTTACAGGATAACAGAAGTAGATATGCATAAATCCCTCTGTAATTTTTTTCCTATCTAATATGTGAACACAATGAAAAAATATTTTTTAACCTGGCTTTATCCAATACTCAGATTTCATTTTTTTAAATATATGCAAAATAGCGCATATTTAATTAGAAATGGCCTAATTTGCATATTTAAACATTAAATTACAGAAAACTTGTAATACATTTTTTTCTCATCTTAATGTAGGTAATCAACTGGGAAAGTTTCATGGTGATATCTGCTAGTTAAAAATTTTACCATATTCACCTGTAGTGTCTCGCCTTAAACTTCAAACTAATTTAAACTTTAAACTACTTTAAACTTTAAACTACTTTAAACTACTTTAAACTTTAAACTAATTTAAACTCCAAACTATTTTAAACTTCTTTAAACTTTCTGGTCCGGCTTTCTCAAGCCAACTTAAAGTTTGTCTCGACGAACTTTTTAATCTAGTTATTATTCTTCTGAGACTAAAATAAACTAAATGGATCTCCTCCTAGAGCTTTAACTCTACATACTCCAAACTCGGCTCAGACACTCAGACTGTTCTGACTCGAGTTGCTATATCTTTTCAGACTGATCGGACTTACGGTTTTCCTAAAAATGACGATCAAAACTCGGAAAAAAACATTTGAATTAAAATTGCGGAATGTTCAGGTTTTTTAAACTGCCAAACTGCCAAAAATTCAAATCTAAACTCCTTGAAACCCTAGACCAGGGGTCGGCAACCCAAAATGTTGAAAGAGCCATATTGGACCAAAAAAACAAATCTGTCTGGAGCCGCAAAAAATTAAAAGCCTTATATAAGCCTTATAATGAAGGCAACACATGCTGTAAGTGTCTATATTAGCTTTATTAGCCCCCTAGTATCAAAATGATAAGTAGGCTACAATGAGCATTCATGATTAAATGTTCGTTGACAGAAATGTTGAAATTAAATATTTATTATACACATTTTTACAACGTTGAAAAACTTCACACGTAAGTTTAAAATATTCTGGCTGACCCCCCAGCGTGAGTTTTTCAAGGCGACCATTATTTAGAATGTGTAACTTTATGGTTTCCATGGTGACGCGTCATTGCGTGTCACGTGACACACCGCAGCAACAACAGAGCTGAATGAATGATGATCTGCTTTGTCATTTTTCATTTTTTATTCAAAATATTCACAAATTTGTTAGATATGGCATGAAATATCTGATATTCCGATTGTCAAATATATGCAAGTGGAAGTGTTTTGTTGTTTAAACACCTTTATAACGATCGCGTTAGTTGAGCTGTATGCGCGATGGGCGCCGCCATCTTAGTTTGTGCCGCAGATGCAGTTCAGAGAATCGGATCTGTTGGATTTACAACACGTGAATTTATCCACTTCTCCCGAAATACATAAAAGTAAGTGGCTGGTGAACTGGGAGAAGAATAGAGTAAACTTTAAAGTTACTTACACAATGTGTATCTGATATGAATAAAACGTGTCTAATTATAATGGAAAGGATTATTATTGCCTCTTCCTTTAACATCAGTGTGTATTTTACAAACTCTAAATGTATTGTTTTATTAGTACTTATATGTCTGAAACCTAAAATAAACATTATGTGGTTGAAAACACTGAAAAGTTGTGATATATGACAGCTCTGAGTGCACCTTTCTCTGGCTCAGCGCCAGCCAACGCGCGAGACCATATTTGAATTTAGCAGTTGATCACGTCATGCACTGACGTTCTAATCACACCGATGCGATCGTACGTGCGAAAGGGTTTTAAGAATTTTATATTTTATAAACAGAAATTCTCTAAAATGAAAAGCTCCAGGGAGCCACTAGGGCGGCGCTTAAGAGCGCTATGAGCACTATGAGCACCGTTCTCTCTGGAAAATGGGATATTGTTGCACCTATGAGACTAAAAAAGGTCAGAGAGAAAATTAAAGCACCATGGTACAACAATACTACTCGTGTTCTAAAGAGAGAAACCCGTAATTTAGAGCGTAAATGGAAACAAACTAATTTAGAGGTTTTTAGAATCGCTTGGAAAGACAGTACGTCACGCTATAAAAAGGCCCTAAAAGCGGCCAGGGCTGAGCATCTCCGCAAACTGATAGAAAATAACCAAAACAATCCTAGGTTCTTATTTAACACCGTGGCTAGACTAACAAATAAACAAGCGTCACCTGAACAAAATATTCCGTTACAGTTTAGTAGTAATGATTTCATGAATTTTTTCACTGAGAAAATAGAAAACATCAGATCCACAATTGTAAACGTTCAATCTTCAATCGCGCCTTATAATTCAGCCTCGATTATCACCCCGCAAGAACAATTACAGTGCTTTACAACTATAGAACAAAAAGAGTTAAATAAATTTATCATTTCCTCTAAAACAACAACATGTTTATTAGATCCCATACCAACTAAACTATTGAAAGAAGTGTTACCTATAGTGGAAGAGCCTCTCCTCAATATTATTAACTCGTCTTTATCTTTAGGTCATGTTCCAAGAACATTTAAATTGGCAGTTATAAAACCTCTCATTAAGAAACCACAATTAGACCCAAATAACCTAGCAAATTATAGACCCATTTCAAATCTTCCTTTTATGTCCAAAATATTAGAAAAAGTTGTGTCTGCCCAACTGGGCTCTTTCTTGCAAGAAAATGACACCTATGAAAAGTTTCAGTCTGGGTTCAGGCCGCATCATAGCACTGAAACTGCGCTCGTTAAAATCACAAATGATTTACTCTTAGCTTCTGACCAAGGCTGTATCTCAATACTAGTTTTACTTGATCTTAGTGCTGCGTTCGATACTATAGATCACACAATACTCTTAGATCGGCTACAAAACTATACCGGTGTTCAAGGACAAGCATTAAGCTGGTTCAGATCATACCTATCTGACCGCTACCATTTTGTCTATTTAAACGGAGAAAAATCGATCATAACTCCAGTAAACTATGGAGTGCCGCAGGGATCTGTGTTAGGCCCTCTATTATTCTCAATATATATGCTGCCACTTGGAAATATTATAAGGAAACATGGAATTAGTTTCCATTGTTATGCTGATGACACTCAACTATATATTTCATCACGGCCGGATGAAAACGCTAAATTATCCAAATTGACAGAGTGTGTTAAAGATATAAAAGATTGGATGACGCACAATTTTCTTTTATTAAATCCAGATAAGACAGAGGTAATACTTATCGGTTCAAAAAACCGCCCACAAAACCTCTTACAATACAACTTTAACATAGTAGGGTGTCCTGTTACTTTATCCTCTACAGTAAAAGACCTGGGTGTTATATTAGATTGTAACTTGTCTTTTGAAAATCATATTTCATATGTTACAAAAACAGCCTTTTTTCACCTTAGAAATATTGCTAAATTACGTAACATGCTATCTGTTTCTGATGCAGAAAAGCTAGTTCATGCATTCATGACCTCGAGACTAGATTACTGTAATGCTTTATTAGCTGGTTGTCCTGCATCCTCAATAAACAAGCTACAGTTAGTCCAAAATGCCGCCGCTAGAGTTCTTACTAGATCAAGAAAGTTTGACCATATAACACCAATTTTATCATCACTACATTGGTTACCTATAAAGTTCCGTATTAATTACAAGGTATTGCTACTGACTTATAAAGCCCTAAACGGCTTAGCTCCAGTTTATTTAACGGATCTTCTATCGCCCTATAATCCATCGCGCTCTTTAAGATCACTAAATTCGAGGCTTCTGGTCATACCTAGGATATCCAGATCCACCAAAGGAGGGAGAGCATTTTCACATTTAGCACCAAAACTCTGGAATAGCCTTCCTGATACTGTTCGTTGCTCAGATTCGCTCTCCCAGTTTAAAACTAGATTAAAGACGCATCTCTTCAGCCAGGCATTCATATAATATTTTAATCTTACAGTTAAATCCGGTCTCTACTTCATAAACGCCAGAGGAGAACTGGCCCCCGACTGAGCCTGGGTTCTCCCAAGGTTTTTTTTTTCTCCATTAGGTCACCTAATGGAGTTTTTCGGTTCCTTGCCACTGTTGCCTTTGGCTTGCTCAGTTGGGGATGCTTAAATTGATTAATCGATTCACCAGTGCTATTGATCTGCATTACCAAACGTGGATGTTTTACACCAGAAACAAACACTGATGTACTATTTTATTTAATACTGTGAAGCTGCTTTGATACAATCTGTATTGTGAAAAGCGCTATATAAATAAAGTTGACTTGACTTGACTTGACTCTAGAGCCGCGGGTTGCCGACCCCCGCCCTAGACTAAATCAAACTGCCATTCTATATAATATAAAAGCCATTGAGACTAATTTAAACTAATAAACTCATCTATCTATCTACTTCAAACTATTTTAAACTTCAAACTACTTTAAACTTCAAACTAAATTAAACTTTAAACTAATTTAAACTTCAAACTACTAAATTTACTTCATTTAAACTTATAAACTGTAAACTCATACACATAAACTAATTAACTTATAAACTCATGAATTCATAGACTTATGAACTCTTGAACTCATAAATTAATAAACTCTGAACTCTTAAACTCATTTAAACTTGTAAACTCTAAACTCATTTAAACTTATAAACTCTAAACTTGTTTAAACTTATAAACTCAAAACTCAAAAACTCATACACTTATAAACTCATCAATTTATACACTTATAAACTCTAAAGTCATAAACTCTGAGTGTGTGTGTCTGAGTGAGTGTGTGAGCGAGTTAGTGTGTGTGTGTGTGTGTGTGTGTGTGTGTGTCTATCTAACTTATTTATCTATCTATCTGTCGTAAACTTCAAACTGCTGTAAACTACTTTAAACTTCAAACCACTTTAAACTTCTTAAGTTTAAAGCTTCCAGCTCCCAAGCAACTCCATAGCAACCAAACTTGAGTATCCTAGCAACCGTTTTGCAAGACCTATATCTCTGGATGAGGTTTGGCTCTTTTGACTCATGCTAGCAAACAGCACTTCCAACATGCTACACATGCTAGCAGTGCATAGCTACATGCTAATAGCATTAGTTAAGTGTTAAATCATGCCAAGATCATGCTAAGAACTCTATAAAAACTCCATAGTAACCATCTGTGACAACTACCAACCACCTAGTAACACCATATCAACCGCCCTGAATACCTTAGCAACCACCTAGCAACACCATAGCAACCACCCAGAACACCCAAGCAACTGCCTAGTAACACCATAGCAACCACCCAGAACACCCTAGCAACCACCCAGAATACCTTAGCAACCGCCTAGCAACACCATAGCAACCACCCAGAACACCCTAGCAACCGTCTAGCAACCACCCAGAACACCCTAGTAACCACCCAGAACACCCTAACAACCACCCAAAATACCCTAGCAACCGCCTAGCAACCACCCAAAATATCCTAGCAACCGCCTAGCAACCACCCAAAAGACCCTAGCAACCGCCTAGCAACCACCCAGAACACCGTAGCAACCACCCAAAATACCCTAGCAACGACCCAAAAGACCCTAGCAACCACTGAAAATATCCTAGCAACCGCCTAGCAACCACCCAAAAGACCCTAGCAACCACCCAAAGTATCCTAGCAACCGTCTAGCAACCACCCAAAAGACCCTAGCAACCACCAGAAATATCCTAGCAACCGCCTAGCAACCACCCAGAATACCCTAGCAACCACCTAAAATACCCTAGCAACCGCCTAGCAACCACCCAAAATATCCTAGCAACCGGCGAGCAACCACCCAGAACACCTTAGCAACCGCCTAGCAACACCATAGCAACCACACAGAACACCCTAGCAACCGCCTAGCAACAGCATAGCAACCACCCAGAACACCCTAGCAACCACCCAGAACACCCTAGCAACCTCCTAGCAAAAAAACGTTCTGGTCCAAACTTTCTCAAGCCAACTTAAAGTTCGTCTCGACGGACTTTCGCATCTAGTTATTATTATTTTTTGCGTGACAGCCCCCAGTAGGCTAACGTTACTCATTCACTTTCATTACATCGACAAGAAGAGTCTCCATTACATATTCAAAAATGTCCCTTTGTCTTCCACGGAAAGTAACCTTAAGTATTTGCACATGAAGGTGAGTAAATGACGGCAGAATTATAATTTTTGGAAGAACTGACAGACAGACAGTTATATTCAAAACAACCCCAAATCTTACTTACTAACTTACCATGATAAAGTGCTTTAACATTTAAACAGATCCAACAAATAAAATGAAGAAAAAACATTATCTGTCGATATCTGTCTGTATAATGTTGGGCATTGAGAGTATAATGGAAATATAATTAACCACAAACCAACATGAGACTTCAAGTCTTCTAAATAAATGATTCTCCTATCCTTTTCTTTTGGTATAGAATAAAATACCAGTTCGGGGTTCCTCTTTCGGCTGTTGTTGCAGCCAACTGCACAACATATTGCAGGCATTACTGAGACCATCGGTCGTAAATATGGCGCAAAGCTACAGTGACGTCATGTGACCCGAACGAATACTTGTGTCTGACTTGTCTCAGTCGTTACAGCAGTGACTGCGCGCGCGCTCTCTCACTCGCTTGTAAGCTGCGCACACATGGCGACCGAGCTGATTTCCATACCGAGAAAAGAGATCCTCTGCACGGGGCAAAGTTTGCTCTTCTCCCAGTTGACCCAAATGTCCAGACGAGCTAGGTGCCGGAGCACTAGGTCCCTGTGTTCGCAAACCTGGTCTCGAGAGTGAGCTAGGATTAGCCAGTTGTCGAGATAGTCCAGGATGGGAACCCCGTGTTCTCGTAGGGGAACAATGGCTGCCTCGACGACCTTCGTGAAGACGCTAGGAGACAGGGCTAGCCCGAATGAGAGGACCGCGTACTGGTATGCCCACCCCTCGAAAGCAAACCACAGGAACGGTCTGTGTCGAGGTAACATGAAAGTAGGTGTCCTTCAGGTCGATTGCTGCAAACCAATCCTGTGGCCGCACACATTCAAAAATGGCAGCCTGTGAAGGGAGAGGTTCAAGACGCGCAGGTCCAGGATTGACCGTAACCCACCGGATTTCTTCGGGACAATGAAGTAGGGGCTGTAGAACCCGGACCTCATTTCGGCTGGAGGGACAGTCTCAATCGCACCCTTCGCCAGTAGGGTAGCAACCTCCGCTCTCATGATAGGGGCATTTCCACCGACCATAGTGAAGCGGACTCCCCTGAAGCGGGGAGGAGACAGTGCGAACTGAATCGCATAGCCGAGCCTGATGGTTCGGGCGACCCAGCGGGACAGGTTGGAAGCTCTAGCCAGGCTCCCAAGAACTGTGCCAGCTGGGTCATGTGAACCACAGACGTCCCCTTGGTGGTGCAGCGAAGCGGAATGACCGGCCCGGTGTGGGGGTCTGCGGGGTTCCGCGGGGGTCTGCTCTGCCAGGGGTCTGGCGACAGAGGGGGACGAGAGTGGCGAGGCACATGGGCGGCGCACACTGTCATCCGAGAACTCTGTGACAGAGGGGGACGATAATGGCGGGACCCGTGGGTGGGGCGCACTATCGTCCGAGAACTCTGTGTGCTCAGGGATGGGGGTGTCAGTTCTTTCTTTAACCACATTAGGGTGCTGCTCACCTGGGGGAAGGAGTGGCCCTACTCCCATCTTCTGAAAAGAACTGACAGCCATCACTGAGCGGCCCGTCTCTGGAGCGCCGCTTAGCCTGGCGTTTAGCGGGGCACGGGCTGGAGAGGGAGGGGGGGGCGCCTTCCTGCAGCTTCCTCCATGATGCGGCCCAGGTGGAGGCTGCTGCTTATAGTAGAGAGGGAGTCAGGGAAGTATTTTGTTGTTTATTTCATTTTATTTTACACAAGGTAAGTGTAGAGATTTAGTTAGTTAGAGGCATTTTTGTATGTACTTTCTTTGGGCTTTACTCCCACTCCTGAAGTCTTAATACTTCCTAAATTGTGTTACATCAATAAATTTGTTGTATCACATTTCTGTTGTTTTGGTGTAACTTTTGGAGCCATTTGTTTTGTTCATATTTTTAGTTACTTTAATGCTGCTTTCCCCTACCCTAGACTGGGTGGAACGTAACATTAATTGGGGGCTCGTCTAACTGCTAAACATCTCCTCGATCCTTATTATCTTCCCTTGCAACTAAATAAGAGGAGGTAAGCCTTTGTTTAACAGGATCGAATGATGTATAACACTTATATGTAAGATCAAAATCAAGAGATAAACTGATAAGAAAAAAAGCGAGCTGGTATCGCCGGCAATACCACCGACCCCAGGGGGTTAAGCACCAAGTTTCTATCAAAAGCTGATTTACTCTATTTTGATCGCTACCGTAGACATCAGTGTTTATATTTGAACTTTAAACTTTTATCTCAGGACTTCTATGATAATTTGAAATATTGTATCACAGAAATAATGATACTATCATGAGGTTTAAAAGACCTTTTGTGAAGCTGTTTATGACAACTCTCTCTGGGTCAGTGGCAGCACCAACACAGATTTGAATGTTGCGATATGATTTTGTCAAAGGTTTAATAGACAGTGGAATTGGAAGAAGATTGTGTGGGTGTTTGAATGGAGATCACAGTATTTTAAAGATTAATTGTGCAGCTCTACTGTCTTATCTCTCTCTCAGCATATGAGTAGCGCGAGGGCTTTTCAGTGCATTCAGTCAAGTGTTGCCAACTATTTTCAAAGGAAAGTAGCTAACGCCTTCCCTAAATGTCGCTAGATGACGTCATACATCAATTATTATATTCATGACGTCATCGTGTCGTACTTGCGGTTTGCCTGCCTAATGTTTTCTCTCTAAATTCATGCTCACACACTGTATTTTAATATAATATAAAATAGCCAAATGTCCAATAAAGATGTTCTCATTTCCTATATTTTTTTTTGTCAGACAATAGAACGAGTAGCTATTTTATTTTATTTTTTATTTAACATTTATTTAACCAGGTTAGTCTCATTGAGATATAAAATCTATTTTTCAGGATGACCTGACCAAGACAGCAGAACAAATTTGATCACACAATCACAAGACAAATACAAAAGAGGCAAAGACAACTCAAGTGCATTTCAAATTAAATAAAAAAAGTGCCATTAATTAAAACATTTGCACTTGTGGATGGACTCATGTTCTATAGTTTTAACATAACCTTTAAAATCATTTAAAGAAATTAGACACTGTAGTTTAAGTGTTTTCTGTAGGTCATTCCAAGTCGAAGGAGCAACAAACATGAAAGCCTTTTTGAACAAATCCGTCCGGGCTTGAGGTACATTCAATTAAATAGTTTTCTGGGACCGTAAACTATAAGTACTCTGCGTAAAAGAAAGACATTCGGATATGTAACATGGGAGCCTGCCTATAAAGCCCTTAGATGTAAAGATATAAAGGTGAGTAAGCCGGCGATTTGACAGAGAGGGCAAATTCACTGTGGAGTCAAGTGTACAGTGATGAGTGAGGGGTCTGCAATTTGAAATAAACCTTAAAGCTCCATAACATCCAACATCTGAGGACACTTGATAATATTCAGGTCTAACTCATTTTTCCTTGAGTTTGAAAAGACCATTACTTTGGTCTTCTCTGCATTAAGCACAAGCTTTAATTGATAAAGCTGTGCTTGCACTCTATCGAAAGCAGTTTGCAAGCATTCATATGCCTTCCTAATGGTAGCTGCACAACAATAAATAACCATATCATCTGCATAAAAATGGAAAAAAATGCATGTTGAACATTTTCCCCCAGACAGTTTATATAAATAGTGAATGAAAGTGGCCCCAGAATGGAGTCCTATGGGACCCCTTTACAGATTGATACATATTTTGACGTTAGGCCATCAACTTGCATAGCTTGAGTCCTATCAGCGAGGTAGTTGATAAACCAGCCTACAGAGTGCTGAGACATACCTATACTGATCAGTCTCTGAAATAGTATGCTATGGTCAACAGTGTCAAATGCTTTGGACAGATCAATGAACAGAGACACACAGTGTTTCTTATCATCAAGTGCTTTGACTATATAATTAAAGGTCCCGTTCTTCGTGATCCCATGTTTCAAACTTTAGTTAGTGTGTAATGTTGTTGTTAGAGTATAAATAATATCTGTAAAATTATAAAGCTCAAAGTTCAATGCCAAGCGAGATATTTTATTTAACAGAAGTTGACTACATCGAAAGGCCTGTTTGGACTACATCCCTCTACTTCCTTCTTTAATGACGTCATTAAAACCGTTTTTTGACTAACCTCCGCCCACAGGAATGCTCCCTCAACTCTACCGAAATTCGTTTATGTACTTGCGCACTTCTAATAACTTACTGTGTTTACTCAGCTCTTACTGTGATTTTCTGAAGTAAAACTGACGCTTCATCTTTTGTGTGATGTACAATAAACTTTATTAAACTCATCAGTATGTTTGATCATCATTCAGACAGCAGACTTGTAGGCTATGGATACGTAAGGAGATGACAAATACGTTATAATAACCGTAATTAAACTACTAAACTATACCTGTTTCATCTCTATACAGCACTCTGACTCTGTAGGCATTATTGTCCGACTCGAAATGAACACCGTTACTGAGAGTTTCTGATATTATCATCATTCCGTGAGATGAAATTGTCCTGAGAGACTGAGCGCGAGCTCATGAAGCTCCGCCCCTTGTGTCGTCCAGCAGCAGCTCATTTGCATTTAAAGGGCACACACTAAAACAGTGCGTTTTTCTGAGCCACAAAAAATGACAATTTAAACATGCTGTAAAAAAATGATCTGTTGGGTATTTTGAGCTGAAACTTCACATACACACTCTGGGGACATCAGAGACTTATTTTACATCTTGTGAAAAGGGGCATAATACGGGACCTTTAATTACTTTTATAGCAGCAGTGGTAGTTCTGTGTTTTTTCCTGAAACCAGATTGATGCTTAGATAAAATTGACTGAGCATTTAAATACTCTTTCACTTGTTCACTAACCAAAGATTCCAACACTTTGGCCAATGCTGAAAGTTTGGAAATGGGTCTATAATTATTAGGCAAGGAAGGGTCACCTCCTTTCAAAAGTGGTAAAACATAAGCAGACTTCTATACCTTGGGAATTTTGTTTGTGACCAGTGAAAGATTAAAAAGATGAGTCAGAGGTTCAGCTAGGATATCTGCAGCTAATTTCAAAAAGAAAGGTTCTAAGTGATCGGGGCCGCAGGTCTTCGAGGATTCAATTGTTTCAGGCCTTTATGAACATCAGCAACAGAGAAGGAGCTAAAACTGAATGTAGCAGATAAATAGTCCACTTTGGTGGCTGAACAAAAAAAAGGCTTGACGCTCACTTTCCAAAAAATTATTCCATTGTCTACAGGATAGATTTCCAAACTGAAATAATATTTATTACAAAAAAGTATGTTTATACAAAATCAAAAAATCAAAATCTCATGTAAATAAAGGATTGAAAAGATATAAGGTGGATTGGATTGAATCGATCTGTTTCATATGGAGTCAGGCCATGAGGTCAAAGACTGTCACTTCCGGTTCTGGCCACGCCCTCAGGTGAAGTCACAGGTCCTTTATTCCCAGAAACCTTACATCTCCTGCTTCAACCCCTAGGTGGTGCCAACTCACATAACATTGAGTGAAATAGTTAATTATTTAACAAACAAAAATAACCCTTATTTTAGCTCATACATATCCGGCCCCTAAATGTTTCAAACTTAACATTGAACATTTACATACATTTACACAAGGAGCTATTAATAATCTAAGTAATCTAATTACAAAAAGAAAAAATATATATATATATATATATATATATATATATTATTAATATATATATTTTTTTTTTTCATTCATCTGATCTCTATTGATCATCTTCTTCCAATAGCAAGCACAGCTTTGGGATAGGCCACTCCATAATGCTGGTCTTTGTCTGCAGTTTGACTGACCGGACCATCCCTTTTGAATCAGGTTTTGTTTCTAGTATTCTTGCAAGCGGCCATGAGGATTGTGGAGAGGTAGGGTCAACCACCACCACAATATCTCCTTTTTAACTTTGAGATTAGTTCTTGCTTTACACCACTTCTGTCTCTCTTGCATTAGTATTAAATACTTCTGTGTACATCTCCTCCAGAACAAATCTGCCAAGTATTGCACTTGTTTCCACCGGCGCCTGGTGTATGAGTCAGATTTGGAAAACTCACCTGGAGGTAGAACAGGCTGTGAGTTATGCAAGAGAATGTGGTTAGGTGTAAGAGCCTCCAGGTCGAAAGGGTCAGAGGATGCAGTGGTGATTGGGCGGTTGTTAAGAATGGCCTCAACTTCACAAAACAATGGATGGAGACCTTCATCATCTACAACTTGTTGTTGTAAAAGGGAATTTAAGATCCATCTTGCAGACCTGATTAGTCTCTCCCACACGCCACCGTGGTGAGACGCCCCTGGTGGGTTGAAACTCCAGTCGATTCCCCTTTGGGGCATGACACTTTGAATCTTACTGCTGTTCAGATTAGTAAAAGCCTTTTTGAGCTCTCTGCATGCACCTACGAGATTGGTACCATTGTCAGACCAGATACGTTTTACCTGGCCCCTCCTACATATGAATCTTTTTAAAGCATGGATACAGGAGTCAGTGTCCAGGGAGCTGGCCATTTCAAGATGAATGGCTCTGCACAACATTCATGTAAAGATTACGCCATATTTTTTGACAAAATTTCTTCCTCTTTTTGTTTCTGTTGGGCCAAAATAGTCCATTCCTACATTTGTGAATGGTGGGAGATCTGGTTGAGTTCTTTTTTTTGGCAAATTAGCCATCTTTTGTTCCTCAGTTTTGCCTTTCAAGCGTCTGCATGTCACACACTTAGAAATAATTTTTCTTGCTGCTGTGTTGCCACTGATGATCCAATACTTCTTATGCAACTGGGCAAGAATATAATTTCTTCCACAGTTCCCATACCTTTCATGAATGTGGCGAAGTAACAAATTGGAGGTGGGGGAGTGTTTCGAAAGAATGATGGAATGCTTCATGCTTTCTGACATTGTCGCTCTTGACAGTCGTCCTCCTACTCTCAATAATCCATCTTTTATCACTCGGTCTAGTTTGTAGAGGGTACTCTTTTTTTTAACATTGTGTGGAGTCATTTTTAGCTTTTCAAATTCATTTGGGAAAGCTTGTCTTTGAGTGTAGGATACAATTTCTTTTTCTGCTCTCCCAAGGTCTTTCATAGACAAGAACTGACCACTAAGTGTTGATCTGAAGATATGTAGCTGGGAAGCCAGTTTTTGATGTCTAGAACGAGTGCAGACATTGGTGGAAAGTTCCTTCCTTTTAGCAGCGAGTGCTAACAGGCTGTCTCCAAGCTTTTGGTACCAAGCAACAGCTTTAAGCAATCTGGTCCAATCTGAGAAGTAAGAAAGAAGCTTTTGGGTAGGATTCTGTTCATTTTGAGTGACCATGTTACACACAATGGTAAAACCTTTGACCTCTGGGTCATCTTGTCTAAGAGACACTTGTTTATACCCTTCAGTTGGCCAACTGTGATCTGGTTGCCAGAGGAATTCAGGGCCACATATCCATCTTTTACTTTCCAGAAACATTGGTACACTCAGCCCTCTGGATGCATCATCTGCCAGATTGTCCTTACTGGACACATACCTCCATTACTGGGTGCAGGTATTTTCTCTAACGAATGATACTCTTGGCAACATAAGTGTGGAATCTTGCACTGTCATTGGCTATGTATTTCAACATTGCCTCACTATCTGTCCAGAACAGTGAAATTTTCAATGGCAGCTGCAGTTCTGACCGGAGCATCTTGTCTACTTTGACAGACAACACAGCAGCTGCCAACTCAAGTTGTAGTATCGTCAACTGCTTTAAAGTGGAAACTCTTGCCTTTCCAATCATGAAAGATACATGGATGTTACCTTGCTCACTGGTCATTCTGATGTAGCTTACAGTTCCGTATCCAAGTTTGCTGGCATCAGCAAAATGATGCAACTGAAAGGACTGTGGCTTACCAAATCCATTGGGTTTCTTACAGCGTGGCACACTGAAGGCCGCCAACTTGGGGAGGTCATGATCCAACATAGCCATTGTCTTGATTGAGACGTGGATATCGGCTTATCCCATCCATAGCCTTCTTTGCTCAATTGCTGTAAAAATTGTTTGGCTGGAAGAGTGAGGGGAGCCAAAAGTCCAAGAGGATCAAAGACAGAGCTCACCATGGAGAGAATACCTCTACAGGTATGGGGTTTTTCATTGAGTGTGATGGTAAATCTAAAGGTGTCATCTTCAATGTTCCATTGAAGTCCCAAGGCATGGTCAACTGGTAGCTTGTCCTTATATAAATCTAAGGACCTAATGTCACTGGCAAACAAGACGGTTCTACTATTACTCACCCATTTGGTGAGTTGAAAACCGCCCAATCTGCACAAATCCACCAAGTCTGATTTCATTTGCACTGCTTTCGGTGCCGTGGGCAGAGACACTAGGCAATCATCCACAAGAAGCATAGAAAGTTCACATCTGATTTTGAGACTCTTACCTGGTGGAACATAGATTTTATGTCCGCCATCATTGCAATGGGTTCTTGACAAAACCTAAGCAGGACTCCAACCATTGAATTGGTAAGATCAGGCCCTTGCAACAGTTCCGTGTTCAGGGACACACCTTGATATGTTGCACCACAGTCAAACACAACTCTAAGTGTATTCTTTTTGGGGTGGTAGACTGCATGATGTGGAATATACCAGGTTCTTCCCTCCACTTGATCCACCTCTTCCTGTGGGACCACCTCAGCATATCCTTTATCTATCATGTCACTGAGAAAGGATGTGTAGTCTTTATGGAATGAATCACTTCTCTTAAATTTCCTTTTCAGACTCAGAAGACGTTGCATGGCCATGTGACGGTTGTTGGGCATTATCACATCATCTTTCCTAAACAGTAAGTTGAGAAGGGCTAGGTATCGATTCAGATGTTACCATTCTATTCGATTTTGATTCGCAAGCTCTCAATTCGATTCGATTTCGATTCTCGATTCGATTTTCGATTTCGATTCTAAATTCGATTTCGATTCCACTCAATGAATATAGATTTAATACAATTCCTATAATTATAAAAAAAAAAAAAAAAAGAACAGATAACATAAGTTTACAAGTGGTTAATTAATAAAAAGAAATTAAGAGCTACAAACCTGTATATTAAACTTTTTTTATTTTAGGTACACTTGGGTACATTAAAACAGAACCCAACTCTATATTTCAAATGCATACAGTGAATAGACAGGATTTTGATGAAAAATTGATGCTGAAAATTGGACAAGTCAGAACAGTCGCATACCTTGATCAAACAGGTTAACAATCCTCACATAAACCCATAAAAAAAAAAAACTTGCATATCATATTTACCTGTGCCCTTCCTGTCTAACAGACATATACAGGAATTGAATAAAGTTATCAAACAGTCTGCGCTGCATTAACCCCCTGAGGTCGGCTATCGCGCCGGCGCGATAGGCTCGTTTTTTTTCCGTATGAGTGCAAAAAAAAAAAAAAAAATGTAATTTTTATCTTATATGCTTGTGTTATACATCAATCGATCCTGTTTAGTGTGTATTTTTTTGTGTATGCTCATAATAAAAACAAAGTGTTGTGCTTTTTGCCAAATAAAGAAAAATAAACATGATGCGAGTTCTGCCTACTCTCCGTCAGTGAAGTAAATTCTGAAACGCGTCCGAAAATGAACTGTAACTCAGCGAATACTCAGTCAAACAGGCATACAGTCACACAGGCATGAAGCTTGAATTCTCTTCTTTTAAATGAAGTAATTTTTATAAAAAACAAATATTCACAGTTTATGTAATATGTATGCAAAGAGAGAGATGTCAGTCGTTCTCATCTCAGCTAATTAAGTTTTAATGTGCTCCGCCCACGGAGAGCGCGCGCTATTCAAACGCAAATGTGAGGCGATCCAAACAAACCTGTGAAACACCCACATCAGCTGGATAACACACACCGCGAGTTCACTTTCAGACTTATGTACTTTACGATGCTGTGAGGAATAATACTATCTTGATAATAATCCTGCAAAAATTTACCTCAGAAGTTCTGGAAGTATCATTTCGAGGAGCAAACGGATCCCGCTGAGGAATTAGGTCAGTTCTGTTTGCTTTGTTCTAATCGGAATGAATGAACGCAAAGATGCGTGCTGTTGTGGAGCTACTACAGCTGGCAAAAATACTGTTTAAATATGAATCGCGTTTCTGTGTATGTATGAATGAATGAACGAACGAACGCACAGATGCGTGCTGTTGTGGAGCTACTACAGCTGGCAAAAATACTGTTTATGAATCGCGTTTCTATGAATGAATGAACACACAGATGCGCGCTGTTGTGGAGCTACTACAGCTGGCAAAAATACTGTTTTAATATGAATCGCGAATACAAAGAAAGATTACACTGGAAATATTGTTACAATTTTAAATGTTGTTGTAATTGTATAACCTTAAAAAAAAAAAAAAAAAATATATATATATATATATATATATATATATATATAAGGATGGATGTAAACAAAATCTTAAAAGGTCATTATGAGCCTTCTCTTTAAATAATTTTATTATGCTTTATTAGTGACACATTTGGGAAGAGAATATATTCCAAATCTGAAAATACAGTATGAGAACAATTAACTGCACAATTACTAGAAATGTTTACCTTGGATATTGTACAATTTGCAAGCAAAATTTGTGGAAAAAACAACAAACCAGTTATATATTGTCCTTGCATTCTTGTGGCTCAGTCACACACCTGAATGAAAGGCTCATTACGTATGCAGCCTCATTATGCGGGCCCCATTGACTCCGCAGGTGTGAATCACGCCCACCCGCATATGGCCTTTCCAAACAAAAAGTGTTTTACAAGATTTAAATCAATGTATTGTGTTATGTGAATGATTAGGCAGGATGATTTTCACATAATTTTGAAGAAAAAATTCTAGGCAACGTCATCCATTAGTCAAAAGTCTTATTTACATATATTTAGAATGTGTTTTATGGCCTTATTTCAGAAACTTTAGTTTTTTGTTTTTGAAAAAAACATGCATAAACATTATTCTATCAAAAATACAAACTTGTACATGCAAGTTGTTCACATATTATGGTAGCCCTGTTTGTGCTAAATAGAGTGAATTTACACCTTTGCCATTAATATGTTTATAAGCAACTGAAAAAAGCACAAATGTCAGGGCATGTCAGAACATCTCAAGGACCCCAAAAACCCCTCAGACCCCAGAGGGTTAATTATAAATTATATATAGACTAATCCTTATTAAAGTTACAAAAGTTCTTTAGTCAAGAGCAGTGAGTTTTTTTCTCTGTTCCCTTTGTTCTTTGATTAACTTTAACGACAGAGATAATTAGTGGCTACTGTGTACTGTCCCTTTAAGACCAGCCGCTGCTGTCAGAGATGCGGATCTCACACGCGCCTCATTCTCTCACGAGTCACAACTCTTCATGTTCATCATTAGGGCTGCATTATTTTGATAATCGACTAATCTAACGATTATTAGAACGATTAATCGACTATTCATCGATTATTTCGCCGACTAATCAGTACTTTTGGAACGATTATTCAGCCTTTTCAATTAGCTAAAACACTGAGTTATACATATTCTAACTATAATATATATATAAAAAAATCACTTCAGCTTTTGAAATGGTTGTTTTAATGAACTTTGAGCAACTAAACAGGTCATTCTATTTAAGTTTTCAGATTTCTGTCCAACTCAAATCACACACAAATGCTCTCTAAGCAACATTGGTTAAATATTCTGTTCACTTTAAATAGAAAAAAATAAACAAAAAAAATTATCAGCTGCATTACAGACACACTTAAACTGCAAACAATTATTATAAGAATTTTTTTTTTTATTGATATGACAATTTAGCTGAGCTGACAGAGACATCCTCATTCACCTTTTAATTTACAGTATAAAAAAATAACTGACATGATATTCTTCATAACATCTCCTTTTGTAAGTCTTCATGAATATGTAACAAAATACAGGCAAGGGATAATACTGTAATAACGTTACCTAATAGAGCTACAATAATAAAAACAGCCCTGATTTCTAAGCTCGATCAAGCTTTATTCTATGCAAAAATAAATCATTACATTACTGTAATTATATTATTATTGTTAATATTATTGCTATTAGTAGTATTGCATTCTCTAAAAAGAGATTTACTGCTAGTTATTTAGCTTCAGCTGGAGAACATTCACCTCTCACTGGCTCGTCTTGTGCCGGTGTGTTTCCTCTTTAAGTGCTTTAACATGCATGTTGTGCTCCCGTGAAAAGCAAGTTACGCCTTGCATGTATTGCATACGATAGTTTTGTGAAACTTTACACACCTTGCTAGTTCGGATTCGTTTGCACTCCGTCATAATTCGCGCTGTGTTTTCTTCTACCGCAATAGCATTTGTAACGGCTGCATTACACTCTAGCGCTACAGCGCCGTAGCGGTCAAATCGCGATATTGCAGGCCCTTACATTAGGTCACGTGGGATCAAACGACTACTCGGCAACAAAGATATTTGTCGACAATTTTTTGTTGTCGACAATGTCGACTAATCGTTTCAGCCCTATTCATCATAAGACTGCCCTTATGTTATGAAGATACTCAACAAAAAGACATTTTGGCATAATTGTGTGTGTTATTGTTCATTCAAGCGCGAAAGAGAACTGTATTCTGGGCTGTCTTGTGCGCACACACAATATCAGCGCGAGTCTTTCTGAGTGTCACAGTCAGGACATTCACAGACAGCGAGCTCTTTTTTGTCTTGTCGCGCATGAATGGTTTAAAAGCATTTGCATGAATAAGAGTGGGATCATGTAACACTAGCCAAAGGATGACAAAAATTAACAGATGTTGCGTTAATTGCGTTAATAGCCCAAATTTGTTTATTTCATATAAAATCGCAGCATTTTGCGTCATATAATTGCGTAGGCTTGACATCGCGATTGCAATATGATTAATCGTGCAGCACTAGTTGAGGTTATTTTATGATTAAGATAAAACAAACATAAAATCTCACAGCATTAGCTATAAAATGGAGTTGGCAAGCCTATGAACAGTGGAGGAAAACTATAACTTTTGGGTGATAGATAAATAAATATGAAAAAAAAAAAAAAACGATTTGTGGCATTTGAGAATCGATTTTGAATTGACCACATTTTAAAAAAACGATTAATCGAAAAAAAAAATGTTTTTTGCCCAGCCCTAAAGTTGAGTGTGTAGTGTCCATCCAATAGTGAGATTGACTCATTTGCGATTTTAAGAAAACTTTTGTCGTCAAATGACATTTCACGTTTTTCGTCTGAGGCTTTTTCATTGAAGTCATGATTGTACTGACTAATCAGAAGCTTTTCCAAATTTGCTACAGATATTCTATTTATGTCAGCACATGGACAGTCACGGTTTATGCTGGATTTCCCTCCTCTTAAGGGTCCATTGACTACCCAACCAACCAAAGTCTTGACTGCATAAGGGCCCCCACCTTGACTGTTTACAATCTCCCATGGCTCTATGACCTTTGAGGCATTGGTTCCTATAAGTAGCTCAATGTTGCCATCAATCTCAGGGATATTAACCTTTTGCAGTTATGGCCATCTAGCAAGATCTTTTTTAGTGGGTATGTTTTCCATGGTGACTGGCATTTCCTTCTGTGTGAATACATCAGGCAATTGTATGAAATTGGTTTTATCCAATCCAGAGATCTCTAATCCTGTGATTACATAAGTTGGCATGGACTTCTCTACTCATTGTCTTCAACAGGATATTAGTTCTTTTACCTTTGACGTTCAACTGAGACATCAGACGTTCGGTACAAAAGGTAGCGGAACTTCCAGGGTCAATGAAAGCATAGACTGGGATGATCTTGTCACCTTTAGCAGCTTTGACTCTTACTGGAACCACTGAAAGGACATTATCCTGTATACCGGCCCCAATATGCCCACCGACTGGCTGCGTAACAGCAGAGGAGTTCACAGTTTCTTTTGTGTCAATTTTCTTTTCATGCTTTACCTTTTGCTCTATTTGCTCAATGTGAAGGACACTTGGGTGCTGTTTAGAACATGATGTACATGTGAGCCTCTTCCTACAGTATTTGCTGATGTGACCTTGATGTAGCACCCAAAACAGATTCCTTTACCTTTGAGGAATTCTATCTTTCCCCTGTGTTTCTTTTTCTTGAATAGCTTGCACTGCTCCAACGTGTGATTGCTGCTGCTACACAAATGACATAAGACTTGCAAAAGGTGGTTAGTTCAAAAGGTATTGAAATTTCCTTTGGATGCTGGTTGGAAATATTGTCCGATCCTCTGCCTCCATTGTTCAGTGGTGATCCCCATAATACCTTGTTACGATCTTTGTTGTTATTCAGATGCTCAGGACACTGTTTAGCTATAGAAATGGGTAGATGGAGTAATACACCAATGACAGAAAGAATCTGTAGTTATTGTAAACTAACTAATATCTCTGCGATTTGAAGATGATAAGCATTTTTTGTATGACTGTTCTTTATATATGGATCTGCGTAAGAAATATCTGAGTGATCCCACACTTGTTGGTGATATTTGTGTTGATGTGTCACAGGTTTGTGAGTCAAAGCATGCTTGGAGATTAGCACCGTACATATATCATAGAATGAAAAAAAGTCTGTCATGCTATTGTAACTTTGGAACTATGGGCTGAGAGGCCATGTATTCCTGAAATAAAAACTACATTATTATTGTCTTCAGTTTTGATTAGGGGTTTATCATGAATATCCCCGAATACTGGGTCTGAAGCCACTCTCACTTGATTTTCAACAAATAGGACAAGATCTTTAAATTGAGGCCTACTGTTCTGATTTTCTTGAAATTCCCACACATTTGATCGCCATCTTTCCCTCAGCTTGTAAGGAAGTTTCAAGACCAAGACTTTCATGTTGGATGACAAGTTAATTTCATGTGAGTAACTCATGTCCTCCATTGCATTACAACAGCTCCTCAAGAATATTGCGAAGGCTTGCAGAGATTTGGAATCCTCAGGTCTAATCGTAGGCCATTCTAATGCTTTCTTCATATAAGCAGAACACATGCTGAATTCATCTCCGAAGTTTTTCTGTAGCAAATCTCTTGCTCTTTCATAACCTTTATCTGGGGTCATATGAAGACAACTCCTTACCAGATCTCTGGGAAAGCCACTGGTATATTGATCAAGAAAGTACAGCCGGTCAGCACTGTTATCTGTTTTTAGGTCAATGCCAAATTCAAAAGCTCTTATGAATGGTCTGTACTTCAAAATATCACCATTGAAGATTGGGATATCTCTCTGAGGAAGACTTGAAAGCTGATGCTGCTTCACTAGAAGGGATGTTATGTCATTTTGGCGTTGAAGGATGTCTACCTGGCTAGGTTTGACTCAGCATGGAGGTTAACTGGACCAGGTTCTTGAACCTCCTTGGCTTTCTTCCTGACTGCATTGTGGCCATTTGAACGCTGTGGGATAGGACTGGGTTGAATATCCTTGGGCCTAACACTTGGGGTTTGCACAACAGAAAGGGCTTTAGCGACCTTATCCAAAGAAAGGAATTCACACTCTGAAGCATAACTCTTTGATGATATCTCAGCAAGATAGGCATTCCTGTCAATTTGACCTTCCCTTGGCACGTTCATGTTGTGAGGATTAGATGTTAAGTCTGTTGCTGCTGAAGCTCTGTGATATTTACCAGCTGACATCAAAACTGTGAGTTTTGCTGATGAGGCATCTAGCTGTGCTTTCAGCTCCAGAACTTCACGTTTTTTTTTTAATGTTTGCCTCTCTTTGTTAAGTGCTTCTTCTCTATCCTCCAAGTCATGTTTTCTCTGAGTGCAGCCACCTTTGCTAAAACTGCAGCTCTCTCTGCTTCCACCTGTAGTCTTGCAGATACAACTGAAAATGCTCTTGATCTGGATTCACGACTGGAAATTTGAGATATGCTGTCTTCAGGGGCAACTTCAATCTCCTGAGGTTCCACAGCCTTAGATAATCCAGACAGCCATTCAGATACAGAAGAGAGAAAACTGTTAATGTCTGCCATTTTAGGTTTAAACCATTCTACTTCATCTTGCCTTGCTTCCTCTTCTGACAACAACTCCTGATAGGTTTCATGTAGAGATTTAAAGTCATCCAATAGACACACAAATTTATTCAAATTTTCTTTCACTTCTTGCACACAGGAAGCATCTTCCATAAGTTCAAGCATAATATTTTTTCTTTTCGTTAAGTGGGCAAGCTTTCCTTTTCTAGCATTTCGTAGCTTAGGTGCTTGACCACTAATCTCTACATCCATAACAGTAAGTATAATAAGTCACCCTTGACTTTCTCTTCATCAAACTCATTAGCGGTGTCTTCCATACTTGCCACTTGTTTGCTAGTTCAGCACATGGAATCAATATGCATGGATTTGCTATGTTGCCAGGCCCGGCAGACTGATATAAAATCATCCAATAATCCTCTTTTCCTATAGTAGACTTCCAACAATTTGCACGGTTTAAAGATTTTGGTGGCTGAACAAAAAAAAGCTTGACGCTCACTTTCCAAAAAATGATTCCATTGTCCACAGGATAGATTTCCAAACTGAAATAATATTTATTACAAAAAGGTATGTTTATACAAAATCAAAAAATCAAAATCTCATGTAAATAAAGGATTGAAAAGATATAAGGTGGATTGAATCGATCTGTTTCATATGGAGTCAGGCCATGAGGTCAAAGATTGTCACTTCCGGTTCTGGCCACACCCTCAGGTGAAGTCGCAGGTCCTTTATTCCCAGAGGCCTTACATCTCCTGCTTCAACCCCTAGGTGGTGCCAACTCACATAACATTGAGTGAAATAGTTAATTATTTAACAAACAAAAATAACCCTTATTTTAGCTCCTAAACTGAAAGTTTTGTCTGCAGTAATAAAGGTGTCATTTACAGGCTCCGACACTATAGGGGCAACAGAATCAAACAAGAAACCAGATGATATGAAATGCTTATTAAAACAATTTAACATTTCTACTTTGTCAGATATGGACACACCATTCTTAACTAGAGAAAACGGAAAACCTGTTGGTTTAGTCAATGCAGATAATGACTTAATAGTTTTCCAGAATTTTTGGGGGTCATTTAGATTCTCTGTGGTTTCAGATAAGTAAAATTCAGCTTTAGCTTTTCTGAAAAGTGAAGTGAATCTGTTTCGCTACCGTCTGAAAACAAACCAGTCAGCATCAGTATCTGATCTTCTTGCTTTTGCCCCGGCTACATTTCTCTCATGGAGCAAATTAGAAATCTCAGAAGTAAATCAGGAATTGTCCCGCCCCTTAATTCTAAGTTTAGGAATAGGTGCATGTCTGTTAAGAATATCAAGAAAACAATTTTGAAAGAAAGTCAGTGCTAATTCCACATCATCAATCAAGGCAATTCTACTCCAGTCAAAATAGAATAAATCATATAAAAATCCCTGCTCAACAAACATTTTCATATTTCGCCTTTCAACAATACAAGGGGCAGACTTGGGCACCTTAGTATCTCTAACAGCAGCAATCACACAGTGATCACTCACATCATTAGCAAAAACACCTATTGCAGAGTACTTAAAAGGGGCATTGGTCAGGATTAAATTAATGATTGATGATTTCTCCGGACATATAGGATTTGGCCGAGTAGGAGTGTTAATTGAGTCAAATTTAAATTGTTACACTGCTCTTAAAAGCATCTGATATCGGCCTTAGCCAGTTCAGATCACCAACAACAATAGTATCATTACAAATAACTTGACTTAACAAATTTGATAGTGTAGATGAAGAGTCATTTGATGCAGACACAGTTCTATAACAACCAACCAACCTGATATAGTGGTCTTTAGAGACTTCAAGGTTTAAGGCCAAAAACTCTAATTGTTTACGCACCGATTTTGAGAGCACTAAACTAGAGTTGAATTTGCATTTGATATTTGCATTTGGTATTTGATATTTGCATTTGGCGATCTGAACAATACACATTATAACCATGGATGCCAATATCTTTATCAAGGACAGATTTAGTCAACCAGGTTTTAGATAAAACAACAATGTCAGCATCAGTTTGCCCGACCCATAAATTAACCATATCCAGTTTGGACATTAAACTCCGAACATTGAGGTGAATAATACCGAGGCCAGACCTTGATTTAAAATCTTCAGGTGTATCACATAGCTATGATATAGCGAATGACTACATTTTTTCCTATGTGTAAAATTATCTGAATTGAGAGTTCGGGAACTGGATGAACTAAAGCTCTGTGAGAGTATTACAAGTAATAAGCACAAGAAAATAAATTAAATTAAAATGGTCAAACTAAATTCTTTAAATATAAAACAAAATAGAAGCAGATAAGTGATATGTCCGTGGAAAAACACTGTTCATTCACGTGTGTCAGCTGCCATGCGCTCAACAGAAGAATGAGCCGCTGCTCCTCTCAGCCATTCACTGAACAGGGGAGACGCAGCGAGAGAGAGTGACGGCAGGGAGAAAGCAAGAGCTCGCGCTCACAGGACTGACAACATTTGAAGGTTACTGAGGTTAGTCCAAAAAGTCGCTAGATTTGTCGCTAGTTGCTTTTTTTTTTAAAAGTCAATTGCGTCCACTTGAAATGGATATTACGACACTCATAGATAACGACACATTTCATCCTCTGTTGGAACAAAAGTGGCTAACTTCTGTCAACCTTGTATATAAGCAAGGACAAAAATAAAGCAATTTAATTTGAATAAATATCGATACTGAAATAAGAAAAATCGATTTTAAAACCATAAACAAAGAAATTGCTATAGTTAGGTGAATAGATTTTTGCCCTAACACACGCTCACGTTTCTTAAAATGTTTACAAATACATTAAGCACACACACACACACACGTTGGGTTTCCATGTTTTATGGGGACTTTCCATATAAATAATGATTTTTATACTGTACAAACTGTATATTCAATCCCCTAATCCTAACTGATGTATTTTAACAATATGAAATAATGAGTATTTGTATATATTTCATATTGACAGCATTATATTATTTATTTTTTTAAGTGTTTATCTTTGGATATAGGCTTAATGTCATTGTTCTCTACAGGTTGTGGAAGTGTGGTGTCACAGATGAAGGTTGTGCTGCTCTGGCTTCTGCTCTGAGATCAAACCCCTCACACATGAGAGCACTGGATCTGTCATATAATAAACTAGGAGACTCAGGAGTTAAGCTGTTCTCTGCTGTACTGGAGAATCCTCACTGTAAACTGGAGAAACTGCGGTAAGATCATCTCTACCATAAAGACTCGGAGTGAATAAGGATTAATATGTAGATAGTGTATACAATATATGTTTGGCGTAAGCCCCATCCGGTGGTTCAGCGACAGATTCCTGCTTGAACCGTCAGATCCTGCCGGCGGTAGAAAGCAGCGGTGAGGAGTCTCCCTGAAGAGGCTCAATTCTTGCGCCACTCCTGTTCAACCTGTATATGCTCCCAATGAGCCAAATAATGAGAAAGAACCAAATTGCTTACCACAGCTATGCAGACGACACACAGCTCTACTTAGCCCTATCGCCTAACGAATACAGCCCCATTGACTCCCTGTGCCAATGCATCGATGAAGTCAACAGACAGAGCTGCTGCCAGGATTCTAATCAGAACCAGAAAATATGAACACATCACACCAGTCCTCAGGTATTTACACTGGCTCCCAGTTAAATTTAGGATTGATTTTAAAGTATTATTACTGATATATAAATCATTCAATGGCCTAGGACCTCAATATATTGCAGATATGCTCACTGAATATAAACCCAACAGATCACTCAGATCACTAGGATCATATCAGCTAGAAATACCAAGGGTTCACTCTAAGCATGGTGAGTCTGCTTTTAGCTATTATGCCAGCCGCAGCTGGAACCAGCTTCCAGAGGAGATCAGATGTGCTCCTACTGTAGACACTTTCAAATCCAGACTCAAAACACATCTGTTTAGCCATGCATTTAATGAATGAGCACTGTGCCAATGTTCGTCCGACTGTACTGTACTGTATTTTATTTTTTTATTTTTCTAAACTATTTTAATTATTCTTATTTCTTTTTATTATTTTAATTTCTTCTTTGTGAAGCACTTTGAATTGCCATTGTGTATGAAATGTGCTATATAAATAAACTTGCCTTGCCTTGCCTTGCCTTGAAGAGGAACATTTACATCTTACTATATTATTATCTCCCCAAAGAAAGTAAAACTAACAGTTAAATAAACCGGACGAACTACAAACCGGACAACAGATGCAGGATACAGTGAAGAGGGTTTTTAAAGCACAAATGTTTGTTGTAAATCATCTTGCCTTGTAATGCTTGTGCAAACAGACCCTTGTAAAAGTGTGAGCATTTCCTCAAAATATGTGTGTGCAGCTGAAAAGAGGGAAGTGGTGTGTGTTTCCAGGACTGTCACCATATCAGATTTATCACTACATGATTATCATGGCCAAAATAATACACAATAACAATATATCACCATATCTATGGAAATCTTGAAAAAAGAATAATAATGCTATCAGCCAAATTCATCTTTACTTTGTTTATTTTGTGTTATTTTTGAAAAAGGAGAATCACTCCATCACATACAAAAGGAACAATTACACTTAATGCGACCAGTTTGAAATAATGGTAACACTTTATCACAAGTATACAGTAACACAGCACTTATAAATCATTTGCAAACTATTAGTTTGTAGTTAATGAATAATATTTAATAGTATATAAGCTGTAGTTAATATATTAAGAGACTATATACAAGTAGTGAGTTCTTCATTCATTATCACTGTAATTAACAAACTGTTATTGTTTAATTAGCTCTTATGTAAAGAGTTAGATAATGCTTTAACAACTTATTAACCATAAATATTTCTCACTTTAGATTAGGACACGGAAAATCAGAAAATGTCATTAAGTGCTTTAATACAGCCTTTATTGGACATTAATTACATTAATATTGAGAGTTTCTTAAAATGCGATAGGACTGCTCGATTATGGAAAAAATCACAATCACGATTATTTTGGTCAGTATTGAAATCACGATTATGTAACATGATTATTTCACATGACTTTGGGAACGTGTTGCATTCATTAAAAAGACACCTTTCAACAATTCTTAAAAAATCGAAATTTGAGCATTTATTGTATTTTTTGATCTACTAAAATAATATAACAGATAATACTTCAATAAGTATTTTGATAATGCCCGCAGGTCTACCACTTATAATGCGGGAAATATCCCCGCAAACATTGATTCACTTTAGCATGTAGATTGTACGAGTAGCCTAAATGAATCCACACAGATTATAAAATCAGATCAATCATTTTAAAACTTTCTCCAAGATGCAATTTCACAAACTGCGTGAGTGTTCAGCGGTGCTGCGTCTTCTCTCTCTCTGTCTCTCAAAATGGGTTGGACGTCGAAACTACACTCTCGCGTTTAGGAGTCAGGACTTGACAGAGTTGTCACTTGCTATATCGAGCCAGCATTGCATCGTAAATAAAGTTGATAGATACTTTTTAAGTCTTATCAGTTTAAACCAGGGTTCACCAATCTCGGTCCTGGAGGGCCGCTGTCCCTGCAGAGTTTAGCTCCAACCAGCTCCAACACACCTGTTTGAAAGTTTCTAGTATGCCTAATGAGACCTTGATTAGCTGGTTCAGGTGTGTTTAATTGGGGTTGGAGCTAAACTCTGCAGGACACCGGCCCTCCAGGACTGAGATTGGTGAACCCTGGTTTAAACATTCAAGCGATTTTAAACTCTTGCTGCATGTTTCTGCTCGTCATCGGATTCCTCGAAGCCAAACTGTTCCCAGACAACGGAGTTGGTTTTGCCTTTTTTGCTCACCAAACGCTGCCGTGGCTGCCCTCCTTCTGCCATCAGAGATTTTATGGCTTCGGGAGGGGCAGATGTGCGCGTGTCATTCAGAACACAAGACAATATAAGAGTGTACTTGATAAACAGGACATGGCAAAATAATCGTTTTTACTCGATTGTACTATTTTGTTAATCGTTGGGAGCCGAAATCAAAATTCAATGAATTGCACAGCCCTATGATACGATGTGTATTGCAATTTTAAAAAATTGTGATTCTACAATATTGCGATTCGATATTGGAATGTATTGCAATTTGTTTTTAACACTAGACTACGGGGAAAAGTTAAATCATACACTTATACAGACTGCACATTAAGTATAAGATGAGTCATATTTACAAAAACAATTCATCACATCTTTCTGAGTTTTATTTCAGAAGCATCATACAGTACTACATTATCTTAAATAAATAATGCAATAACAAATACATTTTTTAATTTTTAATTTTTGATTTACTCTATTTTGATCGCTACCGTAGACATCAGTGTTTATATTTGAACTTTTATCCCAGTACTTCTATGATATTTTGAACTATTGTATCACAGAAATAATGATACTATTATGAGGTTTAAAAGACCTTTTGTGAAGCTGTTCATGACAACTCTCTCTGGGTCAGTGGCAGCGCCAACACAGATTTGAATGTTGCGATATGATTTTGTCAAAGGTTTAGTAGACAGAGGAATTGGAAGATCGTGTGGGTGTTTGAATGGAGATCACAGTATTTTAAAGATGAATTGTGCAGCTCTACTGTCTTATCTCTCTCTCAGCATATGAGTAGCTCGAGGGCTTTTCAGTGCTTTCAGTCTCACATCGCTTCCACGCGTCCACTTGAAATGGCTATTACGACACTCATAGATAACGACACATTTCATCCTCTGTTGGAACAAGAGTGGCTAACTTCTGTCAACCTCATCTATAAGCAAGGACAAAAATAAAACAATTTAATTTTAATCAATATCGATTCTGGAATAAAGAAAATCATTTTAAAATCGTAAACAAAAGACTTGCGATATTTAGGTGAATAGATTTTTTTCTCCCAGCCCTAACACACACACATGTTCCTTAAAATGTTTACAAATACATTGAGCACACACACACACATACACACACATTAACATTAGGTTTCCATGTTTTATGGGGACTTTCCATAGAAATAATGATTTATACTGTACAAACTGTATATTCAATCCCTCAATCCTAACTGATGTATTTGAACAACATGAACTAATGAGTGTTTGTATATATTTCATATTGACAGCATTATGTTATTTATTTTTTAAGTGTCATGTTTATCTTTGGATATAAGCTTAATGTGTGTCATTATTCTCTACAGGTTGAGGGATTGTGGTGTCACAGATGAAGGTTGTGTTGCTCTGGCTTCAGTTCTGAGATCAAACCCCTCACACATGAGAGATCTGGATCTGTCTGAGAATAAACTAGGAGACTCAGGAGTGAAGCTGTTTTCTGCTGGACTGGAGAATCCTCACTGTAAACTGGAGATACTGTGGTAAGATCATCTCTACCAGAAAGACTCAGAGCGAATAAGGATTAATATGTAGATAGTGCATACAATATATGTTTGTTGTAAGCCCCATCCAGTGGTTCAGTGACAGATTCCTGCTTGAACCGTCAGATCCTGCCAGCGGTAGAAGGCAGCGGTGAGGAGTCTCCCTGAAGAGGAACATTTACATCTTCATATATATTATCATCCCCAAAAGAAAGTAAAACTAACAGTTAAATAAACCGGACAAACTACAAACCAGATAACAGATGCAGGATACAGTGAAGAGGGTTTTTAAACCTGTTAACCGTTGCCAGTGCGCCTGTGCACTGAAGCGTTTTTTTTTTTTTTTTTAGTTCAAAGTTACTATCAGATTTAATGTTATACCTTGACAAACTATACATCATTAAAAAGATATAAGACTCAATTTTCAGTATTTGACCACTATTGTATTCTGAGAAACTTATAGTGACAGTTATGTCTTAATTTGTGTCAGGAGTTATGAAATGAAAAAAATGAGTCGATACCTTTAATGTGAATTATGAGCGTCAGCCGCTTTCATTCAGAAAAAAAATCCTGTGCTGTTGTCATGACAGCGCTTGACAAAACAACATCCCTCAGGGCTTTTAGATTAAAAATGTGCAGATTTGGAGAAATATTGATATATTCTCATAGGTTTACATCAGATTTCTATAGACAGGAATAATATGTATTGAATTTATACCCAAATGCGTCGATGTAATCATTATGAGCGCTGGATACTCTGATGTACTGTGTTTTCAATCCATACCAATAGCCTGAGGGCGCCCTATGCACAATAATAGTCCATATATGGAACACATGAAGAAGAGCCATAATCATGTGACATTCCAGGAAGTCTCGAACACACACACAGCTAACACAGAGATCGCTGTAATGGATGTAACATGCAGATAAAGACGTTTTGAAGACAATAAACATGATTGCAATGATATTTGATTTACCTGTGTTTTTCAAGCCATGCCAGGTATTTTCATAATAATAGATTATATTTATAATGTAATGCTAATCTATATAGACTTTATCATCGTGCAGAATACTATAAAATAATATGTTTTCTGTCTGAGTTTTTTATCTGAAGCCAAATTAGATGACAGAAGATTATTTAAAACACTTGACTTGCGTTATAAAGTAAGTTTGGAGCACAAACATGGTTTTAATCTCATAAATTGTCGTGTATTGATGGTGTGCTAAGCTAACATGCTAGCTAGCCCAAGGTGCACCTGCCACCTAGCAGTTATTCTTTTATGATTTTGTTCTAAATAGGAATGCTTACTGAAATGTTTCTTTATTCCAGAAGGGCATTTGATACAGTTAGATACAGTGAGAACTTTGATAAAAGAAATTAGGGATTGAAACCCTATGAATAGCCTGTGAATAGCCAGTCGTTAGTAACTATAATGCAGACAAAAGAAATGCATATTTAGAGCCATAACCAGGCTGGAGAGGTGTGAATGTGAGCAGGAGAGACTGACACTGAATGGGGCTCGTTTGCACCACAAAACAATAGAGACAAAAGACTGAATAGATGACTTAGAAGATGACTAAACATCAGTAGCATTTTAGAGTCTAATCAAAATAAAGGCATATGACATGATCTTGAAAAACATTTAACTAAATACAGAGTTTTAGACTTATCTTCAGATTTTACATATAACATGGTCAGACATGTGGCTTTAGCTGCAGTGCATTTCTAGATTGCTACAGTGCCAACTTCAATTTTATTTTCATGAAAATGTTTCATAAAAATACATTTCTAATAACTTTACACACTTTTGAAGCTATTTATAACTATATTTTTCATTATGACAATAATTAATTCTACATTTACAATAAACTGCCAGGTGTCAGCTTTCAAATGAGATCATACTTGTGCTTTTAGTGCAAAGGGATCATGAACTGTATCTGTTTCAGTTTGGGTATGTCATTTCTGGGGATTTTTCAAAAGTGGGGTTGCAGGTTAAAAGGTTAAGTATAAGATGAGTCATATTTACAAAAACAATTCATCACATCTTTCTGAGTTTTATTTCAGAAGTATCAAACAGTACTACATTCTCTTGAATAAATAATGCAATAGCAAATACATTTTTTTAACAGTCACTTGTTGCCACCTAGTGGTAAAACAATGTAATCAATAAATCCATTAATTAAAGCACCAAGTTTCTATCAAAAGCTGATTTACTCTATTTTGATCACTACCGTAGACATCAGTGTTTATATTTGAACTTTAAACTTTTATCCCAGTACTTCTATGATATTTTGAACTATTGTATCACAGAAATAATGATACTATTATGAGGTTGAAAAGACCTTTTGTGAAGCTGTTCATTACAACTCTCTCTGGGTCAGCGGCAGCGCCAACACAGTTTGAATGTTGCGATATGATTTTGTCAAAGGTTTAATAGACAGAGGAATTGGAAGACGATCGTGTGGGTGTTTGAATGGAGATCACAGTATTTTAAAGATGAATCGTGCAGCTCTACTGTCTTATCTCTCTCTCAGCATATGAGTAGCGCAAGGGCTTTTCAGTGCATTCAGTCTTGCGTAGCTTCCACGCGTCCACTTGAAATGGATATTACGACACTCATAGATAACAACACATTTCAACCTCTGTTGGAACAAGAGTTGCTAACTTCTGTCAACCTCGTCTATAAGCAAGGACAAAAATAAAACAATTTAATTTTAATTAATATTGATTCTAGAATAAAAAAAATAATTTTAAATTCGTAAACAAAAGACTTGCGATATTTAGGTGAATAGATTTTTTTTCTCCCAGCCCCAACACACACACATGTTCCTTAAAATGTTTACAAATACATTGAGCACACACACACATACACGTTAGTTTCCTTGTTCTATGGGGACTTTCAATAGAAATAATGATTTTTATACTGTACAAACTGTATATTCAATCCCTTAATCCTAACTGATGTATTTTAACAACATGAACTAATGAGTGTTTGTATATATTTCATATTGACAGCATTATGTTATTTATTTTTTAAGTGTCATGTTTATCTTTGGATATAGGCTTAATGTGTGTCAATGTTCTCTACAGGTTGAGGAAGTGTGGTGTCACAGATGAAGGTTGTGCTGCTCTGGCTTCAGCTCTGAAATCAAACCCCTCACACCTGAGAGATCTGGATCTGTCTGAGAATAAACTAGGAGACTCAGGAGTGAAGCTGTTCTCTGCTGTACTGGAGAATCCTCACTGTAAACTGGAGGAACTGGGGTAAGATCATCTCTACCATAAAGACTCAGAGTAAATAAGGATTAATATGTAGATAGTGCATACAATATATCTTTGGTGTAAGCCCCATACGGTAGCCTAGAAATCTAGACGTACCCTAGCGGCAACAAAATTTATTTTGCAGCCAGGGTAGTCTAGCAACTCTCCGTTGACTTTCGAGCTGGAAAAAACAAAATTAGGTCAGGCCAATCACATCGTGTATAGACATAACATAATGACGACAGAGTTGCAACGGTTCCCTGCTACTTGAAAACAAAGAATTTGAAATTTGAAAGACAGCCGCTTTTCCCGCCCCTCGGATTGAGCCGTGTCTATGGTGAGTTGCCAGGCTACCCATCTGGTGGTTCAGCGACAGATTCCTGCTTGAACCGTCAGATCCTGCTGGCGGTAGAAGGCAGCGGTGAGGAGTCTCCCTGAAGAGGAACATTTACATCTTTATATATTATTATCCCCAAAAGAAAGTAAAACTAACAGTTAAATAAACCGGATGAACTACAAACCAGACAACAGATGCAGGATACAGTGAAGAGGGTTTTTAAAGCACAAATGTTTGTTGTAAATCATCTTGTCTTGTAATGCTTGTGCAAACAGACCCTTGTAAAAGCGTGAGCATTTCCTCAAAATGTGTGTGTGCAGCTGAAAAGAGGGAAGTGGTGTGTGTTTCACCTGAACCAGGACTGTCACCATATCAGATTTATCACTACATGATTATTGTGGCGAGGGGGGCGTGGTTCCGCGAAGTCTGTAGCGGGAGAGAAAGGTGGGGGCCGAGCGGTGAGTAAGTAGGTCAAGTGCAGATGATGAACACCTGTGTCTGATTGCAGTAATTGGCGTGGAGAGACTGCATAAAGCCGGGGAGAGCGAGAGAGAGGAGGAGAGAGTAGTGGACTGGGACTACACGAACGGGCTGATCTAGGAGAGATCACCAGAGACTGTGACATTGTGTGATTATTTATTGCTGTGCAGGAAAGCACGGTGAACGCGCTGTTGCGCACCTTTTGTTTATTTTGTTTGTTTTGTGAATAAAGTGTCAGTCCCAGTCAGCCGACCCCTGTCTTCTTCCTTCCTACACTACAAACCTTACTACAATTATCATGGCTAAAATAACACACAATAACAATATATCACCATATCTATGGACATCTTGAAAAAGAATAATAATGCTATCAGTCAAATTCATCTTTACTTTGTTTATTTTGTGTTATTTTTGAAAATGAAGAATCACTCCATCACATACAAAAGGAACAATTACACTTAATGTGACCAGTTTGAAATTATGGTAACACTTTATCACAAGTATACAGTAACACAGCGCTTATAAATCATTTTCAAACTATTAGTTTATAGTTACTGAATAGTATTTAATAGTATATACGCTGTAGTTAATATATTAAGAGACTATATACAAATAGTGAGTTCTTCATTCATTGTCACTGTAATTAACAGTGTTATTGTTTAATTAGCTCTTATGTAAAGAGTTAGATAATGCTTTGTTAACAACTTAGTAACCATAAATATTTCTCACTTTAGATTAGGTCACGGAAAATCAGAAAATGTCATTAAAGTGTAAATTGCAGGTTAACCACCACAGCCAATTAATGTGTAAATTAAAGTGCTCTATATGTATATATTTAATTATTTCTGTCTTAAATTGCGTTAAAATAACATTTATTGGGGTTTCTTCAAAGGTAGCGTGTTTTTTACAGTAACTGGGTGATGACGTCATAAGAGGCACTCGCAACCCATACTCTGCTAGATTCTTACTGTATTATGGCTATTTGGAGAACGACTGAGGATGTGGGAAACCATCAAATTCTTTATGGACCACAGCCCTACAATTTTTAACTGGTCAGGCGTGAGAGAGGGGAGGAAATTGCCAGGATCCATGGCACTCAAAGAGTTATTAATGCTTGGTGTGAGGAGAATAAGTGGAGGGTTGGCCAGGTGTCTTGGTGAGTAGCTACGTTAGAGCTAGTCTAGGCTAGCCTGGTGCAAACTTAACCCGGATAATATAAGGGAACAAGCCAGTCTTTTCAAAATCTTGCCGTCATGTAGAATAGCTGAGACTTACATCAGTCAACTCTCACTTTCGGCAGGCACACCCAATCTTCACAGGCTTCTTTATCCGGACAGGACAGGCAGAGGAGCAGGAATGGGAATGCCGTGAGGGAATGGCATCGGAAATGAGTTTAACCCGGCATTTAGGCAAGGCAAGGCAAGGCAAGTTTATTTATATAGCACATTTCATACACAATGGCAATTCAAAGTGCTTTACATAGAAGAAATTAAAATAATAAAAGAAATAAGAATAATTAAAACAGTTTAGAAAAATAAAATAAAATGCAGTACAGTACAAACAGTCGGACGAACAGCGGCACAGTGCTCATTCAGTAAATGCACAGCTAAACAGAAGTGTTTTGAGTCTGGACTTGAATGTGACTACTGTAGGAGCACATCTGATCTCCTCTGGAAGCTGGTTCCAGCTGCGGCTGGCATAATAGCTAAAAGCGGACTCGCCATGCTTAGAGTGAACCCTTGGTATTTCTAGCTGATATGATCCTAGTGATCTGAGTGATCTGTTGGGTTTATATTCAGTGAGCATATCTGCAATGTATTGAGGTCCTAGGCCATTGAATGATTTATATACCAGTAATAATACTTTAAAATCAATCCTAAATGTAACTGGGAGCCAGTGTAAAGACCTGAGGACTGGTGTGATATGTTCATATTTTCTGGTTCTGCTCAGAATCCTGGTGGCAGCGTTCTGTATGAGCTGCAACTGTCTTATGGTCTTTTTGGGAAGGCCAGTGAGGAGTCCATTACAATAATCCACCCTGCTGGTGATGAAAGCATGCACAAGTTTCTCTAAGTCTTGTCTGGAAACAAAGCATCTAATTCTTGCAATATTTTTCAGGTGATAGTATGCTGATTTAGTTATTGCTTTGACATGGCTACTGAAACTAAGGTCTGACTCTAGGGACACACCGAGATTCCTTACTTGATTTTTAGTTGTTTGACCCCTAGAGTGAAGGTATGCATTCACCTTGAGAACTTCATCTTTGTTTCCAAACGCAATGACTTCAGTTTTGTCTTTGTTCAACTGAAGAAAGTTTTGACACATCCAACTGTTGACTTCGTCAATGCATTGGCACAGGGAGTCAATGGGGCTGTAATCGTTAGGCGATAGGGCTAAGTAGAGCTGTGTGTCGTCTGCATAGCTGTGGTAAGCAATTTGGTTCTTTCTCATTATTTGGCTCATTGGGAGCATATACAGGTTGAACAGGAGTGGTGCAAGAATTGAGCCTTGAGGGACTCCGCATGTCATGGATGTCCACTCAGACTTATGGTCACCTATACTCACATAATAACCTCTCCCATCTAAGTATGACCTGAACCATTTTAGGACTATCCCAGAAAGCCCCACCAAGTTTTCCAGCCTGTCAAGAAGTATGTTATGATCAACAGTGTCAAATGCAGCACTGAGGTCGAGTAGTACCAGCACTGATAATTTGCCTGAATCAGTATTTAAGCGAATATCGTTTATTATCTTTATGAGCGCTGTCTCTGTGCTGTGGTGCGGTCGGAAACCAGATTGAAAATTGTCAAAGTATCCATTCAAGCTCAAGAATTTGTTCAGCTGATTGAAGACAACTTTTTCAATGATCTTGCCTATGAAAGGAAGATTTGAGATCGGTCTATAGTTGCTTAATATGGTCTTATCCAGATTGCTCTTTTTCAGGAGGGGCTTGACAACTGCAGTTTTCTGGGAGTATGGAAAACTCCCAGAGAGAAGTGAGGCATTTACCACTTCTAGGAGATCTGCTTCTAAACTGTTTAACACACTTTTGAAAAATGATGTGGGAAGTGTGTCAAGAGCGCATGTTGATGTTTTAAGGTGCTGTACAGTTTCTTCCAAAATTTTGCCATTCATTTCTTTGAAATCAGACATAGTAACTACTTTCTCAGGTGGTTTGATCTGTCTGACCTCAGTGCAACTCAAGGATGTGCTGATCACCTTTCTGATATTACTGATTTTCTCAGAGAAGAAAGAAGCAAACTCACTACACTTGTTCTCTGAGAGCATTTCACTGGGAATCTGGCTTGGAGGGTTTGTCAGTCTCTCTACAGTAGCAAAAAGAGTGGGTGTGTTGTTTAAATTACTGTTTATAATATTTGAGAAGAAAGTCTGTCTAGCTTTGCCTAGTTCCATATTGAAAGCATGAAGGCTGTCTTTGTAGATGTTATAATGGACTACAAGTTTAGTCTTCCGCCACATGCGCTCTGCTTTTCTGCATTGTCTTTTCATATTTTGCACTGCTGTTGAGTTTCTCCAAGGTGCTTTTTGTCTGCCACTCTTCTTCCTGACTTTAACAGGAGCAATATCATCAATTATACCTTTAACTTTTGAGTTAAAAGAATCAAGGAGAAAATCAACAGAGTCAGCAGATATACTTGGTGTTAAGGATATAGCCTTCATAAATAGTACACTGGTGTTCTCATTTAAGCATCTCTTCTTGACAGACACAGATTTAGCTTCAATGGCAGGAGAGATCAATATATCAAAGAAAATACAGAAATGATCAGACAGTGCTACATCCTTAATAACAATCAATGAAATGTTTAGACCCTTACTGATAAGTAAATCTAGAGTGTGTCCACGATTGTGTTGTGGGTCCATGTACATGCTGAGTCAGATCAAAAGTTTTTAAAACAGTTTTGATTTCTTTTGCCATATTGTTTTCTGCATTATCTATGTGAATGTTAAAATCTCCAGCAATGGCAAAACAGTCAAACTCTGAGGTAATTGCTGATAACAGTTCTGTAAAGTCCTCAGCAAAGGCTGGAGAGTATTTTGGAGGCCTGTAAATAATGATAAGTAAAATGCGTGGAGCACCTTTCAACACAATACCCAGATATTCGAAAGAAGGGTAATTCCCAAATGATATTTGCTTACATTGATAGATATCTTTAAAAAGAGCGGCTAGACCCCCACCTCTCTTAACAGCTCTGCAGACACTCATAAAAGTAAAGTTCGGAGGGGCTGTTTCATTGAGGACTGTTGCACTGTAGCTGTCTTCTAGCCAGATTTCATTTAGAAGCATAAAATCCAGGTTGTTTGTGGTTATTAAATCGTTGACTAGAAGTGATTTATTTTTAAGTGAACGAATGTTTAAAAGTGCTAACTTAACAGTCTTACTTTTTGTCCCCACATCAATCTTAGTTTGACGTGTAATAGGCACCAGATTAGTTAGGTTTGCTGCACGGCTATTGAAGGCCTTAGACTTTCTATCTTGTAATAGAGCAGCAATAGAGAAAGATACAGGCACACTGGGTTCCCGCTTGTTCTGTAAACATTTGAGAAAGTTACTGTTATCAGAGCGGGGACCCAAAACACATCACTGAGAGCTGGTATCAGTTGTTTTTGGTTCACCTCGAGCAGAAGGAGGATGGTGTGGGCCCTGGCGTTGTGGCAGAGGCCGAAGAGCTCTCACAGGAGGGGGAGGGCGAGCTGGGCCCGCAGGCTTTGGTGCGGGTGGTAATGGTGCCTGTCGTTTTTTGGTTGGTATCTGGGGGCTTGCAGCAAAAGAGTGGGATAGTCTGGTTCCAGCATACACCAGTTCTTCCATTTTCTGTGAGAAACACAGTAGTGGCGATGCTGGAGAGAGGGAGAAAGTGTCTGGTGAAAGGGGCTGTTGCTCTGGTGTTATAGGAGGCTGTGATATGCTGTCCTGGCTTCCCTGGCTGTTTTCCAGGAAGTCGTCCTTGGGTGCTGAATCTTCAAGCAGTTCTGATATGTCTCTCTGTGGGCAGGGCTCAGCTGAGATTGTGTCCATGAGCAGAGGTTGTTGTGGCGGAGTGGTGTTATCATTGTCCTTGTGTGATATGTCAACCGCATGTCCATTTTGCTGCTGAAATGAAGTCCCGTGGTCATTCATACTGTGTCCATGTGTGTGTGTGCCGTTCAGATTGAGTGGATTGGCACAAACTGCAGAAGGATGATTGAGGGAGAAGTAGAAATTGTCCTTTAACACTCTTGAACCAAGTTTGTTTGGGTGATGGCCATCCCGATGAAAAAGTGGTCTCTGACTCCAGAAAAGATTGAAATTGTCAATGAAGTTTACTCCTTTTATATTGCAGGTTTTTTGCAGCCATGTATTTAGCCCAAGCAACCGTGAGAACCTGTTTGTTCCTCTTGCTGGGAGTGGTCCACTGATGAATGTTTGAACTTTCAGTCTTTTAAGTGTTTCAAAGAGTTCATGGAAATCCTTCTTAAGGAGTTCTGACTGCTCTTTATGGATATCATTCTTCCCCACATGTATGATGAGTCGATTTGCAGTCTTATGTTTCATCAGAATGTTCTGAAGTTCCCTGTTTACATCAGAAGTTGTTGCTTGTGGAAGGCAGCATGTAGTTGTATCCCTGCTGCTAATGTTTCTGATTATCGAGTCCCCCACTATCAGAGTCCTGGGCTCGGCTGCGCTCTGAGCTGAGTGCCGCTGTCTGCTCGACCTTGAGCGCCAGTTAGCATCAGTGTTAGCTACTGGCCCATTCAGTCTGTGTTCGATCATATTCATCACATTTGGGGATTCCTCATTTACATTCATTAGTACTTCAAATCTGTTCTCAAGATGTATAGGCGGTGGTAGAAGACCAATGTTTGCAATCCTTGTCAGAGCTGTATCTGGGGTAGAGGATGCTACTGCGGCAATATGTGATGCTCGTGACAATCTGATGTCTCGAGTGCCTTTGGGTCTAGCTCCCTGTTTGTGCCATCGATTAGTAAGTCGATCGGCTTGTTTCTCTACCTGTCGAGGAGCACTAGTTTCATGGGACTCACCGGTATGCTGAGGTCGTCCATGACGAAGCTCTGTTGTGTGCTCCGTCTGGTTTGGTGGTCCCGTAAGTAACTTTGTTTCGAGAACTGCAATCCTTTGTAAAAGTCTGTGGCAGTTGGTGCAGCAAGTAGATTCTTGAACCTGAAGAGGCATTTTCTCTCTTATCCGTATGAATGTAGGCAGTTGTGTTTTCCTTTCCCGGAATGTAAGCTGGTCGGGTAAAAGAATTCTGCGTTTTTGTAGTAATCCAAACTTTGTTGTCTGAGCACTGTGCTGTTTGCTGAAGTTAAAATTAGATGATAAAAGGAAATAAAATATAAAATATAGGAGATAAAATGTAAAAGCGATAGAGCAAAGCGCGGAGCAGTAAGCAAGAGCGTCCGAACAGTAGCTGAGCAGGAAGTCAAAAAGTCAAAATTTAAACCCCATGTTAAGCCAACGCATGTCTCCAGGGTCATAGTCATGGTCAGTGAAGTGCTAGCTGCATATGACGGCTGACTTGGTCACAGAGGCAGCAGTAAAATCCGCCCGCTTGGTAGCCACAAATCTCACCCATGCACGAATCAACCTTTTGTCCGCACAAACACAACGGTTTACCATTTTGACAGGTGAATAAGGCGAATATAGCTGCTAGCGTACTATTGACTATGCCGGTAACTCTACTAGTGAGTTCCTCTTATGACGTCACGCCACATCTAGTGGAAGGGAGCGGGAGTGCTTAAAACCACTGTTAAAAGTGCCAACTTTTCATATTATATTCAGCATTTTTGGTATAAAAAACAATGGTGGGCGGTTCTTATCTTTATGTTTAATAAACACATTGCATTATCTTCATGAAAAATTTAACCTGCAATTTACACTTTAAGTGCTTTAATACAGCCTTTATTGAACATTAATTACATTAATATTAAGAGTTCCTTAAAATGTTTACAAATACATTGAGCACACACACACGTTAGGTTTTCATGTTTTATTGGGACTTTCCATAGAAATAATGATTTTTATACTGTTCAAACTGTATATTCAATCCCCTAATCAGAACTGATGTATTTTAACAACATGAATTGAGTATTTGTATATATTTGATATTGACAGTATTATTTTATTTATTTTTTAAGTGTTATGTTTATCTCTGGATATAGGCTTAATGTGTGTCATTGTTCTCTACAGGTTGAGGAAGTGTGGTGTCACAGATGAAGGTTGGGCTGCTCTGGCTTCAGCTCTGAGATCAAACCCCTCACACCTGAGGAAACTGAATCTGTCTGGTAATAATCTAGGAGACTCAGGAGTGAAGCTGTTCTCTGCTGGACTGGAGAATCCTCACTGTAAACTGGAGGAACTGGGGTAAGATCATCTCTACCATAAAGACTTAAGAGTGAATAAGGATTAATATGTAGATAGTGCATACAATATATCTTTGGCGTAAGCCCATCTGGTGGTTCAGCGACAGATTCCTGCTTGAAACATCAGATCCTGCCAGCGGTAGAAGGCAGCAGTGAGGAGTCTCCCTGAAGAGGAACATTTACATCTTCATATATTATTATCCCCCAAAAGAAAGTAAAACTAACAGTTAAATAGGGCTGCTCGATTATGGCAAAAATCATAACTATTTTGGTCAATATTGAAATCACGATTATTTAACACGATTATAGGTGCGTGATATGAGTCTTATTTCATGATATGAGTAATTTTAAATGTCAGTGAAATTTCACAAATACAAAAAAATAAGTTAACAGTCACCAATACAATAAGAAACTAAATTACAAATGAAAACAAACAAAATTAGGGTGTGTTCACACTTGGCGTCTTTTTTGAAGCTGTCAGCGTCTTTTCTTTTTTTTTTCATTATAATCCTATGAAGTAAACCGTGTTTTCAAAAAAAGTCCCAAGCGCTTTTTTAAACGCAACCGCGTCTTAGCGAGACCTGTTGTTTCCATAACAACAAGAAAAAAAATGGTGAATGTGCCGGTAGATGGACTTATTGTACTAGTGTCGTAGCACAAGGAGTTATATGACATGAGCACAAAATTCAACCATAATATACACCATAAAGAGGCTGTGTGGGCACAGATTGGATGGATCCTTGGTTGTTCAGGTTAGTGTATCACAGAGTATGTGAGTGGAGTGGAGCGGTGAGAATCTCCGCTCATCGCTCACGGAACTGTTCACCCCTCCGCTCCCCCGCTCAAAGCTACATTAGGCCGTTCCGCTCATTATCGCTCAGCGCTCAACGAGGTTTGCTTCGCGCTCCACTCAAATCGCCCCCGCTCGCTCCAAAAAAGTAAAAAAATCTACATGTATATCACTTTTAGCTTAGACCACAGCCTTACCTCCTAAAGAACTAATGAGTAACAACAACATTTTTCAAATAGAAATGTTTTAATTCAAATTACAGGCCTATATAAGAAGGAATATAGCCTACACAAAAAGTCCTGTAAAATTAAACGAATAAATGGGCCTAATAATATAAATAAAAATTGTATAAACAAAAATATACATACATTTTTTAAAAGTAAATTAACTATAAGGCCATAATTTTGATAAGTGAACTTTTGCGCAACGCGCACGATTAAAATTTAAATTGCCTTCCATACACACAAACTGCTGTAAAATTAAACAAATAAATGGGCCTAATAATATAAATATTATTACGGACGACACAAATTCAGCTAAATAAAACGAACCATTAGGTCTACTTGAATGAAAAAACGAATTTGTTTGAATATTACGCTATATTTAATTTACACTTTGTTACAAGTTACCGTATTCAATTTGCTAACCTTTTGTTTTCTTCCCAGCGTGTTCGTGTAGCTCACGTTCATGTTTTCGAGAGATGTGTCTTTTCATATTCCAAAATGAATCTTTGCTGACTGAAACAATGTCTCCACATTCGTTTTCTTGTACCACATTATCATTGTTATTTAGTTATATTAATAATACACCTGACCTGTATGACTTCTCATTTTCCTTTTTGAAGTAGCCTACTTTTTGAACTCCATTATTGAGCCGAGTTTTGACTGAAAATAGTCTACTGTTGATGACTGTGCAAGACAGATGGATCCTGGTTTAGGTTTGACTGAGCATGCTTCAGACTCGTGGTGTGAGCTGAGCAAAATTGGAGCGGGAAATAAGGCGACGCTCCGTCCTTTTAAAAATGCCACTCTGCGCTCTGTCCAAGATCCGCCCGCTCCCGCTCCCCGCTCGCTCCCGCTCCCCGCTCGCTCCCGCTCCTCGCTCGCTCCTGCTCCACTCCGCTCACATGCTCTGGTGTATTATCTACTACTTGGTTACAAAACTATCTGTTAACATTAGCTAACATTATCGTTCACTCAGCAACAGTTATCAATACCGTAACCAGCTGAAACAAAATTCACTCCCTCACGTTTTTTTTAGCACAATTCACTCCCAGCGGTAATTCAGGAAAAAAAAATCTCTGAATGCTCCAAGGGAAACTTTGGTTACTTCCACCTTTTACCATCGTGTCAATTCTCAATTGATTTTGATTAATATGCTCGAGGGAGAGAGAGCGAGACAGTTTGAAGACGTGAGAGTGTGCGTGCGCGGCCAAGGCTCTCTCTCTCTCTCTGCTCGTTCTTTAGGTTAAAGGACAAGTTCGGTATTTTACACTTAAAGCCCTGTTTACAGATCGTTTCTGATGAAATAGAACGGTTAAGATTAAAATTCGGACACATGCTGCTGTCCCGAGAATTTTAGGTTTATTTCGCTTCCCCCCCCCCCCCCACCTACACAATGGCAGCCTATGGGCACTGGAACAATCCTTCCTAAAATGCATTAAACTTTCGTTTACAAAGACGTGAAACTCACCGAGTGGTCAGGGGTGTTCACTGATATGCTCACACAAAAATCGCTGCAAAAGATGCTTTCCAACAGGTTTTATCATAGTTTTTGTCCAACTCCATTGACTTGTATTGAAAGAGCTGTGTGAGGTACGGTATTACTCCGCCGCTTCTTCTTCTGCTTCTTCTGTGTATTCAATGAAATGCCAGTGGTTTGCTTGCAATTGGCAAAGGTGCATTATCGCCACCAACTGGGCTGGAGTGTCTATTATTCAAGCTCTCAACGGAAGAATCTACGGGTGTGAGACGATTGGAAAAATAGATCCACAGGTTTAAAACAAATGGTAAAACACCTGTTGGAAAGCATCTTTTGCAGCGATTTTTGTGTGAGCATATCAGTGAACACCCCTGACCACTCGGTGATCTTCACGTCTTTGTAAACGAAAGTTTAATGCGTTTTATGAAGGATTGTTCCAGTGCACATAGACTACCATTCTGGAGGTTTTGGGGAAAGCGAAAGAAACCTAAAATTCTCGGGACAGCAGCATCTGTCCAAATTTTAATCTTAACCATTCTATTTCATCAGAAACGATCTGTAAACAGGGCTTTAAGTGTAAAATACCGAACTTGTCCTTTAACATGCGTCGTGTCACATGCACAGCAGTCAACTATTACTCACCGATCAAATAAGGCTTTACGGGAAAGTGCACTGCTGTGAATGAAAGGAAGGTGCGTGGGACAGAATTCAGCAGCGGCACAATAATCGTTTTGCGTCGATTATCTTGTTTTCATAATCGTTGGAAGCCAAAATCGAAATTGAAAATCAATTCCGATTAATCGCACAACCCTACAGTTAAATAAACCGGACGAACTACAACCAGACAACAGATGCAGGATACCGACAGAGGTCCTGCAGTGATGACTGAAAAAATGATAACCGCATTTTATAAAGAGTTGACTGTTGTTTGAAGTTCGGTGTTTGAAAAAAAAAAACAGAACAAACGGAAAGAGAAAGCGCAATATAGCTCTCAATATGAAGCATATCCCAACTTCATTCAAGCTGCTTACAACTGCTGTTTCTGTCTCTATTTTTGAGTATTTCGATTTATTTTCTCCCAGTCCTAACACACACAATATCTTTAAAATGTTTACAAATACATTAAACACACACACTCTCTCTCACACACACTCTCTTTCTCACACACACACACACACACACACACACACACACACACACACACACACATGTTGGGTTTTCAGGTTTTATGGGGACTTTCCATAGAAATAATGTTTATACTGTACAAACTGTATATTCAATCCCCTAATCCTAACTGATGTAATTTAACAATGTGAACTAATGAGTATTTGTATATATTTCATATTGACATTATTATGTTATTTATTTTTTAAGTGTCATGTTTATCTCTAGATATAGGCTTATTGTGTGTCATTGTTCTTAACAGGTTGGAGGATTGTGCTGTCACAGATGAAGGTTGTGCTGCTCTGGCTTCAGCTCTGAGATCAAACCCCTCACACCTGAGAAAACTGAACCTGTCTGAGAATAGACTAGGAGATTCAGGAGTGAAGCTGCTGAAGGATCTGAAGGATGATCCACATTATAAACTGGAGACACTAGGGTAAGAATAGTTTTTAACGATTTTCTTCATCATATTTTCATTTAAATTTCAAATGGCTGATTAACTCACTTGAAATAAAAGTAAAGGTTCAGGTTCTGTGTGTGTGTGTGTGTGTGTGTGTGTGTGTGTGTGTGTGTGTGTGTGTATGTGTGTGTGTGTGTGTGTGTGTGTGTGTGTGTGTGTGTGTGTTTGTGTGTGTGTGTGTGTGTGTGTGTGTGAATATTTTTTGCCTGAGATCATCAGATAGTCTTAAATTCAGCTTCAGTTTCTGTAGGTCTCTGAACTTTAAACTGTTTAATATGAGTTTAATCCTGCTCATTCTGTTGTGACCTATTGTGAAAATAATATTAATGTTATTTTCAGCTTTTCCCCTTTAACTGTCTCTATAGGCATCTTTACACAGCCGAGTTAAGGCTGCTCTAAAGCGGCTTTGTGTCTGCTCAAAGTTCTGTGCAAAGACACAATGCCGCATAAAAGCAAACTTAAAATATGATGGGTCTGACCCACCTCAGCCCCTAGTATCAAAGATGACTCTGATATTGTTTTGGTTCATTGTAAATGAACCTGAAATTGTGTTGCTCTAAACTACGTCATTGTCATGACAACCAAACGCGCGGTGCGAGAATCAAGACACGTAAGACAAAACATATAGGCCTAGCTCCATATTGTTTTAGCCAAATTAAAAAATGTCAGCCAACAAGGGACAATAAAATAAAAGTGTCCTGTACTCATATCGTGAAGCAAACCACCAAAATAACAGAGTTGTCGACGTGTGTAATCAGTTGGCTTTCGCCATTTGTGATCCTCCTTTGAAGAGACTGGCAGATCAACGCGCCACTACATTTCTCTCAGAGACGGTAAATGCTTATTCGGCATCACTGTGTTTTATTATATTCCAAAAATCATCTTCTTGAGGACGAAATTTCACCCACACACGACCTGCCTGAAACGCTAACGATAGCATAATTGTTCTTTCTGGCTCTTTGAAAAAAAAAGAGAAAAATCCTGTGGTGATCTAACCGGTGTAATAATTCATAATATATTTGTAGCATTTGTTCCATCTGTAACAATTTTATTAAGAAATAGAAAATAGCTATCAGTACCACAGATATATGACAAACATCAAAGCGTGAGATAGCTATATCACACAGAGGAAATTTAAAATTCTGTATTTTTATTTATCTTGAGTTTTATTTCTATGTTTACTTTTTAATTACTTTTAAATTCATTTCATAACACTTTGTTAAAACTGTAGTTTTAAAATAGTAATGTTCAAAGTATTATTTCCTGTGATTTTAATTCCTGTGTAAATGCTTTTATGCTGCATCAGAGAAGCAATGCAGAAACATTCTGTGTAAATGCACATTTTGTGATTTTATGCTGCTTCAGATTTGGTTTCTGTGCCGCTTTTTCTGTGTAAAGACGGCTTATGTGTGTGATAATCTGAGATTTAGGTTGTTTGTTATTAACTGATATTAAATTTGTAATGAGTGAAAAGATGTGACAGACGTAATATCTCATACTGCATATGTGACTGTTTGTGTGTTGTATTTTAGGACTGACTATGATTTAGATGACAGTCTGATCTTCTGATGATCATCTGATGGTGAATAAGGATCCACTACAGAGACTCACAGTCAACAGAATCAACAGAGACTGAAGATACAGTGACTTCACTGTTATAAATTAAGACTTCATTTAGATTTCAATGATCCTCTGACAGACCTGATGAGGCGGCAGTGAAATACCTTTTATTTCACAACAGCAAATTACAGTTTCTCATTCATAGATTAACCATTTTATTTGTATAAATGCACAGTATAAACTCAAAAATGTAAATATAGAGTAAATATATTATTACAGTAAATATAGAGCCATAATGTGTTTGTGTTGTACCAGCAGAGGGAGACAAAGATTAATGAAAGATTATTTTTTTATAATTATGAGGGGGGAAAAAACAGTTCAAGCTCACTTTTGGAAAACAATGGAAGCTTCAGTGTGTACATCATGTTTTAATGATAGTTGCATTACATTTGTATTAATGTATTAAAGGGGTCATATGACGCATTTTCATGTTTTTCTTTTTCTTTAGTGTGTTATGTTGCTGTTTGTGCATGTATAAGATCTGCAAACTTACAAAGCTCAAAGTCTCCTACAAAAAGATTTAGGGCCCTCTCACACCTACCTTGTTTGGTCCGGATTTTCTGACTTTTCAGTTTGATCCGAATCAAAATTACAAGTGTGAGACCTCCCCCGGACGATGGTCCGGACCAACGAAATTTGGTTAGTTTCTAGTGTGAAAGCATTTTCTGTATGGTGCAGACTTTCAGACCATTTACAGGAAGTTCCGGAAGTTCCCACTCAGCCTAAACAACTGAAGAAGAATATTTATGTGCAGATCTGTCAGTCCTGCCTACAGCGTTTCTTCCAGCTGATTCACACACGCACAAACACACATTTGTCCTGCGCCTTGCCGGCGATGATAAAATGTTTGCACAACGAGGACGTTCATTTGGCGAATTTGAACTAGCCTCGAGTATAGTTGGTGCTGCAGGGAGTAATGCCATAATAATAAAAGTATACTGGCAACGATATGCGTCTGTTCATCCATTCTTGTCAAAGCTACCCGCCGAATTGACAACACGCTGACGTCAGACGCACGTCTGTTTACAAACCAGTCAATGTCAAGATGCAGCCCACATAGATGATGATGACAGGATGCAAGTACGTCATGTAAAGGTCTTTAGTGCTCTCGCATAATTGCAATGTGAAACCAAACCAAAACTAACCGAATGTATACAATGTATCAAAACATGAACTTTGGTTTGGACCTTGGTGCGGACTTCCAGGTGTGAAAACGCCCTTATTGTATCTAATGCCGGTACACACTGTATGATTTTGGGCTTTTCCATATGAAAGATGAGCATCGTGAAACAATCGTGGCAAAAACTTAAAACTTCTTTCCTCAAGTTCCATTTGCAAAGTTGGCATGCCAAGTTCACCTCTTTTTCATAGTCACTGGACGAAACAGTCTAAGACAAAAAGGCATCAGACATAAATGCATTTTTTAGTCTGAGGCTGTTTCATCCGATGCCTAATTGATGATGTTGTTTTTTCTGAGACCTGAAACCTTCTGTGTTAGGAGCTTTGGGCTCTCTCTCACACACATTCAAACAATCGTGGTGATTTCTGTGGTCGTGGATCCTAAACTGTCTTTTAATCAAAGATAGCCTGTGATAATTTACTGACAGTGTCATGATCATCTCACAGTGTGTTGCTGCTACGACTATACATCTACTGACTAGCCAATAAAAATGCTAAATGAAATGCCGTAGGCCTATTGATCAACGCGACATGGCGCTAAAATTTAAAACCACTTTCCTCAAGCTCCATTTGCAAAGTTGGCATGCCAAGTTCACCTCTTTTCCCTAGTCATATTCTCCTCTTTCAAATCCTCCTCTTGTTTTCAGCGCACATAAAAAACATAATTTCCAAAGTGTGATTCATCTTGCTTTATTTGTTTACCACTAGCACATGTTTCACACTGGCGGTGTTTGTAACGTTCAGCTGAACCGTGGCTTGTGTTACTGCAAACACATACGAGTGTCCGATCGATCGGCTTGTTCATCTGCGGACGAAACAGCCTCAGACAAAAAGCATGAGACATAAATGCATCTTTTAGTCTGAGGCTTTTTAGGATTGTTTTAGATTCATAATTGTACGCATGAGACTTGACACCTGATGTTGTTTTTCCTGAGACCTGATGCCTTTCAGTCTGAGGCATGACACCTTTTCCTCATATGAGTGAGGTCTGAGGATGTCCTAAAATGTTCACCATAGTTCCAGTGAAGGTGCAGCAGTCGTGACTCTCTGCAGCTGATCTCAGGTAAGATCAATTTTGTGTTAGGAGCTTTGGGCTTCTCTCTCACACACACATTCTCTCTCTCTCACACACACATTCTCTCTTTCTCACACAGACACACACACACTCACTCACTCACTCTCTCTCACACACACAAACACACACTTAGTCTCTCTGCAGCTGATCTCAGGTCAGAACAATTCTGTGTTAGGAACTTTGGGCTCTCTCTCACACACACATTCTCTCTCTCTCTCTCACAGACACACACACACACACACTCACTCTCTCTCACACACACAAACACACACTTACTCTCTCTGCAGCTGATCTCAGGTCAGATCAATTCTGTGTTAAGTCCAATCCGTCTGTCTGCATCTGCAAAGTGCTGACAGACACACGGCAGATTAACAGAGAGACAGACAGACGAGACGATCTAACGCTGATGCTGGAGGTGTTTAAAAGACCACACACTAGGGTGACCACCTGCTAATAAGCCCAAGGGGGTACAAGGGGTATGTTTCTGAGGGACAATGTGGGACACTGCCTGGCGCGGTGGTGCCCCCACCCCATGGGCAGACTCACTGTGGATAGTGGTTTACCCATTTCTAGCACATACCACCTTACATCATCATGGTATATTAATAATGCCCTATTCCCCTAAACATGTATAATTGCTGATGTATGCTCATGAATAGGCCAGGCCAACCAATGTGTATTTTTTTCTAAATAAAGATTCATAATATTTTGAACATTCAATGAATTGACAGATGCACTTCCACTTACGATTTAGGCTACTATTTAATTTAATTTATTTTTCATTACAATTTATTCACTTTAAATAAATTATAATAAAAAATTATAGGATTAACAGGAATTGTAGTTGTTCAACACCACAGGAACAGTTAAAAAAAAGTATTCTCAAAAAAAAAAATACGATTGACATCGTATTCCCCTCCATGTCCGATTGAGAAGGATGTTTTGCAAAGGTCACAAAAAGCCCTCTCGGTATCCCCCTCAACACCTTTCAGCCACAAATATTCATTTTCCCAGTCTTTCTTGAACCCACACCTTCTCTTTTTAATTGATGATGGCGGTGCCTCTCAGACAGTCTCTTTCTCCATTTTTCGAATTGGAAAGCGCGCATCTAAAAGTTCCTTCAGTGTGTCTGGTATGCGCGTGCGTGCGCTGTCATGACAACAACGAAAAAGTTGACAACAGTCAGCAGTTCAACTGAGGGGTGGGTGTGGCAACAATAGCGTGCTGAACTGTAAAGTAATGTTCGTTTGGCTGCCTGGGGCTCGAGGATATAGAGCGACCAACTTTTTTTTTTGAGCAAGCATGGATTATGCGTGACACGGTCTCAATTTGCGGGACGCATGAATTGGGCTTCAAACGCTGTGCGCGCACGCGCTACGCGGGACGGGTGGTCACCCTACCACACACACAGATCTGCACATCGTTTGTCCACTATCCTGTTACAACAAACCACTAAAGTTGGTCACCATGAAATCAAAATGGAATATTCTTGGGTTTTTATGGAATATTGCAGTTTATTTTAAATGATTTATCTGTGATAGTTTTAAAATCATGTTCCTGGTAATCTTGAATAAGAATAACTGCGGAGCAACCTGTCACTCACATGAGATCCACCAATAGCAAACCACAACCAACCAATCAATCAATTCCCCACAGACAAAATCAAGCCCTGCCCACATTTGTTATTGTTTGAGAATCAGTTTCACTCAGCCATACAAAAGTGCACTTTAAAGAGTTTAAAGTCCCACTGATCTGCCTTGAAACTCACAGCGTTATTCAGTGTGACGTAATTTCCACTGAAACAGGAAGACAGGCCAGCTAGGGCAGTGGTTCCCAAACCTGTCCTGCCGGCACCCCAACACTGCACATTTTCTTTGTCTCCCTAATCAAACACACCTGATTCAACTCATCAGCTCATTAACCCATGTGATAATGAGCTGATGAGTTGAATCAGGTGTGTTTGATTAGGGAGACAAAGAAAATGTGCAGTGTTGGGGTGCCGGCAGGACAGGTTTGGGAACCACTGAGCTAGGGCATATCAAACAGCTCCTCCCCTTTTTTTAAATAACCAATAGAGTTTAATTTATATCACAGCTCGGTAAAGCTGCAGCTTACTCCTAATCTCTAACTGTTTATCTTCCTAATTTCCTCCATGTCACTTTAAAATACATAATTCTGTGCAGAATTGAAAGGATCTGATGTGTTTTGTGTTCTGCAGCGACTCGATCCTATAATCCGCTCTGTGTGTCGTGTCTCTGGACCGGAGCTGAGGCGGTTTGCTGGACACTAACATGAAACCAATGGAAAGCATATTTACTACTTTGAATCGTTCCCTATCCCCTATATAGTACACTATGTGCCATTCACCATTAAGAAAATAGTAAATGTGTGAACAAGTGATTTCAGCTTCACCGTCTATTTATAGTGTAGGGGGCAGAGCTTCAGTGATAGAGTGATATCATCAAAATCATTGGCGGAAGTGAGAGACTGTAAGTTTTGAACGCTTATATCTTCAAAAAACTTCACTGGGGACTTTAAGAAATCTACTAGTTACACACATTAGGATATCATCACTAACTTGAGATGAAATGAAGTTCCTAAATGTAAATTAGGGAGGAGCGAGCTCATCTAATCTTTCAATCAACAGCCAGAGTATATAAGCATCCGTTTTGTCCGTCTTGTTTCCAGTCCAAATATCTAAAAAATTATTCAATCAAGATGCATTTACTAGATGAGTAAAATGCCATAAGATGTTGTCTCTTGTTTTCTGGGGTAATAAATCAAAATTAAGAGAGTTGTTGCTTTAAAAAAGCTAAATTATCTGCCAATGGGGTAAGAAAAATAATCTTAATTCAAACAGTGTCAGCTGTTCCAGCATCCGGTAGTGCCGTACTGAACAATGTCCAACATCCCGGAAACACAGCTTTTTCCTCAGACGACGAATTGTCCATTCTTCCAGAGACACCAACAGTCACATCTCGCATAAGATCGGATCTTACGGATCCAAACATGCATACTCTTTCTGAGTGCTCCATCCGCAAAAGTTTAAACTTCTTCCTCATTCGCCTGTTTCTCCGCCCGACCAACAACAGTCGCCGTGAAGAAAAGTTCTGCTGCTTCTCCAGCTCTCATGAAGCACTACATAATACATCAAATACATATCCAGACATATTCTACTGTAACTTCTGCTTCTCTAGACCTTTTCAATTCTCTTCACGATAACCGCCAGGATGCCCTCGCAGACGTTACTTTTCTCTCACCCCCAAACCAACCGACTCAGAGAGTGGAGACTAGCGTGAGGCCTTTGCTCACATACACACACTCTCTCTCTCTCTCTCTCTCTCTCTCTCTCTCTCTCTCTCTCTCTCTCTCTCTCTCTCTCTCTCTCTCACACACACACACACACACACACACACACACACACACACACACATATATAATCTCTCTTACACACACTCACATACACAATCTCTCTCACAAACACACACACACTCACATATATAATCTCTCTTACACACACACTAACATACACAATCTCTCTCACAAACACACACACACTCACATACACACACTCACTCTCTCTCACATACACTCACATACACAATCTCTCTCACACACACACTCACATTAGTGATGGGAAGTTCAGTTCTTTTCCGTGAATCGGTTCTTTAATACAGAGATAAGACAGTAATTATGTGATTTTGTAACGTATGTAATTTTGTTACACTTATTGATGTTCAACAATTAAGAAACATGCATTTCATCCCTCTGAAAAAATTGTATGCATGCTCAGCTCATCAGCTCATTGGTTCTCAGTATGTCGAACATGTCCGAAAGAAACAGTTCTCGGTTCTGTACTGGTGATTGAGAACCGCTGTACCTGTAAGTACGGTTGTGGGCGCATGCTCAGTATCAGCTGCTCGTGCTCATGACTGAGTTATCTCAGCACAACATGTCTCAGTTCAGTGAACTGTTGGAGTTACTGGAGTAACATATACGAGTCGTAGGGACTGTCAGGCATGTCTGAAAGTGAGTAAATTTAGTAACTTGTGTATCAGTGCTGACTCGAGACGCGAACTGTTTTAAACAATTCAGCCTGATTTAGTGTACTGGTTTGACCGGTTCACTAAAAAGAACTGGTTCAAAAGAATGATTCGTTCATGAACCGGACATCACTAACTCACATACACACACACACTCTCTCTCACACACACACAAACACTCTCTCTCTCTCACAGACACACTCACACACACACGATGTTAACCTGTTAAGCTTCACCAGTGCGCGGACGCACTGAAGCATTTTTTTATTTATTTAATTCAAAGTTACTATCAGATTTAATGTTATACCTTGACAAACTATACATCATATACATCAAACTCCTGTGCTGTCGTCATGACAGAGGAATAGGTTTACATCAGATTTCTATAGACAGGAATAATATTTATTGAATTTATACCAAAATGCGTCGATGTAATCATTATGAGCGCTGGAAACTCTGATGTAGTGTGTGTTCAATCCATACCAGCAGCCTGAGGGCGCTATATGTACACCGTATAGTCCATATATGGAATACATGAAGAAGAGCCATAATCATGTGACATTCCAGGAAGCCTCTGACACAAACAAAGCTAATAGAAATCGTTGTAACATGCAGATAAAGACGTTTTGAAGACAATAAACATGATTGCAATGATATTTGAGTTACCTGTGTTCTTCGAGCCATGTCAGGTATTTTAATAATAATATATTATATTTATAATGTAATGCTAATCGATATAGACTTTATCATCGTGCAGAATACTATAAAATAATATATTTTCTCTGTTTTTTTATTTTATCTGAAGCCAAATCAGATCACAGAATGTTATTTAAAACACTCGACTTGCGTTATAAAGTAAGTTTGGAGCACAAACATGGTTTTAATCTCATAAATTGTTGTGTATTGATGGTGTGCTAAGCTAACATGCTAGCTAGCCCTAGGTGCACCTGCCACCTAGCAGTTATTCTTTTATGATTTTTTCTAAATAGGAATGCTTACTGAAATGTTTCTTTATTCCAGAAGGGCATTTGATACAGTTTCAAATGTCAAGTGAGAACTTTGATAAAAGAAATTAGGGATTGAAACCCTATGAATAGCCTGTGAAAAGCCAGTCGTTAGTAACTATAATGCAGACACAAGAAATGCATATTTAGAGCCATAACCAGGCTGGAGAGGTGTAAATGTGTGCATGGGGAGACTGAGACTGAATGGGGCTCGTTTGCACCACAAAACAATAGAGACAATAGACTGAATAGATGCTTAGAAGATGAAAATAAACATCAGTAGCATTTTAGAGTCTAATCAAAATAAAGTCATATGACAGGATCTTGAAAAACATTTGACTAAATACAGAGTTTTAGACTTATCTTCAGATTTTAAACATAACATGGTCAGACATATGGCTTTAGCTGCAGTGCATTTCTAGATTTACAGTGCCAACTTCAATGTTATTTTCATGAAGATGTTTCATAAAAAGAAATTTCTAATAACTTTACAAAACTTTGAAGTTTCTTTAAATTCTACATTTACAATAAACTGCCAGCCGTCAGCTTTCAAATGAGATTTTTCAAAAGTGGCGTTGCAGCTTAACAGATTAATGGCAAAACAAACAAACACAACACTTAGCTATTACAGATAAACACCCAACGCTGGTTTCAGTTTTGCTTTAAATACATTCATTTAGGCTTTAAAATAAATATTGTTTGTGGGATAATTAATGCCACAATAATGCCACCATCCTGGTGGAGGTGGGACCATCCTGGTGGAGGTGGGGAGGATGGAAGGGAAGGGACCATCCTGGTGGAGGTAAGGTAAGGTAAGGTAAGGTAATTTATTTATAAAGCACAATTAAAAACAACGGGTAGTTGACCAATGTGCTCTACAATTTGTAGAAACATGCAAAGAGCGAATGTACAAAACATTTATACAGTGTCATACATATATCTAACTACTCTCACAAAGCAAACAAGCTACTAACATATCAGCAATTAGAGTTAGACAGAAAAGCCAGAGAAAAAAGATAAGTTTTTAAAAGATTTAAAAGATACCACTGTGGAGGCAGTTCTAATATGCAAAGGCAGACTATTCCAGAGTTTCGGACCCAACACTGAAAAAGAACGATCACCCCAAAATTTGCGTCTAGACCTTGGGACAGTTAAGAGTTTCTGGTCAGAAGACCTAAGTGATCTTGATCCTAAGTGAAGACCTAAGGAATTATCTTCCTTTTTTACTGGCATATATATATCTGTGTATCATCCACATAGCAATGGAATGATACTCTGTGTTTTTGAAAGATAGCGCCAATTGGAAGCATGTATAACGAAAACAGAATGGGTCCCAAAATGGACCCTTGAGGTATCCCACATTTAAGAGGGGCAGACGAAGATGTAAATTCCCCCATGGTGACTGAAAAACTTTTGTTAGTTAAATAGGACTTAAACCAATTTAAAACCCCACCTCGCATCCCTACCAACCTCTCCAGCCGTGCAATAAGAATTTCATGGTCTATGGTATCAAATGCCGCACTCAAATCGAGTAACACCAAAACTGCAGCATTTTCAGAATCCACAGTTAATAGAACATCATTAAGAACCTTTAAAAGTGCAGATTCTGTACCGTGATGTTCCCTAAAACCAGACTGAAATTCTTCAAAAAGCAAATTCTTATTCAAAAAAGACTGCAGCTGAATGAGAACTGCTTTCTCTAGTATCTTTGAGAGAAATGACAATTTTGAAATAGGTCTGTAATTATTTAACTCATTTGAGTTCAAATTAGTATTTTTAATTAAAGGCTGCACCAAAGCGTGTTTAAAAATGGCAGGCACAGACCCTGATACAAGGCAGCTATTTATTATGTTTAAAACACTAGGCCCAACTGTATCAAAAGCCTGTTTGATTAACTTTGATGAGACGATATCAAGTGGGGAGTCTGATGGCCTCAACTGGTCTACTATTTTTGCCAAACTAGAAAGATGAAGAACCTCAAAGTGGTCAAACACCATAGGACATCATGGTGTAGCTGGGACAACACAAACAGCAGGAGGAATTTGAGACCTAATTTATGTCATAGACCTCGATTTTTGAAACAAAAAAATGTTTTACAATTTTCACACATATCCATCTACATATCAGGCACAATTACATTAGGTGGATTTATAATAGAGTTTATAGTACTAAATAGTACTCTAGGTCTATGACAGTTTCTCTCAATAATATCAGAGAAATACTGTGCCTTTGCTGCCCTAACAGCACCTTGATATGTCTGCAAAGAGTCCCTTAATATATCATAGGACACTTGGAGTCTGTCCTTCTGCCATTTACGCTCTGCTCTCCTGCAGATTTGTCTGAGGGCGCATGTAGTGTCATTTATCCAAGGCTCTACCTTAGTTTTTACACGCATCACCTTCAAGGGTGCAACATCATCTAAAATAGTTGTGCATACAGAATTAAAAGAAAAGAGCAAAGACTAAGGGTCTGAATAGGATAAAGGATGAACATCAACCACATTATAATTGTTCGCAAATATCATAGCAAACTCATTAATGACACTAGTATTTATCCTACGACATAGGCGTACACTTGGGCAAGGTTTTTCAATCTGGCATGGAAAAGAAACCCCAAAAATGACTGGTTTATGGTCAGAAAACACAGCATCACAAACATCTACATAAGATACAGAAATGCCATATGACAGAACTAAATCCAATGTGTGTCCATGCTCATGTGTAGGACCATTTACGGATTGCACAAGATTAAAAGAGTCAATGAGATTCAAAAAGTCTGGGGAGGTGGGGAGGATGGAGGGGAAGGGACCATCCTGATGGAGGTGGGGAGGATGGAGGGGAAGGGACCATCCTAGTGGAGGTGGGGAGGATGCAGGGGAAGGGACCATCCTGGTGGAGGTGGGGAGGATAGAGGGGAATGGACCATCCTGGTGGAGGTGGGGAGGATGCAGGGGAAGGGACCATCCTGGTGGTGGTGGAGAGGATGGAGGGGAAGGGACCATCCTGGTGGAGGTGGGGAGGATGGAGGGGAATGGACCATCCTGGTGGAGGTGGGGGGATGAAGGGGAAGGGACCATCCTGGTGGAGGTGGGGAAGATGGAGGGGAATGGACCATCCTGGTGGAGGCGGGGAGGATGGAGGGGAAGGGACCATCCTGGTGGAGGTGGGGGGGATGGAGGGGAAGGGACCATCCTGGTGGAGGTGGGGAGGATGGAGGGGAATGGACCATCCTGGTGGAGGTGGGGGGATGGAGAGGAATGTTGGCGTCAGCATCTGCGAACTCAGACATGTGTAAGTACCGATCTTTTAGACTACAAGTATTAGAACATGATTGGTTAGATGTTGTTACAGAGCAGGCTTCCACTCCACCTCCTCTTCACCACTGTAGGACACTTTCACCAGAATATTAACAATTACAAACTCAACATCCCATCATACCGCTTACCTGGGACTGATTGCACATACACCTGCAGCTCATCCACACTCACCCATAATAACCCCGTTCACTCTCAAGTTCATTGCGAAGTATTGCATTGCCCCGGCGTACAATTTCTGTGCGTTTTCCCTGTGTTTGCTGAACTGTTACTGACCTTGGATTGTTTATACCAACTTCTGATTCTTCTGCTGCCTACCTCGACTCGGACTGTTATATCGACCTATATCACGTTGTTGTCTTTGGAGCTCTATCGATTTGATTTATAATTCTTGATTTTCTCTTTAAACTCACTTACAACGAACATTTTCCACTTTTCCTCACTGAGAAGCACTACTGCTTAAACCTCATAGTTACAACGCGGACTGTTGAGCAGATGCGTCTCAAGCCTATTAGTGATCCAACGCCGGATACTCTTATAGGTTACGTCCGTGGATCACGGCTGAACGCGTCTTCTCCACACTCACTTACAAACAAAACATTTTTTTCGCCTATCGTGCGTCTACTCTACACCCGTACCACTAAAAAGATGGATTATATCCAAGAGTTTAGTCATAAATTAGTATTAATATTGATAGCATCACTGGTAGCGTCGTTGCTAACTTACTGTCCATCTGTTAAAATGGCGAATATATCAGATGTAAGTAGTCTACCTTTTGGTGCAGGTGAGGACACATTTGAGCTGCACGCATTGCAGTCCGAGCTGGAAGCTGTTGAGAAACAGATCCATGACCTTTTAGTGAGACAAGCCGAGCTAAGAGACCGGCGGTTAGCTCTTGAAACATCACGCGCCGATGCACACAAATCAGTGATTAACGTTACTAACCCGCTGATTCCGACCTCGTCTACTCCGTGCGTTACTCAGCATCGGTCCCGAGCGCCGAGGTCGCGATCAGCCATGGTCTCGTTCACTCCGGCTCCAACACGCCACCACGAAGCCTGGATGGTTCCGCAGCGGAAGACGCAAGTCAGGTCTAGTCCAAGACTCTCTCCGACCCTCCCGGTTTGTGTCTATTTTTTTAAACGGGTTTAACCCGTTTTCTGAGTAACATTGAGAATATCTCTATAGATTGTTGCAACACCGCCGCCACGACCAATCAGACGGGGCTCATGCTTATAGGAGTATCCAGATGGAGTAGACTCATTTAAACCGAAATAATCATTTGGTTTAAGCCAGGTTTCAGTAAGGCAAAGTACATCGAAGCTATTATCTGTGACTATTTCATTTACAATAACTGCCTTAGGTGTGAGTGATCTAATGTTTAGAAGACCTAGTTTTAGAAATTGTTTTTGTTTACTAATAGCAACATTTTCTGTTTTAATAACAATTAGATTTTTCCTAGATCCTGCAGTAGATTTATTATTTGATCTCACGTCTGATTGGTCGTGGCGGCGGTGTTGCAACAATCTATAGAGATATTCTCAATGTTACTCAGAAAACGGGTTATAAGTTTATTTCGTTTGAAGTACTTGTACTAAATGTTACGCTCTTAGATGTTAGAAAAAAAATCCCTATTATCTCTAGCCTTGGCTACCGTATATAGACCGCCTGGGCCTTACGCTGATTTCCTAAAAGAGTTTGCAGATTTTCTCTCAGATCTATTGGTCAATGTCGATAAAGCATTAATTGTTGGAGATTTTAACATACACGTAGATAATCCAAATGATGCGTTAGGGGCTGCGTTTACAGATTTATTAAATTCCTTTGGGGTCAAGCAAAACGTCACCGTACCAACTCATCGTCTTAATCATACACTCGATTTAATTATATCATATGGAGCCGATCCAACCGATATAGATATCATTCCACAAAGTGATGATGTCACTGACCATTATATGGTAACTTGCATATTACGTACTGCTGTAATATGTCATGCGGCGCCGCGTTATCGACCAGGCAGAACAATCCTTCCATCCACCATAGATAATTTCTCAAATTGCTATAAAAATCTGTCTCAGCTGCTGCCTGAACCCAAACAAACAGACGAATTAGAATAACTAACTAGCACTATGAGCACCATTCTCTCTGGAACACTGGATATTGTTGCAACCATTAGATTAAAAAAGGTCAGAGAGAAAATTAAAGCACCATGGTACAACAATACTACGCGTGTTCTAAAGAGAGAAACCCGTAATTTAGAGCGTAAATGGAAACAAACTAATTTAGAGGTCTTTAGAATCGCGTGGAAAGACAGTATGTCACGTTATAAAAAGGCCCTAAAAACGGCCAGGGCTGAGCACCTCCGCAAACTAATAGAAAATAACCAAAATAATCCAAGGTTTTTATTTAACACCGTGGCTAGACTAACAAATAAACAGACATCACCCGAACAAAATATCCCGTTACAGTTTAGTAGTAATGATTTCATGAACTTCTTCACTGAGAAAATAGAAAACATCAGAACCACAATTGTAAACGTTCAATCTTCAATCGCGCCTTATTATTCAGCCTCAATTATCACCCCGCAAGAACAATTACAGTGCTTTACAACTATAGAACAAAAAGAGTTAAATAAACTTATTTCATCTAAAACAACAACATGTTTATTAGATCCTATACCAACTACACTATTGAAAGAAGTGTTACCTGTAGTGGAAGAGCCTCTCCTCAATATTATTAACTCGTCTTTATCTTTAGGTCATGTTCCAAGAACATTTAAACTGGCAGTTATAAAACCTCTCATTAAGAAACCACAATTAGATCATAATAATCTAGCAAATTATAGACCCATTTCAAATCTTCCATTTATGTCTAAAATACTAGAAAAACTCAACTGGGCTCTTTCTTGCTAGAAAATGACATCTATGAAAAGTTTCAGTCTGGATTCAGGCCGCACCATAGCACTGAAACTGCGCTCGTTAAAATCACAAATGATTTACTTTTAGCTTCTGACCAAGGCTGTATCTCAATACTAGTTTTACTTGATCTTAGTGCTGCGTTCGATACTATAGATCATACAATACTCTTAGATCGACTACAAAATTATTCTGGTGTTCAAGGACAAGCATTAAGCTGGTTCAGATCATACTTATCAGACCGCTACCATTTTGTCTATTTGAATGGAGAAAAATCGATCATAACTTCAGTAAACTATGGAGTGCAGCAGGGATCTGTGTTGGGCCCTCTGTCTCGACCCGGATTGTTCATTGGACCCTGATTTACCCTGCCTGTTGATCATTCTAATAAAGCTGCAAATGGATTCTTCTGCGTCCTCCACATCATTACAGATGTGAAGGTAATAAGTGACGTAACAATTGAGTCTTCCTGCCAGAACTTAAACTAAAGCTTTAATTTTTCATTTTTGTTTAAAGGATAGCAAGAAAAGATGTTGTTAAAACGGCATAACATCTCGTTATTATGACATAATTGAGTGGAAAACATAATATGTATGTGTCAGCAATGCATCACCATAAGCAATGCTTGCGATTATGGTAAGGGTTACATTTCCGACACACACTTGAGGTGTTCGGCCAATCACAACGCACTGGGTAAGCTGGCCAATCAGAGCCCATTACACTTTTCAGAAGGAGGGGCTTTGTAGAAATAGACAACAATAGGAACAACAGGAGCTACAATAATGTACAGTATGTGAATAAATCATGTTTTTTTTAAATAAATAAAACATCATCTGTTGGCATTGAAGTTGTCATGGCGTGATCAAGTCAGATTATGTCAGTTTGTTTGGGCTGTGTGAATTAGCCTTTATTGAACTCAGAATTGTGTGATAAAAAGAGACAGCCCTAGTGTGGTCTAAATGTAGTTTCTCATTATGTTGAATATGTCATAACATTGTAATTTATCAACACGAAATACTTGAAGTTATTTTATAATCATCTAAAGTTTGCACACATGTGCCTATATTCTAGTGATGGGAAACCGAGGCTTTCTGAAGCATTTGAGGCTTTCATCAAATTGTGCTGAAAAAAGGTTCATTACTCAAAGCTTTTAACACAATGCATTAGTGACATCTGGTGGTCACACTTGTTTTCTCCACTATATCTAACAAATCACCACAGAGCAGAAAAGCACGTGACCAAACAAAGCTTCGGAAGTCGGTGACATACAAGTGTGGATCAATACAGTTCTCTCTAATCTCATCTAAATTAATTTCTGCCAATGAGACACAACTCGTGTCATGTGTAGCCTGGCCAACGCATTCACATATTGAGCAATAATATAACATATACAAGTATGTGATCATAATTATAGTTCTTGAAAAAAATATTTTGTGTTCTGTTTTATAGTGCTTTGAAAACTGCGTCGGAGAATCTGAGCCCCGGCATCAACCTGAGACCTGAACTGCAGCTCTTCAATGAGGAGGTCTTGAAACCAGAAGATGAAGACTCAGAGCTCACCAAGACCATCAAGGCTACTGTCATCAGCTCTCTGAATGAGGAATATGACCATGCTGCCACTGATGACCTTCTGAACATACAGTAGCATCCCTTGTTGATCCTCGTTTCAAGACGTGCTCCATCAAAGATGACGAGGTTGAGGCTGTGAAACCCAGAGCCGTGGCTCAGATGCTGGATGAATGTCAGAGCACATCACAAGCTCCTCCTGCATTCCCAACATCCACTGCACTGGAGGAGGCGAAGGAGATGATGCTGCTACACCAGCCAAACTGCAGAAGAAGACACTGGCAGCTTTTTCATCAAGTCCTACATTCAGTGTGTGTCTACATCTGAGCTTACTTCTCAATGCTGAAGGTGCGTTCCACTCGACAGAGTCCCTACGCCAGTGATCTCAAACTCAATTCCTGGAGGGCCACAGCTCTGTTTTGCTCCAACCCTAATCAAACATACCTGATCCAGCTAATCAAGGTCTTCAGGATTACTAGAAACTTCCTTGCAGGTGTGAGTTGGAGCTGGTTGGAGCTAAACTGTGCAAAGCTGGGGCCCTCCAGGAATTGAGTTTGAGATCACTGCCCTACGCAGTGTTCACTGCTCCCTACTCCCTGAACACGGTATATCAGCTGAAGTAGACTTCAGTGACAATAATCGCTCATTTGGAATAACCTGCAACGTCATCAATGAAAGGCAATGATGAGGTCGCACAGATTATGATATAACTTAAATAAATATTGTAATTCACTACACTTTCAAATTTAAAATCATATAATAGGCCTATATATATACAAAAGTCAAGTCAAGTCAAGTCATCTTCATTTATATAGCGCTTTTAACAATGTAGATTGTTTCAAAGCAGCTTTACAGAGATAAGCGTATAATTTAAGGTAGCAGAGATTGTTTCGGCTTTACAGCAGAGTTAAGTTATTTCCATCTAAAGTTAGTTTTGATTGATTTGCTTCCGTCGCAATGATCATTTGTTATTAAATTAGGGGCCGCTAAGACGACACCATTCTCTCTACACAGACTTTAAACGCGAACCTGTGAGAAACGCTGATGGCGTTCACATGAGCATTTAGAATGGGTTCTATAGTTATGTGCGTTTGAATATACGCAGGTTTGGAATTCCCTACAAGCCAAGCCTAAACAAAGTACTTGTCTTTCCTTATAAATTTTAATAAAGAATTTTATTTTATTTTGTTGCTTTGGGGTAGGAACGCGAGACGAATTTTCCCGACAACGCCTTATCTGTAGAGTGGTAGTGGGATCCTCCATAGGGAGAGGCTAGTTGGCACTTCAGCACTGCGTTGTCATCGGTCCAGGCGAAGGTCCTTCGTCAGATCTGGATACGGCTTGGATCCGGCAGGCTGCAGGAAAACCTCGGGATAAACACAGACACTAAAATTAGCGTAGATGCCATTCTTCTCATGATGTAACGAGTACATCAGGATTTTTGGGAAGTGTTCCCGGTTCCGGCTGACCTACTATATGCAGCTTAACATTAAATTATAGAAGTCTATAATGTATTATGTGAAAGCTAGGTCAAAGAGATGTGTCTTTAATCTGGCTTTGAACTGACAGAGTGTGTCTGCTTCCCGGACAATGGTAGGAAGACTGTTCCAGAGTTTTGGTGCTAAATAGGAAAAGGATCTACCGCCAGTAGTCGATTTTGATATTCTAGGTATTATCAACTGGCCGGAATTTTGAGATCGCAATAGACGTGACGGACTATAATGCGTTAAGAGCTCGCTCAAGTACTGCGGAGCTAAACCATTCAGTGCTTTGTAAGTGATCAGCAATATTTTAAAATTGATGCGATGTTTAATAGGGAGCCAGTGCAGTGTTGACAGAACTGGGCTAATATGGTCATACTTCCTGGTTCTGGTAAGAACTCGAGCTGCTGGGTTTTGAACCAGCTGTAGTTTGTTTATTAAGCGTGCAGGGCAACCACCCAGTAGAGCATTACAATAATCTAGCCTTGAGGTCATGAACGCATGAACTAATTGTTCCGCATTTGTCAATGAGAGCATATGGCGTAATTTAGATTTATTTTATAAGATGGAAAAATGCAATTTTACAGATACTAGACACGTGACTTTCAAATGAAAGATTGGTATCAAAGAGCACACCCAGGTTCCTAACCGACGACGAAGACTTAACAGAGCAGCCATCAAGTGTTAGACAGTATTCTAGATTATTACGTGAGGAAGTTTTTTGTCCAATAATTAGAAAGAGAATTTAGAAGTAGGAAATTACAAGTCATCCAATTTTTTATATCGGCTATGCATTCCGTTAATTTTGTGAATTGATAAGTTTCGTTAGGTTTTGAAGAAATATAGAGCTGAGTATCATCGGCATAACAGTGAAAGCTAATGCCATGTTTCCTAATGATATCTCCTAAGGGTAGCATGTACAGAGTGAACAGCAACGGTCCTAGTACTGAGCCTTGTGGTACGCCAGAACACGGTATGTATCTAATAAATAATGATCAAAACATTGTATTAGTCTATTAGTTTATTACATAGACTACTTTAATTGACTAAACATAAGCTGTACTGTAACTGTCATTCAATATGAAAATAATTTTTGATTTGGTTATCTAAATATAAATGTGCTTTTAACCCTCTGGGGTCGGCAAACGCGCCCATGCGTTTTGCTGGATTTTCTTCACATTGTAGCAAAATAAACTTAAATTACTCTGTCATTTATGGTCATACAGAAAAAAGAAATATAAAAAAAGAATCTGTGATATTTCTACTTTTGTATGTGTCCACTTACAATCAAATCAAAACATTGTGGTTTTGTAAAATAAAGAAAATAAATAGGGTGTGCTTTCTGCCTCTCCGTCGCGGTGAACTTTTTTTTCTTGAGCACGTCTTTAAACTGAAACAAAACTTATCGAATACTTGTCACACATTTATGAGCCATATACCTTTATAAACATTTAAGTGTGTACTTTTAAATGATCAGATTCAAATTGAAAACAAATATTCTCTGTTTAAGTAATTTGTATAAAACCAACAAGATGTCCAGTATCTCAAACGCTTGCTCGTTATTTTTAATTAGACCACGCCCACGCGCGCGATTCACATGCAAATCTCCACATGGAACGCGAACGCGCTCGTTAACTCAAAAACAAAGCACAAAAAAACTTCACAAGTCTCTGCTTTTCGTCGAGTTTGAAAGACGTGCCGTGAGCTTACATTGGATTTACCGATAACCCTTCCTTTTACAGTCCCCTAATTACTAGGTATTTACCTGGTAAATATATGGTAAGTTATAGTTGGTTATTGGTAATTACCACAGGTAACAAGTATGTAACAAGTATGGGTAGTTATTACATAACTACCCATCTAGGGTTGGGGAGTCAGTAACAAAGTAATAAAAAATTTTTTAAATTAAATAAAGAAAATTAACCCTTGGAGAGAATACCAGGATAATTCAACCTCCTGTCCCAGAAATCACACAACCACAGATTCAAATAATATATTTGCATTTGAAAAATATAAAGAATAACAAATCACAAGAAGGATAACAAAAACAAAGTTTAGTAATAATAATATCTTTGGGGGAGAGCTATGCCAAAATAACAAACAAAACTTAAACTAACTAACCCAGAAATCTAAGTAAATTACCTAGAACAAGATAATCCGAAGAAAATAAATAACATCAATCTTCCCCTGTCTACCCATAAACAGGAGAAAATGAAGAATACAAACAAAGATGGCACCCTCCCCCTACCTTTCCCAAATCAGGATAATTAAAGATAACATCCTTAACATAAAATAAGAAGGAAATCAAGCATAATACAGGTTCAGTTCTCGTTTCAACTTAAGAACACTTACAACACGTCCTGAGCTCACTTACTCAGGAACAAATCAACAAATATAAGCACATAAATCAACAATGCGATCTGGGCCGACAGGAGGAGGAATTAATCCTGGCATCAAAAGTCTCTCTCTCCTCTCAACAGATCCACTCCTGATTATATCCATGCTCCTCCCCTTCACCCTCCAATCACGTCAGGCATCCATAGATTGAATACAGCTGGTTTGAGTACCTGTCTTAATGAAAAGACAGAGAGACAGAACAAGGAGAACAAGGAGAGCAAAGAACAAAACCCAAATACACATTCACACCTATATGACACACCGTATACATCCTCAGACGTAACAGTTGGTTATTGGTAACTACCACAGATAACAAGTATGTAAATGCAGAGAAACTACAAACTAATTACTAGGTATTTACCTGGTAAATATATGGTAATTTATAGTTGGTTATTGGTAATTACCACAGGTAACAAGTATGTAAATGCAGAGAAACTACAAACTAACTACTAAGTATTTACCTGGTAAGCATATGGTAAATTATAGTATTTTAGTGTGTAATTACTTAAGGTGATTAGTATGCAATTACAGAGAAACTACCAGGGAAAAAAAACACCACTGTTAAATATCAACTCAACAAAGTACTGTGTACTTCTTACCTGTTTAGGTTGGTAATAACTCAGATTTAATTGTGTACTTCCTCAGAATGTAGGCAGCCAATTTTTAGAAACACCTCCAGTATTACCCATCAATTCAAGTTAGGTTTGTAGTTATCCTAGGGTTATGTTGGTAACAGTCCATGTTTATTTATTACTATCTTGAAATTAAGATGGTAGTTTCCAATAAATTACCTTGTCTTACATAGTTGTTGTTCATTGCTACACCCATTTATAGAGGGTTTATCAAATAATTTACCTTACACTTATCTGGTAACTACCCCGCAGGAACAGTTTTCCCTAATGTCATGGCACATCTTAACCCTCTGGGCTTCTTCGCCCGAAAACGGGCGAAAACTTGAACGTTTCGAATTGTTTAATTTTTTTGCTTCATCGGATGGGGGTGAAACTTGGTGACTTTTCTTTTATTACCTATATGAACACACAAAAAAATCAAGGAGATGATTCTGATATGTTAAAGGGTCGTAAAAAAAAAAGTCACACTTAGCTTCCTCCCGCCCGAAAACGGGCGACATAGGAAATGAATGGGAAATACGAAAAAATAGGAAAACTCAGAGAAACTTTTGGTGGTACAAGCTACAGATCAGCCACTGTGCTGAAAAAAAGTGTACAGCAATGAAGGGGTGACACTCTAGAACATCAAGAGTGCAAAAAAGACACCCTCCCCCCCCCCACACACACACACCCACACACACAAACACACACACACACACAGAGAAATGAACTGGTAAGACTGAAACAGCAAATTTTGCCCCAAACTATATAAAAATGATATAATCATAATAACTCCAAAACTATAGCAAGGAGAGTCAAAAGGTAGGTATCGTTTGAAAGAACTCTTTTTAAATTTTTTGAAAATATAAATTACATTACATTTGGACATTGTCCCGCCAAGAAACGGTGGATAAAAGACAATATATATATATAATTTTTATTATGATTTTGCATATCTTTCATATTTCTCATGTAATAACTCAGGAAGGAAATAAGGTAGGAGGAAAATTCTTTTTTAGTGAAGTCCCCCTACGTGTTAGCTGCATCTGGATAAAAAAATAATAATTTTTGGATAAAGGAATCAAAAATTACAGCATTTTGAAAAGAGATAGCCTTTTTGTACAGTCTTTCACACCCCCTCATGGGCAATTTTTTCTTCATGAAGAATATCTTGTCATAAAAGCAATAGATTATGTTAATTTTGGGCTCATTTTAATTGTAATAATATGCTGTAAAAAATGAAGTGCCATTTTCAATTATCTGAGAATGTTTCATGAGCTGTATGATGTTTTTGACACATTGCAGTACATTATTTTATAGATTATGAAAAAAAGAGAAATTCTATGTATCAGCAAATAACTCAGCAATACTTAAGAGTTTTTCAAAGTGGATACATTCACTGTAAAGTTCAGACTCTAAGCTTTCAAATGACATCAACTTTGTGTTTATCAAGGCAAGATTTTTGAAAAATATGGTAATAAATATTTTCGCAGCTAGGTGGCGCCTGCTGGCGGTACACTTGGTTTTAGAGGGATTACTCAGCACTCGTTAGGAATTAATACATTTAATTAGATGCATTAAAAAGCTGAGATTCTAAGCTTTAAAATGATATATAATTTGTGTTGTTCCATTCAGTGGTTGATTAGTAATAAATTGTTTTCTTTCCGAATGGGAATAAATCAAATAAATAAATAAAAAAGCTATTGGCCGCCTATGGGCGGTTATAGGACATGACACAAATTAATAAATTTTGAAGCCACTAGGTGGCGCTCTTCTCACTTGAAATATATATTTTTTTAGGCCTGCACTCTAATTTGATGTGAAATGTTGCATTTATTGAAAAATAAAATAAAATAAATAAAATAAAAATATATATATTAATTCTAATGGAAAAAATAGCTCATAAAAATTACATAATTAATGCAAAGTATCATAAAAAATTCTAAAAATTCTATATAATAATCAGAAAACATTATAGAACAAAACAATATTTGAATGGTTATCCTAGGACAAAGTTAAGTACAATTTTAAGGCTTCGCCCGTTTTCGGGCGGGAGGAAGCTAAGTGTGACCCAATTATGAAGAAGCCCAGAGGGTTAAATACTGGGTATGTTCTTGCAGATGTTTTTGTCACGGTAGGGATGGGTGCAAAAAGGGTGCGAGGACTCAAGTGCAGGAGAATGATAGTTTATTTACAAAAGAAAAACAAATACAAAACCCACGTGGGGGAAAACATAACTAGAAAATACAAAACAAAACCAGAACATGAACTCACTGAAGGATCACAGGGAACAGGAAACATTAGACAACGAACCGACACAGACTGCAAACAAGAGGGGACTTATAAAGGGAACTAATCAAGAGGGAGCAGGTGGAAGAACTCAAACAATAATCAGATAACAAGGGGGAGGGATCAGACAATGACATGAGCACATGGCCCAAAATAACAAAACACCCAAGTGCAACACAAGACAGGTCAGGCATGTCAGTGGTTCCCAAACCTGTCCTGAAGGCCCCCCAACACTGCACGTTTTCTTTGTCTCCCTACTCAAACACACCTGATTCAACTCATCAGCTCATTATCACATGGGTTAATTGAGCTGATGAGTTGAATCAGGTGTGTTTGATTAGGGAGACAACGAAAATGTGCAGTGTTGGGGGGCCTTCAGGACAGGTTTGGGAACCACTGAGGCATGTGACAGTTTTTACAATTTACTCAGTAAGTAAAGTGCAACTGTATTGTAAAATGAAGCCTTGTTTATTTCCATGGTATTACCGGAATTGTACCATTTAACTTGATCATTCCCTTTTCCATATAGTCAAAATTTTTTACCTTGTATGTCCTGCAACGTTACCAAGGAAAACATGACAATTTACTCGGTAAGTAAAGTGAAACTGTACTGTAAAAGGAAGCCTTTTTATTTCCATGGTATTACCGGAATTGTACCATATCATTCCCTTTTCCATAGTCACATTTTATTTTATTTTTACCTCGTATGTCCTGCAACGTTACCAAGGAAAACATGACAATTTACTCAGTAAGTAAAGTGCAACTGTACTGTAAAATGAAGCCTTGTTTATTTCCATGGTATTACCGGAATTGTACCATATAACTTGATCATTCCCTTTTCCATATAGTCACAATTTTTTACCTTGTATGTCCTGCAACGTTACCAATGAAAACATGAGAATTTACTCGGTAAGTAAAGTGTAACTGTACTGTAAAATGAAGCCTTGTTTATCTCCATGGTATTACCGGAATTGTACCATATAACCTGATCATTCCCCTTTTCCATATAGTCACAATTTTTTACCTCGTATGTCCTGCAACGTTACCAAGGAAAACATGACAATTTACTCAGTAAGTAAAGTGAAACTGTACTGTAAAAGGAAGCCTTTTTATTTCCATGGAATTACTGGGATCTTACCCTATAATCTGTAATAGCTACGTAACTGTAGCTATTACAGATTATAGGGTAAGATCCCAGTAATTATTTACAGTGAGACACAAAATGCGTTTTCTCCAATAGAACAATAATACCCAACATAAATTCACAAAAGACATCAATTTTATTATACTTGATATAATCCAAATCTTTAGAATCCATACGTTTGCAAGAAAGAGATCCAAATTCAGCCCTTTATCCAGTGAGTGAGTGATCTTCTTCTCCATTTCACAGGCTATCATAGAAGCGCAGTCCATAACTGTCAAATCCCGCGCTCGTGATGATGAATTCAAATTCAAAAATTGCGCCCTCAAGAAGCGTTACGACATGTTTTACGGCAGTGATATCAAACGCTCATTGGCTCTCGCCTGTTCGTCTATGTTCGTCACAGATTGCGACATGCCGTATTTCAGTCGGTAAGCTACATTTGAAATGGAGAAGCGCACGCGCCTTCACACAGAGCGAAGCCGGATTAACATTTTCATGGATTAATTATTTAAATTCTGCTCCTCATTCAAAACTATTATATACTGAAAGAGAGGACTGTGACTGCAACACATCGTCATGTGAACGACATTTTCGCAATAAATAAATTATTGTGATTACACGTATGTTGTTTTTCTTCATAATTGTAGCCTATGTAGTTTTCTATCTTTGAAAATTACGTATTAATACTACGTATTAACAATGAGACCAGGCTGGAATGTTTTAGTTAAGTTGCAGAACACACGGTAAAAGTTTGTGATTTCAAAAATGTTTAAGCAGTAGCAAAGGATGTGGTAAGAGTCTGGTAATACAATAGAAAAAACAAGGCTTCCTTTTACAGTACAGTTGCACTTTACTTACTGAGTAAATTGTCATGTTTTCCTTTGTAACGTTGCAGGACATACTAGGAAAAAAAAAAAAGTGACTATGGAAAAGGGAATGATATGGTACAATTCCAGTAATACCATGGAAATAAACAAGGCTTCATTTTACAGTACAGTTGCACTTTACTTACTGAGTAAATTGTCATGTTTTCCTTGGTAACGTTGCAGGACATACGAGGTAAAAAAATAAAAAATAAATGTGACTATGGAAAAGGGAATGATCAGGTTATATGGTACAATTCCGGTAATACCATGGAAATAAACAAGGCTTCATTTTCAGTACAGTTGCACTTTACTTACTGAGTAAATTGTAAAAACATCTGCAAGAACATACCCAGTATTTAAGATGTGCCATGACATTAGGGAAAACTGTTCCTGCGGGGTAGTTACCAGGTAAGTGTAAGGTAAATTATTTGATAAACCCTCTATAAATGGGTGTAGCAATGAACAACAACTATATAAGACAAGGTAATTTATTGAAAACTACCGTCTTAATTTCAAGATAGTAATAAATAAACATAGACTGTTACCAACATAACCCTAGGATAACTACAAACCTAACTTGAATTGATGGGTAATACTGGAGGTGTTTCTAAAAATTGGCTGCCTACATTCTGAGGAAGTACACAATTTAATCAGAGTTATTACCAACCTAAACAGGTAACAAGTACACAGTACTTTGTTGAGTTGATATTTAACAGTGGTGTTTTTTTCCCTGGTAGTTTCTCTGTAATTGCATACTAATCACCTTAAGTAATTACACACTCAAATACTATAATTTACCATATGCTTACCAGGTAAATACTTAGTAGTTTCTCTGCATTTACATACTTGTTACCTGTGGTAATTACCAATAACCAACTAAAACTTACCATATATTTACCAGGTAAATACCTAGTAATTAGTTTGTAGTTTCTCTGCATTTTGTGAAGTCAAGTCACGAGGCTCCACCTGAGAGCGGCATTTCATTCACTTCACCCATACCTCAAACTCGCCGACAACGCAGAAAGGGCCATAATAAAAAGCCTGTACCCAATACTGCTGCAGATGCAATTCTTGGTCTTTTTGAACACATGACTGTTCAATGATAATTGTTTTGTATGAAAAGTTTTTCTGTCCATCGCTGCTACTCTCAAAGTCACATGAGAGAGCAGTGACATGGGTCTTTGTCCACACATACAGAGAAGCTATTGTATCTTCTGGGGGGATTTCCGTCGACTGGACAGTCAAGCAACTACGGATAAGAGTGTTAAGACATTTGCTGGGATCAGCATCTGCACATGTGATTTGCCTTACAGTAAATATGACGAAAGGTATTCGAATCTGGATTATAAAAGAAAGGAACTGGAGACGGATAAGTGGCTCATCCTTGCAATCTCCAATTCAGGACCCCAGCAGTTCCTGAATGCAAGAAGCTGTTTAAGCATAGCTAATATTACTCTGTTAGTCTAAGTACTCTATTATATTCTGTAACAAGTATTCTTTTCATTTTGATTCTTTTAATAAATATTGTTAAACATTTATTCAAAATCATCTGACTGGAACTTGGAATTTTTGAGTACGTTTCCACCTTTTCTTTCCTGGATCAGGACGATCCGAACCGGGGGAAAACTACAGAGGGTGAGCATGAATTCTGATATGTGAATAATCAGTATTAGGGATGTCCCGATACCACTTTTTCACTTCCGATACCGATACCGATGCCGCAGCTTTGGCTATTTGCCGATACCGATATCAATCCGATATTTTTATTTTATTCTTGAACTAATACTACTAATAATAAAATATAATGGAAGCACTTTCCTCAATTAGCCACTTAAAAACATCTCACTCAAATGGAGAACAAATACTTCTCCAGTATATAGTCCACAACAACAGTTGATAATAAAAGACTGCCAGCCTTTATTCAAAAGACCTTGAGATATGTTTGGTAACCTGAATGAATTTAAAATTAATTTGCTATATTTCAGATCAATATATTTGTTTCCTTTAAATTTTAATTAACTTTTACTTTATTCTCATCTGAATTATAAATGATTTATTTCTGTATAAAATAATACTACTTTTAAAAACACATTTGATTTTCTTTTTTATTCAATGTAGAATGTGTAACTTAAAAATAAACAAATTAGTGCTCTGTTTTAGGACAAGAAATGAAAACCAATGCAATGATGAATGTCCAAAAAGATGAGATCATTTTTGCTTTTAAACAGCGTGTGCGCGTGTGTGTGTGTGTGTGTGTGTGTGTGTGTGTGTGTGTGTGTGTGTGTGTGTGTGTGTGTGTGTGATTTTGGTTGGGTGACAGTTACAGTTTGACAAGAGTTTACAGTTTGACAAAAGCACAATGTTGGGTTTTACACAAATATAAGTAGGCTAAACACTTTTTCCAGTTTTAATGATGTCCTGTATGAAAATGACGGAGTATGTTTTTTTGTTTCCACTGTTCGATCGCGCCCGTGCCTCTCTCTCTGACACACACACACACACACACACACCAGCATTGCAATCTTGACATCGCAGCCTGTTCATTTTGCTGCGTTCACACCAAAACGCGAATAGAGCGTCAAATTTGCGTCTATCGCGTCTAGTTCGATGCTTGAACAGTTTGAATCCATTCGCGCGTCCAAAACGAATAGGACGCGCCGCGCGCGTATAATGATAAAGTGAGCGTTTGAAGCGATATAGACGCGCGTTCAGAGCTAAGGCGGGCTACAGATTAGGTGTCCCTAAAGAACCCGCATATGCGCGTATCTAACAGTAACGTTAGTTTCGTATTACATTAATTAATGTGCACGCGAGATTTATTTATTTTTATACCGTGTATTCTCTGTGTAAATCCATGCACCGAATGTACGTTCAGTACGAATACGTACCGTTCCACCCCTAATGGGTATCGGATCATAGGTATCGGATAATTTTTTTTCTCCCCTCCGATATCCGATCTAGCGTTTTGGGCCAGTATCGGCACGATACCGATGCCGTGGATCGGATCGGGACATCCCTAATCAGTATGCACTGTTTGATTGATTGACACGCCTGGCTAAAGAAACAACTTATAACAGGGTTATTGTTGTATAGCAAACACGGTTGAAGAGTACCTAAACAGGTAGACTTATACTACGAAGGGGACATTTATTATATTTATAATCCTTATTATCTTTATAATAAAATACGAATTTGTAGAGACTGATCACCTAACTCTTAAAAGTACGACTAAAGGTTAGGCTCTTTAGATACCGCGGGATTATTTATATGTCCTGATAGGATGTAAAATAATTTGGAACGGTATTTTATCGTATAAACTTTTACATGGGGGCTCGTCGGTCTTTAAAGAATAAAACTCGGAGCAAATAATGAAAGAATTTAATCAATCAAATTGAATGACCCGAAAACTTCGCAAAAATAAATAGAGGACGCTCTATTAAAAGAAAAGCGAAACCGCGCGGCAGAACCAAAGAGTATCTGTAAAAACTTAGAAACGATCCCGTAAAAGAGGATATAAGTTTCCTAGTCTGCATTTCCAAAAATAAAAGACCCAAAATGACTCAAATGGCTCAAATAGCACCAGATTTAAATGTGTGTCCAACTCCTCATCAGGAATCCGTATACCGTATCACTGTAACAAAACGTGATAATTTCCAAAGGCTGAAAGCAGCCAAAGAAAAGGATGAGGCATGGTATATAGGTGATTATGAAATAAATAATGGACTAGAATTCATCTGCACTTCAGCAGCAGATGTAAGGGCCATCATTGGCCGAATTGATGACAATAGGATGAAAGGAGACAGAATTAAAGTTCTTTTCGAGCCAGGGATGGAAGTGACATACAAGCCAACAACAGATTCCAGTATAGAAGTATACTATGGTAAAACGAGGGTAATGTATGATGGTACAGCAATGCCACAGAGAAAACGCAGGGATTCCAATAATACAGAAATTTATTATTCAGATGTTGAAAAACCTGGCCCTAGCCCTCAGAAAAGACTAGACTTTCAAGAAACTAGTCCAGGACTACAGTATATACCACTAGCAAATGAATTGGTTCATACTTTAAATATTATGAATAAAAAAGACCATGCTAAAACTAGAGGTGAGGATACAACCACCGAGGGCGAAGACACTGAATGGGATGGTGAAGAAAGTGTAGTGTGTCAGTGGGACGAACCCATCCCACAGAGAAGTAGAGTTAATCAAAGAAATTCGAGACCATTGTCTCGTGAAAGAAAGAGTAGTAGTTATGCTAGAGAACATATTGATCTTGCAGGGAGAAAAACTCTAACAGCACCAGGGCATAATCTGAAAGAGAAGGTCAGAAGGGAACCTGAGTATATGCAGAGAATTTTCTTAGCGGCTACTGGACCGACAGCTGATGAGATTTTAGACATGCCGGACACAAGCCTTAAAGCTAAACAAGATATGCTTGCAGAACAAAAAGACTCTTGTCAGAAAGCTCTGTCATTATTACTGCGTTTGACCCTATCTGAAAATAGAGGAAGAAGTGGTAGGGATCCGATTATGGGTGACATATTTGAACTCAGAAAAGAGGTTTTAAAGGAATCAAAAAACTCTATATATTATAGGAGACCTTTACCAGAAATTACAACTAAGACTGAACTGGTGCAAAAAGATGAAGTGTACTATGAGGCAGAAAGACAAGGACAATTGCCCGGAGGGGGGCTAGGCATAAACTTAGCTGAAATAGCAGCCTCGTCAGTGAAAAAAGAAAAAATTAGCCCTCAGAATAGGGGGGCCTATAGAGAACAATATGACTATTGTGACGACTCTATATCTAGTGTGTCTGTCTGCTTAGAGGATGACTTTGACCAGGGCTCGGAGAGAAAAAATAGATCGAGAACTAAACATACTATAACAGCTACTGAGATAGGAATGTTTAATGGAATGAAATTGGATCCGAAAGATAACATGAGAAGCTGCCAGAAAATAGTGCAGCTAGGGAAGAGGCTTAATATCAATGATGAAGATATAGAGCTGATGATTAATCAACTATTGGGTCTGAATATAGGAATTAATGATGTTTCTCTACATCAGAGGAACATTTCTGGTGAAACTAAGAAAGAATGGTACGAGAAAAGGCTGAAAGAAATAAAAAGCACAGGGTTACTGCTATTCTGCAAGAATAGGGCCCTTGAGGGAAAGAGCGCATTAGAAACTGTAGAAGAACTGTTGCTGTTTGACAAAGATCTCCCAGGTCTGAATAACTTGAAATCTTGGGGTTATGAGACTAAATGGGACGAGTTGCAAACTTTTGCTGTGAGGTATGATAGAAGGACCAAACAAGAGACAGAGAAAAAAGGCAGTCAAGATTTAAATTTCCAGGGAAATAGCAAACAGCAAGGTCTGAGACGTTCAGAGAGACTTAAGGCTCGAGGCCGTGATGGTCAACAGGGGTCCAGATATTCTGGGCAGCAGAAATCTTACAGGGAGGAAAGAGACCAATTTGGACCAGCAAACTTTCAGAGGAGAGGCAGATCTCAGAGCAGAGGAGTACAGAGAAAACCAAATTGGGAACAAAGACCTCCATTGACAAAATATGCAAGTAAGCAAACTAACTCCACGTATGTTTCTAGGGATGAATGGGACAAAATGACTCCTGAACAACAAAACAAAATCAGGGAACAGAGAGCTAAACAGAAGATGACTGTAGAAAAAACATCCAGTGCTGGTCAGTCTAAGCCTAAATCTGTGAGACTTAGCAAGCCTGAACAAAGACAAAAATAGGAAATCCTTAAAGGAAAAGCGACCATCCAATCTGATTTAGTTAAAGAACGTGAAGGTTTCTTTTATATTGAATACAATGGTAGAACGTTCATTCTTGATACAGGAGCTGAGATTACCTGTCTTACTGACTTACCTGCAGATGCCATAAAACAAAAAGGTATGATGAGGGTATACAGCTTTAATAAAACTCAAGGCCCGATTGACACAGACTGGTATTTGTGGAAGGACATAGCCATTATTCCTAATCAGTCGGAAAACTTGATGACATTACAAGATGCAACTAAAATTGTAGGTAAAATTGATAAAGAAATAACAGTCAGATGGATGAAAATGGTCGACCTTAAAAAGGAAATTGATAGAATGGTACAGGAAACCATACTCGATAAAAACAAATTGAGAGAAATCCTGGAAAAACATAAAGGTGGTGCCGCTAAATTTAAAAATGACGTAGGCCTATTAGGCAAAGAATATGAGTATGAAATAAAGGGAGGTGTGCATAAACCACAACGACAATACCCTATTAATAAAAAAGCCTTACCTGAAATTGAAGAAACTATTAAAGAATTAGAAAAATTAGGAGTAATTAAAGAAATACAAAATCCGATCACTAATTCTCCGCTGCAAGCCGTCCCTAAGCCGGATAAAAGTTACAGGGTCGTTAATAACTTCAAATCTTTGAACAAAGTATCAGAACCGGATACGAGGTACTTAATTAATGCGAAAGATGTGACCAATGGTTTACCTAAGGGTAGAATATTGACTAAAATTGACTTAGCAAACGGTTTCTGGACAGTTCCGTTAACTGAAAATAGTATGGCTAAAACTGCATTTACCTGCCGATCGAAATCGTATTGTTATACAAGATTGCCCCAAGGCTATAAAAATTCGCCGAACGCATTTCAATCTATCGTAGTCACGCTAATGACAAATTTACCGGTGACAGTTTATATAGATGACCTTTTGATCATAAATGACGATCCTGATGAACACCTGAAAATCGTAGATGAAGTATTTACCAGACTAATAAATGCAGGTTTTAAGCCAAGTTACAAGAAAATCGAGATAGGAAAAGAAGTAGATTTTTTAGGCTTTGCTATGACAGGAATGGATCGTGGACTCTCAAAAACCACCAAAGAAAAACTGGAAGATTTGAGACGAAACAGCCCAAAAAGCCTGAGAAATTTACAAAGCTTCATGGGACATATGAATTTTATCAGAGATCTGGTACCAGGATACGCAAAATTGGCAAAACCACTTTATGAAGCCACAAAAGGAAATGTATTTAATTGGAGCGATGAATTAGAAAATATCAGGCTACAATTAATTGACTTAGCATTAGCCTCAGGTAAAATAGCAAGGAGAGAGTCGGATCAAAGATTGGTAGTAAGTGTTGAAAATACTGCGGATGAAATAGAACTGGTCTTATATAATGAAAAGGATAAAAAGAATCCGATACAGTTCATGTCATACCCAAAACCTGCTAATCAACTAAAACAGGAACCTAAATCAGCAACTGACATCTTGGCTAGTATTGCTAAATGTTTGATACCGATAAAAACCTTAGCTCTAGATCAACAGATAATTGTAGAATCGAAAGGTGAAGGCATCGCACAGCTAGTGAGAGAATCCAAAAACCTAGTCAGTGACGCTCCTAAGATTCATCAATTTACTTGGGCTAAGTGGAGCAAATTGCTGCAAGATACAAGATAATTGATGCAAGATAATTTTTGGACACAGTAAACTTAACAAAAAAGACAAAATAACAGAAATCCCTAAAGGGGCTAATATTTGTTATTTTACAGATGGTTCAAAAGAAAATGACGAAGTCTGGTGGGGCTTCATAAGAAAAGAAAAAGGAAAAATAGTTTTTAAACAAAAGGGTCAATTGTCTAGTGAAGACTCAGCGCAATTGGCAGAAGTAAAAGCTGTTTTAGAAGCACTAAGGCATATGAAAGCCACAGCCACGAATAATGGAATTATTGTCTCAGATAGTGATTATGTATACAGAGCACTAACAGAGCATGTTGACACTTGGAAACTAAATGGTTTCTGCACTGCAAAGGGAAGCCATTAAAACAGGACAGTTTGTGGAAAGAAATTGCAATATTATTGGAAGATGTTAGCCCGGTAGTGTTGCACCAAAGCAGTCACACAGTGCAAACTACATCAGCTGCAAAAGGTAATGCTGAAGTAGACAAATATATTAGACATAAAACGGTACAGACAATAAAAATTGTTAAAGTTATCACTAAAGCAAGTGAGAATAATATTGTTGAAACACTGCATATGGATTTAATGCATCCAAGCTTAACTTATATGTCAAAGTATTGTAAGGCCACAGGACTGAATATACAGAATCTAAAAGCTGCCTACCTTGAAATAAGGAAAAAATGTCCTGAATGCAGAAAGGTCATGAACAGCAGGTTCAATGAGTATGGAAAGATTAAAACAGATAAAGAGAATGATGAAATATCGATGGATTTCGGAGGACCTATTAGGCCAGCTACGAAATTAAAAAACTGTTACTTCTTAGTAATTGTAGATAATTGTTCTAATTTTCTCCAAATATATCCATGCAAACAAGCTACTAGTGCGGTAGTCGTACAAGCACTAAGAGAGTGGATCAGATTTTGGGGACCACCTAAAAGAATTAGGGGGGATGGTGCTCCGAACCTTACAGGACGAGAAGTTGAGGAATATTGTAATAAAATCGGGGTCGAATTGATAAAAAGTGTAAAATATAGACCGGAAAGCAATGGACTAGCCGAGAACGCTGTCAAGAGATGTAAACAATTTTTCGTAAAGAACGAACAGGTAGGACAGTGGGATACTTTGATTGACCAATGTACGCATTTTTTAAATTACAGAATCAAACCGAGTGAACTCAAAAGTGAAGATCAACCTGAACAGGGAAATTTTAAAGCCAATCCATTTAAGGTAGGCGATCAAGTAATTATATTGCATAAAATCAGAGGTAAAAGATTTAGGCATAAAACTGGGACCGTGGACACGGTAACAAAAGTCACTTCGAATACTACTGTACAATTAGAAAACAACGGCATTTGGTCCTTAAGAGACTTAATTAAGGCATAATCATGAAGAAAGTAGTATTTGAGTCCATTATTGAGTCAAAAACAGGATGGGTCAGGTGCCAAAATGAAGCGTATGAGCTACTAAGAATCAAAAAATGGCATGAGGACTGCCCTGATGGTACTAATAGTAAATTAATACCATTCACAAGCTGTTGTATTTGTGAAGCAGCGGACGTGGCAGAATTACTTTGGGAAGGTCCGAATGAGTCTCGGCCTACCAAAACGAGCTTAAAAACACTCCCTAGCAAGGGAGAGCATAATCTTTTCTCCTGGTACAATCCAGAAGGTAGAATCGGCCACTGTGCCTTGGGAGAAATTTCAGTATGCGGAAATTGCAGACTAGGCAAACAAAGATGGGTCATTCAAAAGATACAACGAGGAGAAAAGAGTTGTATTTGCCGAACCTGTAAAACGTGTAAAGAAAAACTAATTTTACTAGGCTCAAAATGTTCCTGTAAGTTTAGAGATGCTAAACTGGAACTGTGCAACAGATGTGAAAAGCTAGAAGAGCAGCAATGGGTCCAGACTGTCAGTAAGAAAGAGGTCTGGTTAACCAGAAAATCGAAATTAGCCATGGGATGCGTGTCACAGGGTAAAATTATGACAGCATGGGTTAGTAATCCGACCCAATTAATGGAAGAAGATGAACAAGCATGGCTATATCGATACTGTGAATTGTCAGGGCTTGGTAGCCCATCCTATACAGATCCTCTGGAGATTGGATCTGTATTAGGTCAGGTACTAGGGCAAATCACTTGTTTAGAGGCGTGGGAAAGAGTTGTCTCACATAATCTAAATGAGCCAAAGCAAACTATCTTTGTGAAAAGACAGGGACAGTATGAACGCAGCTCAGCCGAACAATTAATTATTACTGAAATTAAAAATATGAGCTTCCTAATTACAGACTATAACTACGAGACCAGGACATGGGAACTGGGTGTAAGAGAAACAGACATCACAAGAATGTCCAGAAGTCAAATAATTATGACTGGGGAAGCCTGTTATAAGATCAAATATGAAGAAAACGGAACATCCATGATTAAAACACTGGTGGTAAATCTATGTTGTAACAGGGGTTACATGGGCATCGGCTTTGCCATACAGGGCTTTAATATTAATTGGATGACAGAAGTTAAACCTTTTAAACAAAGGGTCCGAGACTGGCTGCTAAAACAACGATTCTAGGGTCAGACAGGCAATTCTTTGTTCTCTCACCCACAGACCAACATGCCTAGAGGGGGGAGTAGACAAAGATTGAAAACCATCTACAGAAGGCTACACCAAGAAAAGACTGAACATTTTCAGGAAATTATAGCGTGGATAAGTATGGCTTTCATTCTTTTTGTATGCATTTTGGCTGGATTCGGAACAAAGGAAACAGAGGAAATCTATACTGTCTATCCTTGTACTAAAATGGAAAAGATAGTTAAATTACATTGCTATAATCAGACAATAATGGTTAAAGGTTCACCTTTGATTTTAGCAGGGATAGTATACAATCCTGAAAATAATGCTAAGCTGATAAGAAACTGGATAGCAGACATAGATCCAGAATACTGGAATTGTACTAGTGAAGGAAGTTTCTTAGAATCGGCTGCAGATTATGGTCCAACAACTGAAAAAGGATTAACTGTAATGAAATGGAATAAACTACAACTACTAAATCAAACACATGTATTATTAACAGGCCAAGAAATAAATGGTAGTGCAGCTAGAAACATTAGTGTAAAAAACTTTGACCTAGTGTGGTGGACATATTCGTATGGAAAGACAATCTCGACTTTAGAATGGAATTGTGAAACAGCCAAAGCAAACATAAAAAGATTAAAGGTAGTAGACAAAGAGAACCAAGATGATTTAGAAGTGGCAGATGATTTAGAAGTGGCAGATGACTTTGAAGTGGCAGGTGACATGGAAGAGACCAAAGAAAGGGAGTCACCAAAATTAAGTCCACTGACACCTGCAGCGCAACGCGCAGGGCCAAAACCAATAGATCGTTGGCTTCGTATGAGTGAATTCCAAGATAAAACTATAATTCATTCAATCCATGAAAACAAACCTATAATTCCTGCAAAAACCACGGAGTGGATAAACTGTTATAATAGGCCCATGGCTACGCCGATGTGCAGTAAGCTGCTGAATTGTCCATGGATAGGGAAAATGATCTGGCCAAGTAATAAAGACAGATCAACAATTGATCACAAAAAGCAATGTGCTCACAGATTGAACAAAAATAAAAAAGTTTGGTATTGTATCATAAAAGCTGAATCCCCATGGAATCAGACCCTTATGGAAAAATATGAAAAAGACACTATTACTATATGGCACAAATGGATAATAAAGAATTATAATTTCACACAAGGAACAGGTAGTGAAACAGATAGGACTACATGGACCATAAAAGCCACATTAGAAGGAAAGAAAAGGGCAAATGGAAATTATAAACATCCATATACCCTAGAATATTTTCCGAATTCAGGGATTCCAGAGAAACTTATAACTATCTCTGGACTAGCAAAATATCTAACAACAAAGGTAGTGGATCAACAGTACAGGAGTGCATTGTTGTTATACATGATGCAGGGAGGAGAAGCGTTAAAGCATTATACCATCACTAAAAGACCTAATGGTTACATAAGATACCACGGAAGACATCAAGATATAAAAGATGTACATACTGAAAGAAAAGAAGGTAACCTTATATGGCCGGTACACATGAAATATCTAGGTTCACACAAAATCTTAAACTCCTATAAATCCCAAAATATAGGACAATGGGAAACTGGCTATTATTTAAAAGTATCTGATCCAGATAGTTACTCGTGGGGAACTCAGAGTAAAATATATATCAGGCCCACTCGAGGAAACTTCAACAAAAGATGGAATGTTACGGATTGGTATGGGGAACTGTGCACAAGACGAGGCAATTTCGATATTGTAAAATCTTCAAAAGGAAAAAGGATAGCATATAACCTTAAATGTGTTAAAGAATTCGATTTAGGAACAGAAGTATTGATGGTAGGTGAAAGAATGGATAATAAAAAGATCGAATTTTGGAGTGACCGCATAGAGAATAAGTACTTGTGCACTGGAGAGCTATTTAATAATTGGCAGCATGCAACTTTTAGTGCCCCCATAATGCAATCTTACGCAGCTAAGAACACAAAGGGGAACATTGATAGGAATTATATGTCATGCAATTATGAGGCCATGGAAGGCGCCCTCTGGGCAGGAGAGAACTTAAAGATTACCCCACTGATTCTAAAGCAAATGGTAGGAGAAACGCAAATCAGGAAGATATGTGCTATTATACCTTATATTAAATATATAAGTGAGTGGAAGGACTTATTACATCCAGTCGATGATTTAACAGAATCGGAGAGCCTTGGAGCTCACTGGATTCACCGTTTAGACTACTGGTCAAAAACCAGAAGCCCTTCAGACGTAACTTTGATTAAATTAATTGGAAGAATAGTGAAAACAGCATTCGAAGATATAGGCGAGAAAATTAAAGCAGTGGCCACAAATGTATGGAGTATAATGACAGACGCATGGGAGATAGTAAAAACTATTCTTTATTGTGTGGGAGTCACGATAGCAATCATTGTGATAATAGGTATTCTAATTAAATTAGTGAAAATATGCTTACATTGTAGGAAGCTAAAACAGTTAGCTGTCCAAGCCAAATATAGAAAGATTCGACTGACAGCTGATCTTTCAGAGTCCGAGAATGAGAGTGAAGGAGAATTAAAAAGATCGTAAAAAGTTAGTGGCTCGTAAAATCACTTCATTCGCCTGAAAACCAGCATATTGAACGGAGTTTACCAGCTAAAAAGTTTGGAGAAACCTGAAGAATGGCTTTGACAAAACCAAATTGGGGAAATAACTCAACTGCAACCTGTTCCGAATTGCCGGTAAATAAATTTCAAATTATAATCTACAATGTAATTTTGATCCTTTATTGGATATTTATGCTAATGGGTTTACAAGGGTTATGGCAAATTCCAATTGCAATATGTAACATAGCCTCATTTAATTTGGAGAAAAGGCTAAACCTGGCAAGCATGATAATAGGACAAGTTGTGAAAAGCCCTAAGATAAAATCCATTTTTGGACTTAGAGGCATAATCGGATTGGCAACACTTAATATAATACTTTTTTCATGTGATTTATTGAAGTATTATCTTGAGATCCAATCTGTAAAGTACATAGTACTCTCTTCTACACTATTGGTGATTTTGTATCTTATAATACTTGCCACAAGAAGAGTAGAAATTGAAGGTACAAAAATGACTGTCTATGAAATAACTGTAATTGCAACTGCATTTATGATAATGATGATTGCAGAGTACTATGATGATTATGTGATGTGTGGTATAGCAATATTGATAGTTAGTAATGATTGGTTTTATGTAACAAAACTGATAAAAGCTGGGAAAGAATGTTGTTTAAATATTGAGCTGACAAACCCTTTTATAACCTACCAATAGGATGCATCAGCTTCTGGATGGCAGAGGAAAATATACTTAGACTGCATCTCAAATGATATTTGTGGACCAAGAAATGTAGTTAAAAAACAGACGAACTGTGTTATATGTGGAAAGCTTCCAGGAGGTTTAAGGATAAGATGTTTTCTGATGAATCAGCGGCAAGACCTCTGTTCACATTGTACTGTAATGCAAAATGTAAAGATGGATGAAATTGTGCAAGTGACTGTGACTCAACGAGGAAGAAGAATGGACCGTAGTGGTCCTTGGGTGTCAAAGATTTATATAGAATGGTGCATGGCAATGAAATTTAAATGCTGTAAGGTCAGTGAAATTCTAACCGTACAGGCTGGCTACAGAAATAATTATGCAGCTACCAGATATCACCTTGAACCACAGGTGTATCTAAAGAAAAAGAAAAATGGAGGTTTAAAAGAAATAATAGGAATTGTTTACAGGCATGGGGTTCTGGATAATTCGAGCCAACCCGGAAGTGCTAGACAAAAATTCAATTATAGTTGTGTTTATGTCCCCGCAGAGAGTCCTCATATTAAAGGCCCCTGGAGTCTGGACAATGGTACCGTTGACTCTGGATGTGGCCGAAAGAGGACTCATCTTCGCAGTCAACCAAGTGAACTTGGACAAGCTGCTGAAAGTCTGGCGGAACAAACACGAGTTTCAGTGGAAGTCAGCACTCAAACCGTGGTACAGGCAGAAGGTTATCCAGAGTCTGAGAACCTGGTGTCATCAAGTTGGGATGAGCCAGGATCAAGCCAACTCATTAAAAGTGATGATATGTAAAAATGATGGGATTAGTCATAGACTGTACGAGATAGAATTTGACGGCATTACCCCAAGCATCTACTGTACTGATTTTGTGAGCAAAATGGATAGATTTGGTGTAAGAGATTTTGTAGATAAACTGAAACCAAGAAAACCCAGAGCTAGATTAAACAAGTTTAGAAGAATTAAAGAAGCTCATTTAATGCCGAGAGGGGGTGTGAAGTCAAGTCACGAGGCTCCACCTGAGAGCGGCATTTCATTCACTTCACCCATACCTCAAACTCGCCGACAACGCAGAAAGGGCCATAATAAAAAGCCTGTACCCAATACTGCTGCAGATGCAATTCTTGGTCTTTTTGAACACATGACTGTTCAATGATAATTGTTTTGTATGAAAAGTTTTTCTGTCCATCGCTGCTACTCTCAAAGTCACATGAGAGAGCAGTGACATGGGTCTTTGTCCACACATACAGAGAAGCTATTGTATCTTCTGGGGGGATTTCCGTCAACTGGACAGTCAAGCAACTACGGATAAGAGTGTTAAGACATTTGCTGGGATCAGCATCTGCACATGTGATTTGCCTTACAGTAAATATGACGAAAGGTATTCGAATCTGGATTATAAAAGAAAGGAACTGGAGACGGATAAGTGGCTTATCCTTGCAATCTCCAATTCAGGACCCCAGCAGTTCCTGAATGCAAGAAGCTGTTTAAGCATAGCTAATATTACTCTGTTAGTCTAAGTACTCTATTATATTCTGTAACAAGTATTCTTTTCATTTTGATTCTTTTAATAAATATTGTTAAACATTTATTCAAAATCATCTGACTGGAACTTGGAATTTTTGAGTACGTTTCCACCTTTTCTTTCCTGGATCAGGACGATCCGAACCGGGGGAAAACTACAGAGGGTGAGCATGAATTCTGATATGTGAATAATCAGTATGCACTGTTTGATTGATTGACACGCCTGGCTAAAGAAACAACTTATAACAGGGTTATTGTTGTATAGCAAACACGGTTGAAGAGTACCTAAACAGGTAGACTTATACTACGAAGGGGACATTTATTAGGGCCCGAGCACCGATGGTGTGAGGACCCTCTTGGAATTGCTCTGTTTATTATTAGGGCCCGAGCACCGATGGTGTGAGGACCCTCTTGGAATTGCTCTGTTTATTATTATTAGGGCCCGAGCACCGATGGTGTGAGGACCCTCTTGGAATTGCTCTGTTTATTATTATTATTATTAGGGCCCAAGCCCTGAAAGGGCGAAGGCCCTATTGTTTTCGGTAGGATTATTATTATTATTATTATTATTATTATTATTATTATTATTTTGTCAACGTTTCGGCCACTTTTGGGGCCCTTAACATGCTCGAAAACTCTTGAAATTTTGCACACAGGTCAGAACCCGCGGCCATCAGGGCCGGACTGAAGCTGGTACCCGGGCGTGGCAGGGGGGCTCGACAGCGCCCCCTGGAACGGGATCCGAACACTTGTCCATAAATCAGACACGCTTGCATGTAATAATATGAAACTCGGTACACATATAGATCTCATCGGGCCGAACAACTTTCGTGCTCTAAGTTTTACGCCAGCCCAACAGGAAGTCGGCTATTTAGGGTTGTTTGGAAACGCATGCTGTGGAATTTAATGTACTCCTCCTAGGGAATTCATCGATTCGCCTCCAAACTCGGTGTGCATGAAGTCAAGACATTGAGGATGCTAAATTGCGGACGGATTTTTGATATCTCGAACGGTTTGGCCGTGGCGAGGAAACGAATTTATGGCGGAAAAAATGAAACAGGAAGTGTGTTATAACTTCTGCATACATTAACTGATCTTGATGAAACTTCAGCAGTGTGTTCGTTGTAAGTGGCCGATCACATGGATGTGACTATTGTGAGTCAAAGTTATAGCGCCACCAACAGGCAGCAGGAAGTACATCACTTTCAAAATGCTTTGAAATCAGTGTCTTATTTTTACCCGATTTGCTTCAAACTTTATGTGTACAATGTAGACACACGGCAGATGTAAACCTGTGAAAGGATTATTGATATCTTAGATACTGTTGCCGTGGCAACGCATCAAACTTTAATATTATTTTTTGATGCTTTTGAGACTCTTAACATACTTGAAATTGCATGAAACTCAACAGACACATCACATTTATTAGCCCGTAGACGTGCAAAGTTTCAGAAACGGGCGTGGTGGAATGGCTCAGTAGCGCCACCTTTAGTCAAAAATGGGGGCTTAGTTTTTCCAAGAATCACAAAACTTGGTATGTGTATTGTTCTCATCAAGACGGACAACTTTCTAATTTACATGAACCATTACATGAACCGGTCAAGTTTTACGCCAGCCCAACAGGAAGTCGGCTATTATGGGTTGTTTGGAAAACGCTTGCTGTGGAATGTGAAATACTCCTCCTAGAAAATTCACCATGTCCCCTTCAAACTCGGTGTGCATGTAGTCAAGACTTTGAGGATGCTAAATTGCGGACGGATTTTTGATATCTCGAACGGTTTGGCTGGGGCGAGGAATCGAATTTATGGCGAGAAAAGAGAAACACGGAAGTGGAATAACTTCTGCATACATTAACTGATCTTGATGAAACTTCAGCAGTGTGTTCGTGGTAAGAGGCCGATCAAATGGATGTAGCTATTGTGAGTCAAAGTTATAGCGCCATCCAACTGGCAGCAGGAAGTGTGTCACTTTCAACATGCTTTTGACAAAAGTGGGGGGGTTAGTTTTAACTACAGTAAAGAAAAAACAGTTTGTATATTGTTCTCATCAAGCCGGACAACTTTCTAATTTACATTCAATAGCTCTGGCCATCAGGAAGTCAGATATTTTGGTCTGAATGTGAATTTTTTGGCAAAATCAGCCTCTGAATTTTTAGCCACTCCTCTTAAACTATTTATTTTATTCGTACCAAACTTTTTCAACATGATGAAACTACATTAAATATGCTAAATTGTGAATGGATAATAAATATCTCAAACGGTTTTGATATGGCGAGGGATTAAAGTAATGTCCAAAAAGGAAACACTAAAAATCTTCTAAAAATGTAATTATATACCATTTATTTCTATATAAAAGAATACAAATATCACAACTAAACCCATTTTATTCTGTTTTTGCAATTCAAGAAGAATGAAAAAGTTAAAACAGGCTATTTATTGCTATTTGGTTCAACAAAAAAGCAAACATAGGGCTATACTGCCCTCTTGTGTCCAAAAGGACATCAAAATAGTATATAAAACTTTTTACCAGGTAGGCCAATATTGTATTTAAATATACATTTATTAGGTATGTGTCTGAGGATATTTTCCCACCGGTTAATCGACGTGTGACACGAGTGGGTGCTTTTAAATCGCTAATATAATAGTGAAAGAAAAATAATGATAATGTTGCACACACAAATCACACACATGTGGGAAAGAATGATGCTTTTAAACAACACTAAACCGCTATTAGGTGTCGCCAGGCATCCATCTTAATAAGCGAGTCATTGATTCATTCGTTCAAACGATTCGTTCGAATGAGTCGATCATGATTAAGACAGATGTTTATGGATTGATCATTCAATCTTTGAGTCAACCGATTCGTTAAAAATGCTGAATCGTTCAGTTATGAGAAAACACGTGATGCGTGATGGTTCTGCCGTGATCTTTGTTTAACTATTTTCGCTGCTGAAACAGAACAAAAACAGTCAACATTGCATCTAAAATGTAAGTGACTTAATTGTAACTGTTTATTAATCTGTTGTATGAAATCTAGGGGTGGGAGAAAAAAATTATTCTTAGATGCATCGCGATGCGGACGTGGACGATTCTGAATCGATTCACAAATGTCAAAAAATCGATTCTCTAAAAAAATATTTTTCTAATAACGTAATATTGACGGAAGGCAAAAGGCGGAACTCTAAGCGGACGTGCTGCACGCAGTCTGTGGCGCGCACATAACAGAGAAGTTTCTTCTGCTCACCAAGGCTGCATTTATTTGATTAAAATACAAACAAAAACAGTAATATTGTAAAATATTATTCCAATTTAAAACAGTTTAAAATATATTAAAATAGAAAGCAGCTGTTATTTATTCCTGTGATCAAAGCTGAGTTTTCAGCATCATTACTCCAGTCGTCACTGTCACATGATCCTTCAGAAATTATTCTAATATGAAGATTGATACTCAAGAAACATTCATTATTATTTTAAATGTCGAAAACAGTTGTGTACAGTCTTTGATGAATAGAAAGTTCAAAAGAACAGCATTTATCTGAAATCTAAAGCTTTTGTAACGTTAAACACTACCGCTCAAAAGTTTTGGGTTAGTAATAATTAAAATTTTATTTTTGGGGGAAATAAATAAAATAAATCAGTACTTTTATTTATGAAGGATGAGTTAAACTGATCAACAGTTACAGTAAAGACATTTATAATGTAAAAAATATATATATTTGAAATATATGCTGTTCTTTTGAACTTTACATTCATCAAAGCATTTTGAAAAAAAAATCTGTACACAACTGTTTTCAACATTGAAAATAATAATGAATATTTATTGAGCATCAATCATCATATTAGTATGATTTCTGAAGGATCATGTGACACTGAAGACTGGAGTAATGATGCTGAAAACTCAACTTTGATCACAGAAATGAATTACTATTTAAAATATTTAAAAATTGAAAACAGCTTTTTTAAATTGGAATAATATTTCACAATATTACTGTTTTTGTTTGTATTTTTAATCAATAAATGCAGCCTTGGTGAGCAGAAGACACTTCTCCTAAAAATATAAAAAATCTTACTGACCCCAAACTTTTGAACAATAATATATATATATATATATATATATATATATATATATATATATATATATATATATATATATATATATATATATACATATATATGTATGTGTGTGTATGTATGTGTATGTATATATATATATATATATATATATATATATATATATATATATATATATATATATATATATATATAAATATAGCTGCGAGCAGCGATTACGGGCCCAAGTCGGCGGTACCGCCACCCCGGTGCCTTTTGGTAACTAAAGGCACCGGGGTTGCGGTACCACCGGCTTGGGCCCGTAATCGCTGCTCGCAGCTATATTTAGGGCCCGAGCACCGATGGTGTGAGGACCCTCTTGGAATTGCTCTGTTTATTATTATTATTATTCTTCTCCGAATTTAATCGCATTTTTGAGGGCCTAAACATGCTCGAAAACTCACGAAACTTTGCACACGCATCAGAACTGGCGAAAATTTACATCTGATATAGGTTTCAGAATTGGGCGGGGCAAAATGGCTCGATAGCGCCACCTATAAAAGTTCAACGGAGTGCGCCTCCCGCTATGTTCCACGTACGTGCACGAAATTCGGTACATACATGTAAGGACCTAATACCTACAAAAAAGTCTCTTGGAGCGTAGCCCTAAACACAACAGGAAGTCAGCCATTTTCAACTTCCTCTCAGATTTTTGTGCAGTTTTTGCCATTTTCATGCCTCGTACTTTAACGAACTCCTCCTACAGTTTTAATCCGATCATCTTCAAATTTGGTGAGTGTAATCTTAAGGCCTTTGCGACGTTAAATTGCAAAGATCTTGAGTTTTCGTCGAAGGGCGGGTCCTCGGCGGCCTGACAAATTTTGATGTTTCGCCATGAAACAGGAAGTTGCTGTAACTCAGGCATGGAATGTCCAATCTGCCCCAAACTTCACACTTTTGATAAGCGTTCTGTCCTGAACACATGACCATGCTCATATTCAGTTACAGTCATAGCGCCACCTGCTGGCAACAGGAAGTGACATGTTTAACACTGTTGTGAACTCCTGATAACATATAAAAAAGTGCCAGCAAGTGCTAAACATGCTAACAACATACTAGACACATGCTAAAACATGCTAGCAAACACTTAGCTAAGTGCTAAAGCATGCTATTACTGCAATTAAATAGGAATTTGCTGTAACTCAGGCACGGAATGTCCAATCTGCCCCAAACTTCACACGTTTGATAAGAGTCATGGCCTGAACACATCTACATGAGAAAATTCAGTTATAGTAATAGCGCCACCTACTGGTAACAGGAAGTGTCATGTTTAACACGTTGATGCCGTTCTAGCAACATGTTAAAAATGCCATTGACTTCTAAACATGCTAGAAACATGTTAAAACATGCTAGCAAAACTTAGCTGAGTGCTAAAGCATGCTAATTCAATGAAACAGGATGTTGTTGTTACTAAAGAAGGCAATGTCCAATCTGCCCCAAACTTCACACTTTTGATAAGCGTTCTGTCCTGAACACATGACCATGCTCATATTCAGTTACAGTCATAGCGCCACCTGCTGGCAACAGGAAGTGACATGTTAAACACTGTTGTGGACTCCTAATAACATATAAAAAAGTGCCAGCATGTGCTAAACATGCTAACAACATACTAGAAACATGCTAAACCATGCTATCAATCACTTAGATAAGTGTTAAATCATGATATTACTGCAATTAAATGGGAATTTGTTGTAACACAGGCATGGGATGTTCAATCTACCCCAAACTTAATATGTAACATTGAAGAAACATGCTAGCAACACTTAGCTAAGTTCTAAAGCATGCTATAAAAGCTCAAGGAAGTTGTTGTAACTTAAGCATAAAATGTCCAATCTACCCCAAACTTCACACGTTTGATAAGAGTTATCTTTTGAACACATGTCCATGCTCATATTCAGTTATAGTCATAGCGCCGCCTGCTGGCAAAAGGAAGTGACGTTTAACACTGTTCTGGACTCCTAATAACATATAAAAAAATGCCAGTAGGTGCTAAATATCCTACCAACATACTAGAGACATGCTAAAACATACTAGCAAACACTTAGCTAAGTGCTAAAGCATGATATTACTGCAATTAAATATGAATTTGCTGTAACTCAGGAATGCAATGTCCAATCTACCCCAAAATTAATATGTAAAATGCTAGAAACATCATAAAACATGCTAGAAATGCTAAAGGAAGTTGTTGTAACTCAAGCATACAATGTCCAATCTGCCCCAAACTTCACATGTTTGATAAAAGTCCTGCACTGAACACATCTACATAGCAATATTCAGATACAGACATAGCCCCAACTACTGGCAACAGAAACTGACATGGTTAACACAGTAATGCAGTACTAACAACATAATTATTGTGTACTAAGCATGCTAGAAACATACTAAACATGCTAGCAACACTTAGCTGAGTCATGAAGCATGCTATTATCACCATTATACAAAACATTTTGTAACTGACTTTGACATACTCTTACTATATATACCTCCTTAAATGTACATTGCCCAACCATGTTCTGTCTTCCTAAAGCCACCGAGTGTTGATGGCACGGGTGCGAGGGCCCTTTCATCGCTGCTTGCAGCTTTAATTAGGGCCCGAGCACCGATGGTGTGAGGACCCTCTTGGAATTGCTCTGTTTATTACTATTATTATTATTATTATTATTCTTCTTCTCCGCATTGAATTGCATTTTTGAGGGCCTAAACATGCGCGAAAACTCACGAAACTTTGCACACGCGTCAGAACTGGCGAAAATTTACATCTGATATAGGTTTCAGAATTGGACGGGGCAAAACGGCTCGATAGCGCCACCTATAAAAGTTCAACGGAGTGCGCCTCCCGCAACGTTCCACGTACGTGCACGAAATTCGGTACATACATGTAATGACCTAATACCTACAAAAAAGTCTCTTGGAGCATAGCCCTAAACACAACAGGAAGTCAGCCATTTTGAACTTCCTCTCAGATTTTTGTGCAGTTTTTGCTATTTTCAGGCCGCGTACTTTAACGAACTCCTCCTACAGTTTTAATCTGATCATCTTCAAATGTGGTGAGTGTAATCTTAAGGCCTTTGCGACGTTAAATTGCGAAGATCTTGAGTTTTCGTCAAAGGGCGGGTCCTCGGCGACCTGACAAATTTCGATGTTTCGCCATGAAACAGGAAGTTGCTGTAACTCAGGCATGGAATGTCCAATCTGCCCCAAACTTCACACTTTTGATAAGCGTTCTGTCCTGAACACATGACCATGCTCATATTCAGTTACAGTCATAGCGCCACCTGCTGGCAACAGGAAGTGACATGTTTAACACTGTTATGGACTCCTAATAACATATAAAAAAGTGCCAGCAAGTGCTAAACATGCTAACAACATACTAGAAGCATGCTAAAACATGCTAGCAAACTCTTAGCTAAGTGCTAAAGCATGCTATTATTGCAATTAAATAGGAATTTGCTGTAACTCAGGCATGGAATGTCCAATCTGCCCCAAACTTCACACTTTTGATAAGCGTTCTGTCCTGAACATATCTACATGAGAATATTCAGTTATAGTAATAGCGCCACCTACTGGTAACAGGAAGTGTCATGTTTAACACGTTGATGCCATTCTAGCAACATGTTAAAAATGCCATTGACTTCTAAACATGCTAGAAACATGTTAAAACATACTAGCAATACTTAGCTAAGTGCTAAAGCATGCTAATTCAATGAAACAGGACTTTGTTGTTACTCAAGAAGGCAATGTACAATCTACCCCAAACGTCACACGTTTGATAAGAGTTATCTCTTGAACACATGTCCATGCTCATATTTAGTTATAGTCATAGCGCCACCTGCTGGCAACAGGAAGTGACGTTTAACACTGTTCTTGACTCCTAATAAAATATAAAAAAATGCCAGTAGGTGCTAAACATCCTACCAACATACTATAGACATGCTAAAACATACTAGCAAACACTTAGCTAAGTGCTAAAGAATGATATTACTGCAATTAAATATGAATTTGCTGTAACTCAGGCATGGAATGTCCAATCTGCCCCAAACTTCACACTTTTGATAAGCGTTCTGTCCTGAACACATGACCATGCTTATATTCAGTTACAGTCATAGCGCCACCTGCTGGCAACAGGAAGTGACATGTTCAACACTGTTATGGACTCCTAATAACATATAAAAAAGTGCCAGCAAGTGTTAAACATGCTAACAACATACTAGAAACATGCTAAAACATGCTAGCAAACTCTTAGCCAAGTGCTAAAGCATGCTATTATTGCAATTAAATAGGAATTTGCTGTAACTCAGGCATGGAATGTCCAATCTGCCCCAAACTTCACACTTTTGATAAGAGTCATGGCCTGAACACATCTACATGAGAATGTTCAATTATAGTAATAGCGCCACCAACTGGCAACAGGAAGTGACATGTTTAACACGTTGATGCCGTTCTAGCAACATGTTAAAAATGCCATTGAGTTCTAAACATGCTAGAAACATGTTAAAACATGCTAACAATGCTTAGCTAAGTGCTAAAGCATGCTAATTCAATGAAACATGACTTTGTTGTTACTCAAGAAGGCAATGTCCAATTTGCACCAAACTTCACACGTTTGATAAGAGTTCTGTCCTGAACACACATCCAAGCTCATATTCAGTTATAGTCATAACGCCACCTACTGGCAACAGAAACTGACATGGTTAACACAGTAATGCAGTACTAACCACATAATTATTGTGTACTAAGCATGCTAGAAACACACTAAACATGCTAGCAACACTTAGCTGAGTCATGAAGCATGCTATTATCACCATTATACAAAACATTTTGTAACTGACTTTGACATACTCTTACTATATATACCTCCTTAAATGTACATTTCCCAACCATGCTCTGTCTTCCTAAAGCCACCGAGTGTTGATGGCACGGGTGCGAGGGCCCTTTCATCGCTGCTTGCAGCTTTAATTAGGGCCCGAGCACCGATGGTGTGAGGACCCTCTTGGAATTGCTCTGTTTATTATTATTATTAGGGCCCGAGCACCGATGGTGTGAGGACCCTCTTGGAATTGCTCTGTTTATTATTAGGGCCCGAGCACCGATGGTGTGAGGACCCTCTTGGAATTGCTCTGTTTATTATTAGGGCCCGAGCACCGATGGTGTGAGGACCCTCTTGGAATTGCTCTGTTTATTATTATTATTATTATTATTATTCTCCGCATTTAATTGCATTTTTGAGGGCCTAAACATGCTCGAAAACTCACGAAACTTTGCACACGCGTCAGAACTGGCGAAAATTTACATCTGATATAGGTTTCAGAATTGGACGGGGCAAAATGGCTCGATAGCGCCACCTATAAAAGTTCAACGGAGTGCGCCTCCCGCAACGTTCCACGTACGTGCACGAAATTCGGTACATACATGTAATGACCTAATACCTACAAAAAAGTATCTTGGAGCATAGCCCTAAACACAACAGGAAGTCAGCCATTTTGAACTTCCTCTCAGATTTTTGTGCAGTTTTTGCCATTTTCAGGCCTCGTACTTTAACGAACTCCTCCTACAGTTTTAATCTGATCATCTTCAAATTTGGTGAGTGTAATCTTAAGGCCTTTGCGACGTTAAATTGCGAAGATCTTGAGTTTTCGTCAAAGGGCGGGTCCTCGGCGGCCTGACAAATTTCGATGTTTCGCCATGAAACAGGAAGTTGCTGTAACTCAGGCATGGAATGTCCAATCTGCCCCAAACTTCACACTTTTGATAAGCGTTCTGTCCTGAACACATGACCATGCTCATATTCAGTTACAGTCATAGCGCCACCTGCTGGCAACAGGAAGTGACATGTTTAACACTGATATGGACTCCTAATAACATATAAAAAAGTGCCAGCAAGTGCTAAACATGCTAACAACATAATAGAAGCATGCTAAAACATGCTAGCAAACTCTTAGCTAAGTGCTAAAGCATGCTATTATTGCAATTAAATAGGAATTTGCTGTAACTCAGGCATGGAATGTCCAATCTGCCCCAAACTTCACACTTTTGATAAGCGTTCTGTCCTGAACACATCTACATGAGAAAATTCAGTTATAGTAATAGCGCCACCTACTGGTAACAGGAAGTGACATGTTTAACACTCTTGTGGTCTCCTAATAACATATAAAAAAGAGCCAACAAGTGCTAAACAGGTTAGCAACATACTAGAAACATGCTAGCAAACACTTAGCTAAGTGCTAAAGCATGCTATTACTGCAATTAAATAGGAATTTGCTGTAACTCAGGCATGTAATGTCCAATCTGCCCCAAACTTCACACATTTGATAAGAATCATGGCCTGAACACATGTCTATGCTCAAATTCAGTTATAGTAATAGCTCCACCTACTGGCAACAGGAAGTGACATGTTTAACACTTTGATGCCGTTCTAGCAACATGTTAAAAATGCCATTGAGTTCTATACATGCTAGAAACATGTTAAAACATGCTAGCAGTACTTAGCTAAGTGCTAAACCATGCTAATTCAATGAAACAGGACTTTGTTGTTACTCAAGAAGGCAATGTACAATCTACCCCAAACTTCACACGTTTGATAAGAGTTATCTCTTGAACACATGTCCATGCTCATATTTAGTTATAGTCATAGCGCCACCTGCTGGCAACAGGAAGTGACGTTTAACACTGTTCTTGACTCCTAATAACATATAAAAAAATGCAAGTAGGTGCTAAACATCCTACCAACATACTAGAGACTTGCTAAAACATACTAGCAAACACTTAGCTAAGTGCTAAAGAATGATATTACTGCAATTAAATATGAATTTGCTGTAACTCAGGCAAGGAATGTCCAATCTGCCCCAAACTTCACACATTTGATAAGAATCATGGCCTGAACACATGTCTATGCTCAAATTCAGTTATAGTAATAGCGCCACCTACTGGCAACAGGAAGTGACATGTTTAACACTTTTATGCCGTTCTAGCAACATGTTAAAAATGCCATTGAGTTCTAAACATGCTAGAAACATGTTAAAACATGCTAACAATGCTTAGCTAAGTGCTAAAGAATGTTAATTCAATGAAACATGACTTTGTTGTTACTCAAGAAGGCAATGTCCAATTTGCACCAAACTTCACACGTTTGATAAGAGTTCTGTCCTGAACACACATCCATGCTCATATTCAGTTATAGCCATAACGCCACCTACTGGCAACAGAAACTGACATGGTTAACACCGTAATGCAGTACTAACCACATAATTATTGTGTACTAAGCATGCTAGGAACAGACTAAACATGCTAGCAACACTTAGCTGAGTCATGAAGCATGCTATTATCACCATTATACAAAACATTTTGTAAGTGACTTTGACATACTCTTACTATATATACCTCCTTAAATGTACATTTCCCAACCATGCTCTGTCTTCCTAAAGCCACCGAGTGTTGATGGCAGGGGTGCGAGGGCCCTTTCATCGCTGCTTGCAGCTTTAATTATTATTATTATTATTATTATTATTATTATTCTCCGCATTGAATTGCATTTTTGAGGGCCTAAACATGCGCGAAAACTCACGAAACTTTGCACACGCGTCAGAACTGGCGAAAATTTACATCTGATATAGGTTTCAGAATTAGACGGGGCAAAACGGCTCGATAGCGCCACCTATAAAAGTTCAACGGAGTGCGCCTCCCGCAACGTTCCACGTACGTGCACGAAATTCGGTACATACATGTAATGACCTAATACCTACAAAAAAGTCTCTTGGAGCATAGCCCTAAACCCAACAAGAAGTCAGCCATTTTGAACTTCCTCCCAGATTTTTGTGCAGTTTTTGACATTTTCAGGCCTCATACTTTAACGAACTCCTCCTACAGTTTTAATCTGATCATCTTCAAATTTGGTGAGTGTAATCTTAAGGCCTTTGCGACGTTAAATTGCGAAGATCTTGAGTTTTCGTCGAAGGGCGGGTCCTCGGCGGCCTGACAAATTTTGATGTTTCGCCATGAAACAGGAAGTTGCTGTAACTCAGGCATGGAATGTCCAATCTGCCCCAAACTTCATACGTTTGATAAGAGTTCTGTCCTGAACACATGACCATGCTCATATTCAGTTATAGTCATAGCGCCACCTGCTGGCAACAGGAAGTGACATGTTTAACACTGTTATGGACTCCTAATAACATATAAAAAAGTGCCAGCAAGTGCTAAACATGCTAACAACATACTAGAAGCATGCTAAAACATGCTAGCAAACTCTTAGCTAAGTGCTAAAGCATGCTATTATTGCAATTAAATAGGAATTTGCTGTAACTCAGGCATGGAATGTCCAATCTGCCCCAAACTTCACACTTTTGATAAGCGTTCTGTCCTGAACACATCTACATGAGAATATTCAGTTATAGTAATAGCGCCACCTACTTATAACAGGAAGTGTCATGTTTAACACGTTGATGCCATTCTAGCAACATGTTAAAAATGCCATTGACTTCTAAACATGCTAGAAACATGTTAAAACATGCTAGCAATACTTAGCTAAGTGCTAAAGCATGCTAATTCAATGAAACAGGATGTTGTTGTTACTCAAGAAGGCAATGTCCAATCTGCGCCAAACTTCACACTTTTAATAAACGTTCTGTCCTGAACACATGACCATGCTCATATTCAGTTACAGTCATAGTGCCACCTGCTGGCAACAGGAAGTGACATGTTAAACACTGTTGTGGACATATAAAAACATATAAAAAAGTGCCAGCAAGTGCTAAACATGCTAACAACTTACTAGAAACATGCTAAAACATGCTAGCAAACACTTAGCTAAGTGCTAAAGCATGCTATTGCTGCAATTAAATAGGAATTTGCTGTAACACAGGCATGGAATGTCCAATCTGCCCCAAACTTCACACGTTTGATAAGAGTCATGGCCTGAACACATCTACATGAGAATATTCAGTTATAGTAATAGCGCCACCTGCTGTCAACAGGAAGTGACATGTTTAACACTGTTGTGGTCTCCTAATAACATATAAAAAAGAGCCAGCAAGTGCTAAACAGGTTAGCAACATACTAGAAACATGCTAGCAAACACTTAGCTAAGTGCTAAAGCATGCTATTACTGCAATTAAATAGGAATTTGCTGTAACTCAGGCATGGAATGTCCAATCTGCCCCAAACTTCACACGTTTGATAAGAATCATGGCCTGAACACGTCTATGCTCAAATTCAGTTATAGTAATAGCGCCACCTACTGGCAACAGGAAGTGACATGTTTAACACTTTGATGCCGTTCTAGCAACATGTTAAAAATGCCATTAAGTTCTAAACATGCTAGAAACATATTAAAACATGCTAGCAATACTTAGCTAAGTGCTAAAGCATGCTAATTCAATGAAACAGGACTTTGTTGTTGCTCAAGAAAGCAATGTACAATCTACCCCAAACTTCACACGTTTGATAAGAGTTATCTCTTGAACACATGCCCATGCTCATATTTAGTTATAGTCATAGCGCCACCTGCTGGCAACAGGAAGTGACGTTTAACACTGTTCTTGACTCCTAATAACATATAAAAAAATGCCAGTAGGTGCTAAACATCCTACCAACATACTAGAGACATGCTAAAACATACTAGCATACACTTAGCTAAGTGCTAAAGAATGATATTACTGCCAATTAAATATGAATTTGCTGTAACTCAGGCATGGAATGTCCAATCTGCCCCAAACTTCACACTTTTGATAAGCGTTCTGTCCTGAACACATGACCATGCTTATATTCAGTTACAGTCATAGTGCCACCTGCTGGCAACAGGAAGTGACATGTTTAACACTGTTATGGACTCCTAATAACATATAAAAAAAGTGCCAGCAAGTGTTAAACATGCTAACAACATACTAGAAACATGCTAAAACATGCTAGCAAACTCTTAGCTAAGTGCTAAAGCATGCTATTATTGCAATTAAATAGGAATTTGTTGTAACTCAGGCATGGAATGTCCAATCTGCCCCAAACTTCACACTTTTGATAAGAGTCATGGCCTGAACACATCTACATGAGAATGTTCAGTTATAGTAATAGCGCCACCTACTGGCAACAGGAAGTGACATGTTTAACACGTTGATGCCGTTCTAGCAACATGTTAAAAATGCCATTGAGTTCTAAACATGCTAGAAACATGTTAAAACTGTCACGGGCGAGTGAACGAAAGACGAGGATTCAAGTGCAGAGAAGATTTAATAAACAAACATAGACAAAATACAAAAACTCAGAACTCATATACCAACAGCACAGGAACATCAAAAACAGGTAACACGGACAACGAACCAGCACAGGACTACAAACACAAGGAAGCTAAATAGGGGAACAAACAAAGGAGGGTAATGAGACTAACAGGTGGGATAAATTAACCAATAATCAAATAACAAGCTGGGAGGGGCTAGACAATAGACACGATCACATGGCCCAACATAACAAACACCCATGTGCAGCACAGGACAGGACAGGCATGTGACATTACCCCCTCCCTACGGAGCGGCTACCAGACGCTCCAAGACCAGGGCGGGACGGGAGGGACAGACCAGGGCGGGACGGACAGACCAGGGCGGGACAGGGGAAACAAAATGTCTGGGACACCAGAGTGGTCCACAGGGTTCAGGAGACCAGGACGGGGCAGGCTGTGCAAACGGCCAGGGTGGAGACTTTCCTTCAGGCGGCCAGGGCGGAGCGGGAAATTCATCAGGCGGCCAGGGCGGAGACCTTCCCTCGGACGGCCAGGGTGGAGACTTTCCCTCGGGCGGCCAGGGCGGAGACTTTCCCTCGGGCGGCCAGGGCGGAGACTCTCCCTCGGGCGGCCAGGGCGGAGACTTTCCCTCGGGCGGCCAGGGCGGAGACTCTCCCTCGGGCGGCCAGAGCGGAGACCGTCCCTCGGGCGGCCAGGGCGGAGACTTTCCCTCGGGCGGCCAGGGCGGAGACTCTCCCTCGGGCGGCCAGGGCGGAGACTCTCCCTCGGGCGGCCAGGGCGGAGACTCTCCCTCGGGCGGCCAGGGCGGAGACCGTCCCTCGGGCGGCCAGGGCGGTGAAGACCCCTCGGGCGGCCACGGCGGTGAAGACCCCTCGGGCGGCCACGGTGCAGGAACTGGAACAGACACCAACGGCTCAGGCACTGGAACTGGCACCACCGGAACTGGCACTGGAACTGGCACCACCGGCTCAGGCACTGGAACTGGCACCACTGGAACTGGCACTGGAACTGGAACCACCGGCTCAGGCACTGGAACTGCCACTACTGGAACTGGCACCGGAACTGGCACCACCGGCTCAGGAACTGGAACTAGCACCACCGGCTCGGGCACTGGAACTGGCCCCTCCGGCTCGGGCACTGCAACTGGCACCACCGGCTCGGGGACTGGAACTGGCACCACTGGAACTGGCACTGGAACTGGTACCACCGGCTCAGGAACTGGAACCACCGGCTCAGGCACTGGAACTGCCACTACTGGAACTGGCACTGGAACTGGCACCACCGGCTCAGGAACTGGAACTGGCACCACCGGCTCGGGCACTGGAACTGGCCCCTCCGGCTCGGGCACTGGAACTGGCACCACCGGCTCGGGAACTGGAACTGGCACCACCGGCTCAGGAACAGACACCACCGGCCCAGGAACAGACACCACCGGTCCAAGTGTGTGCGTAGCCCACACACACCACATGGCTGTGGCCATAATGGCCAGTGTCGCGGTCACTGAGGGCTCAGGAACAGAGACCTCCGGTTCAGGAACAGGCACCACCGGCTCAGAAACAGACACAGAAACAGACACAAGCACAGGCACAGACTCAGGAACAGACACTGGCTCCGGCTCAGGAACAGACACTGGCTCCGGCTCAGGAACAGACACTGGCTCCGGCTCAGGAACAGACACTGGCTCCGGCTCAGGAACAGACACTGGCTCCGGCTCAGGAACAGACACTGGCTCCGGCTCAGGAACAGAAACAGACACAAGCACAGGCACAGACTCAGAAACAGACACAAGCACAGGCACCGGCTCAGGAACAGACACTGGCTCCGGCTCAGGAACAGACACTGGCTCCGGCTCAGGAACAGACACTGGCTCCGGCTCAGGAACAGACACTGGCTCCGGCTCAGGAACAGACACTGGCTCCGGCTCAGGAACTGACACTGGCTCCGGCTCAGGAACAGACACTGGCTCCGGCTCAGGAACAGACACTGGCTCCGGCTCAGGAACAGACACTGGCTCCGGCTCAGGAACAGACACTGGCTCCGGCTCAGGAACAGACACTGGCTCCGGCTCAGGAACAGACACTGGCTCCGGCTCAGGAACAGACACTGGCTCCGGCTCAGGAACAGACACTGGCTCCGGCTCAGGAACTGACACTGGAGGTTTGAAGGGCGTCTCCAGGATCCGAGCTAAACGCTCTAAATAGCCGATCAGTGCCCCCCCGGCCATGAGAATGGGCATCTCCCGATCTATCTCCGACTGGGCAGACGTGGCTTGAACCATCTCTGGCTGGGCAGATGTGACCTGAACAGTCTCTGACTGGGCAGACTGGACGTGAACAGGCTCGGCGGCGGCCATCTTGTCCGAGGACACAGGCTCGGCAGGCGTGACGAGAACACTCGCGGCGGCGGCCATTTTGTCAAGGGATACAGACTCCGCAGACGTGACGTGAACAGTCTCTGGATCGGCAGACGTGACGTGACGTTGAAGTGGCGCCTTTCTCCTCCTCCTCCGTCTCCTGACCACCGGCTCCGAAACCACCGAACCACCTCCTCCGATCTGATCACCGTCAGACATGGTACTCTCCTCCTCCAAAGTTCTCTGAGCACACCTGGCAAAATATTCAAACAGGGAAATGGAGTTTCCCTTGTTCTCCCCCGGAGGAAAAATCTCGTTCTGCTGAATCCACATATTTTGGCTGGTTCGTTCTGTCACGGGCGAGTGAACGAAAGACGAGGATTCAAGTGCAGAGAAGATTTAATAAACAAACATAGACAAAATACAAAAACTCAGAACTCATATACCAACAGCACAGGAACATCAAAAACAGGTAACACGGACAACGAACCAGCACAGGACTACAAACACAAGGAAGCTAAATAGGGGAACAAACAAAGGAGGGTAATGAGACTAACAGGTGGGATAAATTAACCAATAATCAAATAACAAGCTGGGAGGGGCTAGACAATAGACACGATCACATGGCCCAACATAACAAACACCCATGTGCAGCACAGGACAGGACAGGCATGTGACAAAAACATGCTAACAATGCTTAGCTAAGTGCTAAAGAATGCTAATTCAATGAAACATGACTTTGTTGTTACTCAAGAAGGCAATGTCCAATTTGCACCAAACTTCACACGTTTGATAAGAGTTCTGTCCTGAACACACATCCATGCTCATATTCAGTTATAGTCATAACGCCACCTACTGGCAACAGAAACTGACATGGTTAACACAGTAATGCAGTACTAACCACATAATTATTGTGTACTAAGCATGCTAGGAACAGACTAAACATGCTAGCAACACTTAGCTGAGTCATGAAGCATGCTATTATCACCATTATACAAAACATTTTGTAAGTGACTTTGACATACTCTTACTATATATACCTCCTTAAATGTACATTTCCCAACCATGCTCTGTCTTCCTAAAGCCACCGAGTGTTGATGGCAGGGGTGCGAGGGCCCTTTCATCGCTGCTTGCAGCTTTAATTATTATTATTATTATTATTATTATTATTATTCTTCTCCGCATTGAATTGCATTTTTGAGGGCCTAAACATGCGCGAAAACTCACGAAACTTTGCACACGCGTCAGAACTGGCGAAAATTTACATCTGATATAGGTTTCAGAATTAGACGGGGCAAAACGGCTCGATAGCGCCACCTATAAAAGTTCAACGGAGTGCGCCTCCCGCAACGTTCCACGTACGTGCACGAAATTCGGTACATACATGTAATGACCTAATACCTACAAAAAAGTCTCTTGGAGCATAGCCCTAAACCCAACAAGAAGTCAGCCATTTTGAACTTCCTCCCAGATTTTTGTGCAGTTTTTGACATTTTCAGGCCTCATACTTTAACGAACTCCTCCTACAGTTTTAATCTGATCATCTTCAAATTTGGTGAGTGTAATCTTAAGGCCTTTGCGACGTTAAATTGCGAAGATCTTGAGTTTTCGTCGAAGGGCGGGTCCTCGGCGGCCTGACAAATTTTGATGTTTCGCCATGAAACAGGAAGTTGCTGTAACTCAGGCATGGAATGTCCAATCTGCCCCAAACTTCATACGTTTGATAAGAGTTCTGTCCTGAACACATGACCATGCTCATATTCAGTTATAGTCATAGCGCCACCTGCTGGCAACAGGAAGTGACATGTTTAACACTGTTATGGACTCCTAATAACATATAAAAAAGTGCCAGCAAGTGCTAAACATGCTAACAACATACTAGAAGCCTTTCTAAAACATGCTAGCAAACTCTTAGCTAAGTGCTAAAGCATGCTATTATTGCAATTAAATAGGAATTTGCTGTAACTCAGGCATGGAATGTCCAATCTGCCCCAAACTTCACACTTTTGATAAGCGTTCTGTCCTGAACATATCTACATGAGAATATTTAGTTATAGTCATAGCGCCACCTGCTGGCAACAGGAAGTGACGTTTAACACTGTTCTTGACTCCTAATAACATATAAAAAAATGCCAGTAGGTGCTAAACATCCTACCAACATACTAGAGACATGCTAAAACATACTAGCAAACACTTAGCTAAGTGCTAAAGAATGATATTACTGCAATTAAATATGAATTTGCTGTAACTCAGGCATGGAATGTCTAATCTGCCCCAAACTTCACACTTTTGATAAGAATCATGGCCTGAACACATCTACATGAGAATGTTCAGTTATAGTAATAGCGCCACCTTCTGGCAACATGAAGTGACATGTTTAACACGTTGATGCCGTTCTAGCAACATGTTAAAAATGTCATTGAGTTCTAAACATGCTAGAAACATGTTAAAACATGCTAACAATGCTTAGCTAAGTGCTAAAGAATGCTAATTCAATGAAACATGACTTTGTTGTTACTCAAGAAGGCAATGTCCAATTTGCACCAAACTTCACACGTTTGATAAGAGTTCTGTCCTGAACACACATCCATGCTCATATTCAGTTATAGTCATAACGCCACCTACTGGCAACAGAAACTGACATGGTTAACACAGTAATGCAGTACTAACCACATAATTATTGTGTACTAAGCATGCTAGAAACAGACTAAAAATGCTAGCAACACTTAGCTGAATCATGAAGCATGCTATTATCACCATTATACAAAACATTTTGTAACTGACTTTGACATACTCTTACTATATATACCTCCTTAACCCCCTGAGGTCGACGGTATCGCCGGCGATACCAGCTCGCTTTTTTTTTATCAGTGTAAAAGAAACTCATGAATACTCTGTTGACTTTGATTTTCCATAGGAGTTCCATACATCAATCGATTCTGTTAAATGTGTATTATTTTTGTGTATACTCACAATAAAAACATAGTGTTGTGCTTTTCGACAAATAAAGAAAAATTAACACGAAGCGAGTTCTGCCTTCTCTCTGTCCGTGTAGTCCATTCTGAAACGCGTCCGAAAATGAACCATAACTCAGTGAATACTTCTCACACATACAAGTGATATATGTCTTTATGAAGCTTGAAATCTCTTCTTTTAAATGAAGTAATTTATATAAAAAACAAATATTCTCATCTTGTGAAATCTGTATTAAAAGAGAGCGATTCCAGTCGACCTAATTAGAGCTAATTCAAATGTAATGTGACTCCGCCCACGGAGAGCGTGCGCTATTCAAACGCAAATGGCTGAGGTAATCCGCGCAATCCTGTGAACGCCCCCATCAGCTCGAGAAAACCAAAACACAAGTTTATTCAGAACATTACTTGCTTACACCGTCTTGCAGCGCTGTGAGGAATAATGAGGAATACGAGGAATACGAGCTGAGGAATACTAGTAAGTTTTTCCTTCTCGGGTTTCTGTTTATTGACGAATGAACGGCATGCGCTCTGTTTTTTCTCCATTATGGACGCGAGCTCTAAAAAAAAAAACACTAAAAGACTTTCAAACTTTCACAGAGACCTCAAAACAGAAAGTACAAATCCTTTCTTTAAAACGAATTTCGTTTTGTATCAATTGTATCTTAATTTTAATAATTTTTTCATTAACAACTTTCCTGGATTTAAAGTAAATAAGCCTATCGTCAACGAATGATGATGTTTTAGCAAACTGTATTGCTATACTGAGATGAGTAAAAATCGACTGAAATATGTTGAAATAAAATGTTGGCTATTTGTATAAGCAACGTAAACTGCAAATTAACATTTAAATGCCCTAATATTTCATGAAAACAACTTTACAGTCAGGCGAAATATGAAAGACAACATTTTGTTTAGTAGATTTGGGTACAGTTTTTACTGTAGAATATACTGCCTCGTCAAATAAGCTTTTGTTTAGCAATTTCTATATATAAAATAGCCTAATATTTTTGTCAAAAATAAAGTCATCAACTAAGATGTTAGCTGTTCCAATGTTGGCTATATTCAAAGTAATGAATACATAGATAAAATGTAGGCCTATAATCTTTCTCTTTTTTTACAAAGAAAGAGTACACTTGAAATATTGTTGAAATTGTAATTATTGTTGTAATTGTAACCTTTTTAATAAAATAGCACAACATATGTACAAGATAGATGTAAGCAAAATCTTAAATGGTCAATATAAGTCTTCTTCTAAATATCTTTTGTCCAAGCATTGTGGCTCAGCCAGTTTCACACCTGTGTGAATGGCTCATCATTATGCAGAGTGGGTGGTAATTCAGGTGAAAACCACTCCTCGTTCACGCCCCCTCGCATATTGGCTTTCCAAGCAAAACCTGTTTTACATCAATTTAAATCAATGTATGGTTTTATTTGAACGATAAAGCAAGACTATTTTCACATAATTTTGAAGAAAAAACTATAGGCGACGACATCCATTGGTCAAAAGTCTTATTGACACATATTTACTATGTGTTTTGTGGCCTTAATTCAGAAATTTTAGTTTTTAGTTTTTTCAATATCCACGCATAAACATTATTCTCTCAAAAATTAAAACATGTACATACACGTGGCTCACATATTATGGTAGCCCTGTTTGTGCTTTATAGAGTGAATTTACACCTTTGCCATTAATATGTTTATAAGCAACTGAAAAAAGCACAAATGTAAGAGCATGTCAGAACATCTCAAGGGCCCAGAAAACCGCTCAGACTCCAGAGGGTTAAATGTACATTTCCCAACCATGCTCTGTCTTCCTAAAGCCACCGAGTGTTGATGGCACGGGTGCGAGGGCCCTTTCATCGCTGCTTGCAGCTTTAATTAGGGCCCGAGCACCGATGGTGTGAGGACCCTCTTGGAATTGCTCTGTTTATTATTATTATTATTATTATTATTATTATTATTATTATTATTATTATTCTTCTCCGCATTGAATTGCATTTTTGAGGGCCTAAACATGCTCGAAAACTCACGAAACTTTGCACACGCGTCAGAACTGGCGAAAATTTACATCTGATATAGGTTTCAGAATTGGACGGGGCAAAACGGCTCGATAGCGCCACCTATAAAAGTTCAACGGAGTGCGCCTCCCGCAACGTTCCACGTACGTGCACGAAATTCGGTACATACATGTAATGACCTAATACCTACAAAAAAGTCTCTTGGAGCATAGCCCTAAACCCAACAGGAAGTCAGCCATTTTGAACTTCCTCCCAGATTTTTGTGCAGTTTTTGACATTTTCAGGCCTCATACTTTAACGAACTCCTCCTACAGTTTTAATCTGATCATCTTCAAATTTGGTGAGTGTAATCTTAAGGCCTTTGCGACGTTAAATTGCGAAGATCTTGAGTTTTCGTCGAAGGGCGGGTCCTCGGCGGCCTGACAAATTTTGATGTTTCGCCATGAAACAGGAAGTTGCTGTAACTCAGGCATGGAATGTCCAATCTGCCCCAAACTTCATACGTTTGATAAGAGTTCTGTCCTGAACACATGACCATGCTCATATTCAGTTATAGTCATAGCGCCACCTGCTGGCAACAGGAAGTGACATGTTTAACACTGTTATGGACTCCTAATAACATATAAAAAAGTGCCAGCAAGTGCTAAACATGCTAACAACATACTAGAAGCATGCTAAAACATGCTAGCAAACTCTTAGCTAAGTGCTAAAGCATGCTATTATTGCAATTAAATAGGAATTTGCTGTAACTCAGGCATGGAATGTCCAATCTGCCCCAAACTTCACACTTTTGATAAGCGTTCTGTCCTGAACATATCTACATGAGAATATTCAGTTATAGTAATAGCGCCACCTACTGGTAACAGGAAGTGTCATGTTTAACACGTTGATGCCATTCTAGCAACATGTTAAAAATGCCATTGACTTCTAAACATGCTAGAAACATGTTAAAACATACTAGCAATACTTAGCTAAGTGCTAAAGCATGCTAATTCAATGAAACAGGATGTTGTTGTTACTCAAGAAGGCAATGTCCAATCTGCGCCAAACTTCACACTTTTAATAAACGTTCTGTCCTGAACACATGACCATGCTCATATTCAGTTATAGTCATAGCGCCACCTGCTGGCAACAGGAAGTGACATGTTTAACACTGTTATGGACTCCTAATAACATATAAAAAAGTGCCAGCAAGTGCTAAACATGCTAACAACATACTAGAAGCATGCTAAAACATGCTAGCAAACTCTTAGCTAAGTGCTAAAGCATGCTATTATTGCAATTAAATAGGAATTTGCTGTAACTCAGGCATGGAATGTCCAATCTGCCCCAAACTTCACACTTTTGATAAGCGTTCTGTCCTGAACATATCTACATGAGAATATTCAGTTATAGTAATAGCGCCACCTACTGGTAACAGGAAGTGTCATGTTTAACACGTTGATGCCATTCTAGCAACATGTTAAAAATGCCATTGACTTCTAAACATGCTAGAAACATGCTAAAACATACTAGCAATACTTACCTAAGTGCTAAAGCATGCTAATTCAATGAAACAGGACTTTGTTGTTACTCAAGAAGGCAATGTACAATCTACCCCAAACGTCACACGTTTGATAAGAGTTATCTCTTGAACACATGTCCATGCTCATATTTAGTTATAGTCATAGCGCCACCTGCTGGCAACAGGAAGTGACGTTTAACACTGTTCTTGACTCCTAATAACATATAAAAAAATGCCAGTAGGTGCTAAACATCCTACCAACATATTATAGACATGCTAAAACATACTAGCAAACACTTAGCTAAGTGCTAAAGAATGATATTACTGCAATTAAATATGAATTTGCTGTAACTCAGGCATGGAATGTCCAATCTGCCCCAAACTTCACACTTTTGATAAGCGTTCTGTCCTGAACACATGACCATGCTTATATTCAGTTACAGTCATAGCGCCACCTGCTGGCAACAGGAAGTGACATGTTTAACACTGTTATGGACTCCTAATAACATATAAAAAAGTGCCAGCAAGTGTTAAACATGCTAACAACATACTAGAAACATGCTTAAACATGCTAGCAAACTCTTAGCCAAGTGCTAAAGCATGCTATTATTGCAATTAAATAGGAATTTGCTGTAACTCAGGCATGGAATGTCCAATCTGCCCCAAACTTCACACTTTTGATAAGAGTCATGGCCTGAACACATCTACATGAGAATGTTCAATTATAGTAATAGCGCCACCAACTGGCAACAGGAAGTGACGTTTAACACGTTGATGCCGTTCTAGCAACATGTTAAAAATGCCATTGAGTTCTAAACATGCTAGAAACATGTTAAAACATGCTAACAATGCTTAGCTAAGTGCTAAAGCATGCTAATTCAATGAAACATGACTTTGTTGTTACTCAAGAAGGCAATGTCCAATTTGCACCAAACTTCACACGTTTGATAAGAGTTCTGTCCTGAACACACATCCAAGCTCATATTCAGTTATAGTCATAACGCCACCTACTGGCAACAGAAACTGACATGGTTAACACAGTAATGCAGTACTAACCACATAATTATTGTGTACTAAGCATGCTAGAAACACACTAAACATGCTAGCAACACTTAGCTGAGTCATGAAGCATGCTATTATCACCATTATACAAAACATTTTGTAACTGACTTTGACATACTCTTACTATATATACCTCCTTAAATGTACATTTCCCAACCATGCTCTGTCTTCCTAAAGCCACCGAGTGTTGATGGCACGGGTGCGAGGGCCCTTTCATCGCTGCTTGCAGCTTTAATTAGGGCCCGAGCACCGATGGTGTGAGGACCCTCTTGGAATTGCTCTGTTTATTATTATTATTAGGGCCCGAGCACCGATGGTGTGAGGACCCTCTTGGAATTGCTCTGTTTATTATTAGGGCCCGAGCACCGATGGTGTGAGGACCCTCTTGGAATTGCTCTGTTTATTATTAGGGCCCGAGCACCGATGGTGTGAGGACCCTCTTGGAATTGCTCTGTTTATTATTATTATTATTATTATTATTCTCCGCATTTAATTGCATTTTTGAGGGCCTAAACATGCTCGAAAACTCACGAAACTTTGCACACGCGTCAGAACTGGCGAAAATTTACATCTGATATAGGTTTCAGAATTGGACGGGGCAAAATGGCTCGATAGCGCCACCTATAAAAGTTCAACGGAGTGCGCCTCCCGCAACGTTCCACGTACGTGCACGAAATTCGGTACATACATGTAATGACCTAATACCTACAAAAAAGTATCTTGGAGCATAGCCCTAAACACAACAGGAAGTCAGCCATTTTGAACTTCCTCTCAGATTTTTGTGCAGTTTTTGCCATTTTCAGGCCTCGTACTTTAACGAACTCCTCCTACAGTTTTAATCTGATCATCTTCAAATTTGGTGAGTGTAATCTTAAGGCCTTTGCGACGTTAAATTGCGAAGATCTTGAGTTTTCGTCAAAGGGCGGGTCCTCGGCGGCCTGACAAATTTCGATGTTTCGCCATGAAACAGGAAGTTGCTGTAACTCAGGCATGGAATGTCCAATCTGCCCCAAACTTCACACTTTTGATAAGCGTTCTGTCCTGAACACATGACCATGCTCATATTCAGTTACAGTCATAGCGCCACCTGCTGGCAACAGGAAGTGACATGTTTAACACTGATATGGACTCCTAATAACATATAAAAAAGTGCCAGCAAGTGCTAAACATGCTAACAACATAATAGAAGCATGCTAAAACATGCTAGCAAACTCTTAGCTAAGTGCTAAAGCATGCTATTATTGCAATTAAATAGGAATTTGCTGTAACTCAGGCATGGAATGTCCAATCTGCCCCAAACTTCACACTTTTGATAAGCGTTCTGTCCTGAACACATCTACATGAGAAAATTCAGTTATAGTAATAGCGCCACCTACTGGTAACAGGAAGTGACATGTTTAACACTCTTGTGGTCTCCTAATAACATATAAAAAAGAGCCAACAAGTGCTAAACAGGTTAGCAACATACTAGAAACATGCTAGCAAACACTTAGCTAAGTGCTAAAGCATGCTATTACTGCAATTAAATAGGAATTTGCTGTAACTCAGGCATGTAATGTCCAATCTGCCCCAAACTTCACACATTTGATAAGAATCATGGCCTGAACACATGTCTATGCTCAAATTCAGTTATAGTAATAGCTCCACCTACTGGCAACAGGAAGTGGCATGTTTAACACTTTGATGCCGTTCTAGCAACATGTTAAAAATGCCATTGAGTTCTATACATGCTAGAAACATGTTAAAACATGCTAGCAGTACTTAGCTAAGTGCTAAACCATGCTAATTCAATGAAACAGGACTTTGTTGTTACTCAAGAAGGCAATGTACAATCTACCCCAAACTTCACACGTTTGATAAGAGTTATCTCTTGAACACATGTCCATGCTCATATTTAGTTATAGTCATAGCGCCACCTGCTGGCAACAGGAAGTGACGTTTAACACTGTTCTTGACTCCTAATAACATATAAAAAAATGCAAGTAGGTGCTAAACATCCTACCAATATACTAGAGACTTGCTAAAACATACTAGCAAACACTTAGCTAAGTGCTAAAGAATGATATTACTGCAATTAAATATGAATTTGCTGTAACTCAGGCAAGGAATGTCCAATCTGCCCCAAACTTCACACATTTGATAAGAATCATGGCCTGAACACATGTCTATGCTCAAATTCAGTTATAGTAATAGCGCCACCTACTGGCAACAGGAAGTGACATGTTTAACACTTTTATGCCGTTCTAGCAACATGTTAAAAATGCCATTGAGTTCTAAACATGCTAGAAACATGTTAAAACATGCTAACAATGCTTAGCTAAGTGCTAAAGAATGTTAATTCAATGAAACATGACTTTGTTGTTACTCAAGAAGGCAATGTCCAATTTGCACCAAACTTCACACGTTTGATAAGAGTTCTGTCCTGAACACACATCCATGCTCATATTCAGTTATAGCCATAACGCCACCTACTGGCAACAGAAACTGACATGGTTAACACCGTAATGCAGTACTAACCACATAATTATTGTGTACTAAGCATGCTAGAAACAGACTAAACATGCTAGCAACACTTAGCTGAGTCATGAAGCATGCTATTATCACCATTATACAAAACATTTTGTAACTGACTTTGACATACTCTTACTATATATACCTCCTTAAATGTACATTTCCCAACCATGCTCTGTCTTCCTAAAGCCACCGAGTGTTGATGGCACGGGTGCGAGGGCCCTTTCATCGCTGCTTGCAGCTTTAATTATTATTATTATTATTATTATTATTATTATTCTCCGCATTGAATTGCATTTTTGAGGGCCTAAACATGCGCGAAAACTCACGAAACTTTGCACACGCGTCAGAACTGGCGAAAATTTACATCTGATATAGGTTTCAGAATTGGACGGGGCAAAACGGCTCGATAGCGCCACCTATAAAAGTTCAACGGAGTGTGCCTCCCGCAACGTTCCACGTACGTGCACGAAATTCGGTACATACATGTAATGACCTAATACCTACAAAAAAGTCTCTTGGAGCATAGCCCTAAACACAACAGGAAGTCAGCCATTTTCAACTTCCTCTCAGATTTTTGTGCAGTTTTTGCCATTTTCAGGCCTCGTACTTTAACGAACTCCTCCTACAGTTTTAATCTGATCATCTTCAAATTTGGTGAGTGTAATCTTAAGGACTTTGCGACGTTAAATTGCGAAGATCTTGAGTTTTCGTCGAAGGGCGGGTCCTCGGCGGCCTGACAAATTTCGATGTTTCGCCATGAAACAGGAAGTTGCTGTAACTCAGGCATGGAATGTCCAATCTGCCCCAAACTTCACACGTTTGATAAGAGTTCTGTCCTGAACACATGACCATGCTCATATTCAGTTATAGTCATAGCGCCACCTGCTGGCAACAGGAAGCGACATGTTTAACACTGTTATGGACTCCTAATAACATATAAAAAAGTGCCAGCAAGTGCTAAACATGCTAACAACATACTAGAAGCATGCTAAAACATGCTAGCAAACTCTTAGCTAAGTGCTAAAGCATGCTATTATTGCAATTAAATAGGAATTTGCTGTAACTCAGGCATGGAATGTCCAATCTGCCCCAAACTTCACACTTTTGATAAGCGTTCTGTCCTGAACACATCTACATGAGAATATTCAGTTATAGTAATAGCGCCACCTACTTATAACAGGAAGTGTCATGTTTAACACGTTGATGCCATTCTAGCAACATGTTAAAAATGCCATTGACTTCTAAACATGCTAGAAACATGTTAAAACATGCTAGCAATACTTAGCTAAGTGCTAAAGCATGCTAATTCAATGAAACAGGATGTTGTTGTTACTCAAGAAGGCAATGTCCAATCTGCGCCAAACTTCACACTTTTAATAAACGTTCTGTCCTGAACACACGACCATGCTCATATTCAGTTACAGTCATAGTGCCACCTGCTGGCAACAGGAAGTGACATGTTAAACACTGTTGTGGACATATAAAAACATATAAAAAAGTGCCAGCAAGTGCTAAACATGCTAACAACATACTAGAAACATGCTAAAACATGCTAGCAAACACTTAGCTAAGTGCTAAAGCATGCTATTGCTGCAATTAAATAGGAATTTGCTGTAACACAGGCATGGAATGTCCAATCTGCCCCAAACTTCACACGTTTGATAAGAGTCATGGCCTGAACACATCTACATGAGAATATTCAGTTATAGTAATAGTGCCACCTGCTGTCAACAGGAAGTGACATGTTTAACACTGTTGTGGTCTCCTAATAACATATAAAAAAGAGCCAGCAAGTGCTAAACAGGTTAGCAACATACTAGAAACATGCTAGCAAACACTTAGCTAAGTGCTAAAGCATGCTATTACTGCAATTAAATAGGAATTTGCTGTAACTCAGGCATGGAATGTCCAATCTGCCCCAAACTTCACACGTTTGATAAGAATCATGGCCTGAACACGTCTATGCTCAAATTCAGTTATAGTAATAGCGCCACCTACTGGCAACAGGAAGTGACATGTTTAACACTTTGATGCCGTTCTAGCAACATGTTAAAAATGCCATTAAGTTCTAAACATGCTAGAAACATATTAAAACATGCTAGCAATACTTAGCTAAGTGCTAAAGCATGCTAATTCAATGAAACAGGACTTTGTTGTTGCTCAAGAAGGCAATGTACAATCTACCCCAAACTTCACACGTTTGATAAGAGTTATCTCTTGAACACATGCCCATGCTCATATTTAGTTATAGTCATAGCGCCACCTGCTGGCAACAGGAAGTGACGTTTAACACTGTTCTTGACTCCTAATAACATATAAAAAAATGCCAGTAGGTGCTAAACATCCTACCAACATACTAGAGACATGCTAAAACATACTAGCATACACTTAGCTAAGTGCTAAAGAATGATATTACTGCCAATTAAATATGAATTTGCTGTAACTCAGGCATGGAATGTCCAATCTGCCCCAAACTTCACACTTTTGATAAGCGTTCTGTCCTGAACACATGACCATGCTTATATTCAGTTACAGTCATAGTGCCACCTGCTGGCAACAGGAAGTGACATGTTTAACACTGTTATGGACTCCTAATAACATATAAAAAAAGTGCCAGCAAGTGTTAAACATGCTAACAACATACTAGAAACATGCTAAAACATGCTAGCAAACTCTTAGCTAAGTGCTAAAGCATGCTATTATTGCAATTAAATAGGAATTTGTTGTAACTCAGGCATGGAATGTCCAATCTGCCCCAAACTTCACACTTTTGATAAGAGTCATGGCCTGAACACATCTACATGAGAATGTTCAGTTATAGTAATAGCGCCACCTACTGGCAACAGGAAGTGACATGTTTAACACGTTGATGCCGTTCTAGCAACATGTTAAAAATGCCATTGAGTTCTAAACATGCTAGAAACATGTTAAAACTGTCACGGGCGAGTGAACGAAAGACGAGGATTCAAGTGCAGAGAAGATTTAATAAACAAACATAGACAAAATACAAAAACTCAGAACTCATATACCAACAGCACAGGAACATCAAAAACAGGTAACACGGACAACGAACCAGCACAGGACTACAAACACAAGGAAGCTAAATAGGGGAACAAACAAAGGAGGGTAATGAGACTAACAGGTGGGATAAATTAACCAATAATCAAATAACAAGCTGGGAGGGGCTAGACAATAGACACGATCACATGGCCCAACATAACAAACACCCATGTGCAGCACAGGACAGGACAGGCATGTGACATTACCCCCTCCCTACGGAGCGGCTACCAGACGCTCCAAGACCAGGGCGGGACGGGAGGGACAGACCAGGGCGGGACGGACAGACCAGGGCGGGACAGGGGAAACAAAATGTCTGGGACACCAGAGTGGTCCACAGGGTTCAGGAGACCAGGACGGGGCAGGCTGTGCAAACGGCCAGGGTGGAGACTTTCCTTCAGGCGGCCAGGGCGGAGCGGGAAATTCATCAGGCGGCCAGGGCGGAGACCTTCCCTCGGACGGCCAGGGTGGAGACTTTCCCTCGGGCGGCCAGGGCGGAGACTTTCCCTCGGGCGGCCAGGGCGGAGACTCTCCCTCGGGCGGCCAGGGCGGAGACTTTCCCTCGGGCGGCCAGGGCGGAGACTCTCCCTCGGGCGGCCAGGGCGGAGACCGTCCCTCGGGCGGCCAGGGCGGAGACTTTCCCTCGGGCGGCCAGGGCGGAGACTCTCCCTCGGGCGGCCAGGGCGGAGACTCTCCCTCGGGCGGCCAGGGCGGAGACTCTCCCTCGGGCGGCCAGGGCGGAGACCGTCCCTCGGGCGGCCAGGGCGGTGAAGACCCCTCGGGCGGCCACGGCGGTGAAGACCCCTCGGGCGGCCACGGTGCAGGAACTGGAACAGACACCAACGGCTCAGGCACTGGAACTGGCACCACCGGAACTGGCACTGGAACTGGCACCACCGGCTCAGGCACTGGAACTGGCACCACTGGAACTGGCACTGGAACTGGAACCACCGGCTCAGGCACTGGAACTGCCACTACTGGAACTGGCACCGGAACTGGCACCACCGGCTCAGGAACTGGAACTAGCACCACCGGCTCGGGCACTGGAACTGGCCCCTCCGGCTCGGGCACTGCAACTGGCACCACCGGCTCGGGGACTGGAACTGGCACCACTGGAACTGGCACTGGAACTGGTACCACCGGCTCAGGAACTGGAACCACCGGCTCAGGCACTGGAACTGCCACTACTGGAACTGGCACTGGAACTGGCACCACCGGCTCAGGAACTGGAACTGGCACCACCGGCTCGGGCACTGGAACTGGCCCCTCCGGCTCGGGCACTGGAACTGGCACCACCGGCTCGGGAACTGGAACTGGCACCACCGGCTCAGGAACAGACACCACCGGCCCAGGAACAGACACCACCGGTCCAAGTGTGTGCGTAGCCCACACACACCACATGGCTGTGGCCATAATGGCCAGTGTCGCGGTCACTGAGGGCTCAGGAACAGAGACCTCCGGTTCAGGAACAGGCACCACCGGCTCAGAAACAGACACAGAAACAGACACAAGCACAGGCACAGACTCAGGAACAGACACTGGCTCCGGCTCAGGAACAGACACTGGCTCCGGCTCAGGAACAGACACTGGCTCCGGCTCAGGAACAGACACTGGCTCCGGCTCAGGAACAGACACTGGCTCCGGCTCAGGAACAGACACTGGCTCCGGCTCAGGAACAGAAACAGACACAAGCACAGGCACAGACTCAGAAACAGACACAAGCACAGGCACCGGCTCAGGAACAGACACTGGCTCCGGCTCAGGAACAGACACTGGCTCCGGCTCAGGAACAGACACTGGCTCCGGCTCAGGAACAGACACTGGCTCCGGCTCAGGAACAGACACTGGCTCCGGCTCAGGAACAGACACTGGCTCCGGCTCAGGAACAGACACTGGCTCCGGCTCAGGAACAGACACTGGCTCCGGCTCAGGAACAGACACTGGCTCCGGCTCAGGAACAGACACTGGCTCCGGCTCAGGAACAGACACTGGCTCCGGCTCAGGAACAGACACTGGCTCCGGCTCAGGAACAGACACTGGCTCCGGCTCAGGAACAGACACTGGCTCCGGCTCAGGAACAGACACTGGCTCCGGCTCAGGAACTGACACTGGAGGTTTGAAGGGCGTCTCCAGGATCCGAGCTAAACGCTCTAAATAGCCGATCAGTGCCCCCCCGGCCATGAGAATGGGCATCTCCCGATCTATCTCCGACTGGGCAGACGTGGCTTGAACCATCTCTGGCTGGGCAGATGTGACCTGAACAGTCTCTGACTGGGCAGACTGGACGTGAACAGGCTCGGCGGCGCCATCTTGTCCGAGGACACAGGCTCGGCAGGCGTGACGAGAACACTCGCGGCGGCGGCCATTTTGTCAAGGGATACAGACTCCGCAGACGTGACGTGAACAGTCTCTGGATCGGCAGACGTGACGTGACGTTGAAGTGGCGCCTTTCTCCTCCTCCTCCGTCTCCTGACCACCGAAACCACCGAACCACCTCCTCCGATCTGATCACCGTCAGACATGGTACTCTCCTCCTCCAAAGTTCTCTGAGCACACCTGGCAAAATATTCAAACAGGGAAATGGAGTTTCCCTTGTTCTCCCCCGGAGGAAAAATCTCGTTCTGCTGAATCCACATATTTTGGCTGGTTCGTTCTGTCACGGGCGAGTGAACGAAAGACGAGGATTCAAGTGCAGAGAAGATTTAATAAACAAACATAGACAAAATACAAAAACTCAGAACTCATATACCAACAGCACAGGAACATCAAAAACAGGTAACACGGACAACGAACCAGCACAGGACTACAAACACAAGGAAGCTAAATAGGGGAACAAACAAAGGAGGGTAATGAGACTAACAGGTGGGATAAATTAACCAATAATCAAATAACAAGCTGGGAGGGGCTAGACAATAGACACGATCACATGGCCCAACATAACAAACACCCATGTGCAGCACAGGACAGGACAGGCATGTGACAAAAACATGCTAACAATGCTTAGCTAAGTGCTAAAGAATGCTAATTCAATGAAACATGACTTTGTTGTTACTCAAGAAGGCAATGTCCAATTTGCACCAAACTTCACACGTTTGATAAGAGTTCTGTCCTGAACACACATCCATGCTCATATTCAGTTATAGTCATAACGCCACCTACTGGCAACAGAAACTGACATGGTTAACACAGTAATGCAGTACTAACCACATAATTATTGTGTACTAAGCATGCTAGGAACAGACTAAACATGCTAGCAACACTTAGCTGAGTCATGAAGCATGCTATTATCACCATTATACAAAACATTTTGTAAGTGACTTTGACATACTCTTACTATATATACCTCCTTAAATGTACATTTCCCAACCATGCTCTGTCTTCCTAAAGCCACCGAGTGTTGATGGCAGGGGTGCGAGGGCCCTTTCATCGCTGCTTGCAGCTTTAATTATTATTATTATTATTATTATTATTATTATTCTCCGCATTGAATTGCATTTTTGAGGGCCTAAACATGCGCAAAAACTCACGAAACTTTGCACACGCGTCAGAACTGGCGAAAATTTACATCTGATATAGGTTTCAGAATTAGACGGGGCAAAACGGCTCGATAGCGCCACCTATAAAAGTTCAACGGAGTGCGCCTCCCGCAACATTCCACGTACGTGCACGAAATTCGGTACATACATGTAATGACCTAATACCTACAAAAAAGTCTCTTGGAGCATAGCCCTAAACCCAACAAGAAGTCAGCCATTTTGAACTTCCTCCCAGATTTTTGTGCAGTTTTTGACATTTTCAGGCCTCATACTTTAACGAACTCCTCCTACAGTTTTAATCTGATCATCTTCAAATTTGGTGAGTGTAATCTTAAGGCCTTTGCGACGTTAAATTGCGAAGATCTTGAGTTTTCGTCGAAGGGCGGGTCCTCGGCGGCCTGACAAATTTTGATGTTTCGCCATGAAACAGGAAGTTGCTGTAACTCAGGCATGGAATGTCCAATCTGCCCCAAACTTCATACGTTTGATAAGAGTTCTGTCCTGAACACATGACCATGCTCATATTCAGTTATAGTCATAGCGCCACCTGCTGGCAACAGGAAGTGACATGTTTAACACTGTTATGGACTCCTAATAACATATAAAAAAGTGCCAGCAAGTGCTAAACATGCTAACAACATACTAGAAGCCTTTCTAAAACATGCTAGCAAACTCTTAGCTAAGTGCTAAAGCATGCTATTATTGCAATTAAATAGGAATTTGCTGTAACTCAGGCATGGAATGTCCAATCTGCCCCAAACTTCACACTTTTGATAAGCGTTCTGTCCTGAACATATCTACATGAGAATATTCAGTTATAGTAATAGCGCCACCTACTGGTAACAGGAAGTGTCATGTTTAACACGTTGATGCCATTCTAGCAACATGTTAAAAATGCCATTGACTTCTAAACATGCTAGAAACATGTTAAAACATACTAGCAATACTTAGCTAAGTGCTAAAGCATGTTAATTCAATGAAACAGGATGTTGTTGTTACTCAAGAAGGCAATGTCCAATCTGCGCCAAACTTCACACTTTTAATAAACGTTCTGTCCTGAACACATGACCATGCTCATATTCAGTTATAGTCATAGCGCCACCTGCTGGCAACAGGAAGTGACATGTTTAACACTGTTATGGACTCCTAATAACATATAAAAAAGTGCCAGCAAGTGCTAAACATGCTAACAACATACTAGAAGCATGCTAAAACATGCTAGCAAACTCTTAGCTAAGTGCTAAAGCATGCTATTATTGCAATTAAATAGGAATTTGCTGTAACTCAGGCATGGAATGTCCAATCTGCCCCAAACTTCACACTTTTGATAAGCGTTCTGTCCTGAACATATCTACATGAGAATATTCAGTTATAGTAATAGCGCCACCTACTGGTAACAGGAAGTGTCATGTTTAACACGTTGATGCCATTCTAGCAACATGTTAAAAATGCCATTGACTTCTAAACATGCTAGAAACATGTTAAAACATACTAGCAATACTTAGCTAAGTGCTAAAGCATGTTAATTCAATGAAACAGGATGTTGTTGTTACTCAAGAAGGCAATGTCCAATCTGCGCCAAACTTCACACTTTTAATAAACGTTCTGTCCTGAACACATGACCATGCTCATATTCAGTTATAGTCATAGCGCCACCTGCTGGCAACAGGAAGTGACATGTTTAACACTGTTATGGACTCCTAATAACATATAAAAAAGTGCCAGCAAGTGCTAAACATGCTAACAACATACTAGAAGCATGCTAAAACATGCTAGCAAACTCTTAGCTAAGTGCTAAAGCATGCTATTATTGCAATTAAATAGGAATTTGCTGTAACTCAGGCATGGAATGTCCAATCTGCCCCAAACTTCACACTTTTGATAAGCGTTCTGTCCTGAACATATCTACATGAGAATATTCAGTTATAGTAATAGCGCCACCTACTGGTAACAGGAAGTGTCATGTTTAACACGTTGATGCCATTCTAGCAACATGTTAAAAATGCCATTGACTTCTAAACATGCTAGAAACATGTTAAAACATACTAGCAATACTTAGCTAAGTGCTAAAGCATGCTAATTCAATGAAACAGGACTTTGTTGTTACTCAAGAAGGCAATGTACAATCTACCCCAAACGTCACAAGTTTGATAAGAGTTATCTCTTGAACACATGTCCATGCTCATATTTAGTTATAGTCATAGCGCCACCTGCTGGCAACAGGAAGTGACGTTTAACACTGTTCTTGACTCCTAATAACATATAAAAAAATGCCAGTAGGTGCTAAACATCCTACCAACATACTATAGACATGCTAAAACATACTAGCAAACACTTAGCTAAGTGCTAAAGAATGATATTACTGCAATTAAATATGAATTTGCTGTAACTCAGGCATGGAATGTCCAATCTGCCCCAAACTTCACACTTTTGATAAGCGTTCTGTCCTGAACACATGACCATGCTTATATTCAGTTACAGTCATAGCGCCACCTGCTGGCAACAGGAAGTGACATGTTTAACACTGTTATGGACTCCTAATAACATATAAAAAAGTGCCAGCAAGTGTTAAACATGCTAACAACATACTAGAAACATGCTAAAACATGCTAGCAAACTCTTAGCCAAGTGATAAAGCATGCTATTATTGCAATTAAATAGGAATTTGCTGTAACTCAGGCATGGAATGTCCAATCTGCCCCAAACTTCACACTTTTGATAAGAGTCATGGCCTGAACACATCTACATGAGAATGTTCAATTATAGTAATAGCGCCACCAACTGGCAACAGGAAGTGACATGTTTAACACGTTGATGCCGTTCTAGCAACATGTTAAAAATGCCATTGAGTTCTAAACATGCTAGAAACATGTTAAAACATGCTAACAATGCTTAGCTAAGTGCTAAAGCATGCTAATTCAATGAAACATGACTTTGTTGTTACTCAAGAAGGCAATGTCCAATTTGCACCAAACTTCACACGTTTGATAAGAGTTCTGTCCTGAACACACATCCAAGCTCATATTCAGTTATAGTCATAACGCCACCTACTGGCAACAGAAACTGACATGGTTAACACAGTAATGCAGTACTAACCACATAATTATTGTGTACTAAGCATGCTAGAAACACACTAAACATGCTAGCAACACTTAGCTGAGTCATGAAGCATGCTATTATCACCATTATACAAAACATTTTGTAACTGACTTTGACATACTCTTACTATATATACCTCCTTAAATGTACATTTCCCAACCATGCTCTGTCTTCCTAAAGCCACCGAGTGTTGATGGCACGGGTGCGAGGGCCCTTTCATCGCTGCTTGCAGCTTTAATTATTATTATTATTCTTCTTCTTCTTCTCCGCATTTAATTTCATTTTTGAGGGCCTAAACATGCGCGAAAACTCACGAAACTTTGCACACGCGTCAGAACTGGCGAAAATTTACATCTGATATAGGTTTCAGAATTGGACGGGGCAAAACGGCTCGATAGCGCCACCTATAAAAGTTCAACGGAGTGCGCCTCCCGCAACGTTCCACGTACGTGCACGAAATTCGGTACATACATGTAATGACCTAATACCTACAAAAAAGTCTCTTGGAGCATAGCCCTAAACCCAACAGGAAGTCAGCCATTTTGAACTTCCTCCCAGATTTTTGTGCAGTTTTTGACATTTTCAGGCCTCATACTTTAACGAACTCCTCCTACAGTTTTAATCTGATCATCTTCAAATTTGGTGAGTGTAATCTTAAGGCCTTTGCGACGTTAAATTGCGAAGATCTTGAGTTTTCGTCGAAGGGCGGGTCCTCGGCGGCCTGACAAATTTTGATGTTTCGCCATGAAACAGGAAGTTGCTGTAACTCAGGCATGGAATGTCCAATCTGCCCCAAACTTCATACGTTTGATAAGAGTTCTGTCCTGAACACATGACCATGCTCATATTCAGTTATAGTCATAGCGCCACCTGCTGGCAACAGGAAGTGACATGTTTAACACTGTTATGGACTCCTAATAACATATAAAAAAGTGCCAGCAAGTGCTAAACATGCTAACAACATACTAGAAGCATGCTAAAACATGCTAGCAAACTCTTAGCTAAGTGCTAAAGCATGCTATTATTGCAATTAAATAGGAATTTGCTGTAACTCAGGCATGGAATGTCCAATCTGCCCCAAACTTCACACTTTTGATAAGCGTTCTGTCCTGAACATATCTACATGAGAATATTCAGTTATAGTAATAGCGCCACCTACTGGTAACAGGAAGTGTCATGTTTAACACGTTGATGCCATTCTAGCAACATGTTAAAAATGCCATTGACTTCTAAACATGCTAGAAACATGTTAAAACATACTAGCAATACTTAGCTAAGTGCTAAAGCATGCTAATTCAATGAAACAGGATGTTGTTGTTACTCAAGAAGGCAATGTCCAATCTGCGCCAAACTTCACACTTTTAATAAACGTTCTGTCCTGAACACATGACCATGCTCATATTCAGTTATAGTCATAGCGCCACCTGCTGGCAACAGGAAGTGACATGTTTAACACTGTTATGGACTCCTAATAACATATAAAAAAGTGCCAGCAAGTGCTAAACATGCTAACAACATACTAGAAGCATGCTAAAACATGCTAGCAAACTCTTAGCTAAGTGCTAAAGCATGCTATTATTGCAATTAAATAGGAATTTGCTGTAACTCAGGCATGGAATGTCCAATCTGCCCCAAACTTCACACTTTTGATAAGCGTTCTGTCCTGAACATATCTACATGAGAATATTTAGTTATAGTCATAGCGCCACCTGCTGGCAACAGGAAGTGACGTTTAACACTGTTCTTGACTCCTAATAACATATAAAAAAATGCCAGTAGGTGCTAAACATCCTACCAACATACTAGAGACATGCTAAAACATACTAGCAAACACTTAGCTAAGTGCTAAAGAATGATATTACTGCAATTAAATATGAATTTGCTGTAACTCAGGCATGGAATGTCTAATCTGCCCCAAACTTCACACTTTTGATAAGAATCATGGCCTGAACACATCTACATGAGAATGTTCAGTTATAGTAATAGCGCCACCTTCTGGCAACATGAAGTGACATGTTTAACACGTTGATGCCGTTCTAGCAACATGTTAAAAATGTCATTGAGTTCTAAACATGCTAGAAACATGTTAAAACATGCTAACAATGCTTAGCTAAGTGCTAAAGAATGCTAATTCAATGAAACATGACTTTGTTGTTACTCAAGAAGGCAATGTCCAATTTGCACCAAACTTCACACGTTTGATAAGAGTTCTGTCCTGAACACACATCCATGCTCATATTCAGTTATAGCCATAACGCCACCTACTGGCAACAGAAACTGACATGGTTAACACAGTAATGCAGTACTAACCACATAATTATTGTGTACTAAGCATGCTAGAAACAGACTAAAAATGCTAGCAACACTTAGCTGAATCATGAAGCATGCTATTATCACCATTATACAAAACATTTTGTAACTGACTTTGACATACTCTTACTATATATACCTCCTTAACCCCCTGAGGTCGACGGTATCGCCGGCGATACCAGCTCGCTTTTTTTTATCAGTGTAAAAGAAACTCATGAATACTCTGTTGACTTTGATTTTCCATAGGAGTTCCATACATCAATCGATTCTGTTAAATGTGTATTATTTTTGTGTATACTCACAATAAAAACATAGTGTTGTGCTTTTCGACAAATAAAGAAAAATTAACACGAAGCGAGTTCTGCCTTCTCTCTGTCCGTGTAGTCCATTCTGAAACGCGTCCGAAAATGAACCATAACTCAGTGAATACTTCTCACACATACAAGTGATATATGTCTTTATGAAGCTTGAAATCTCTTCTTTTAAATGAAGTAATTTATATAAAAAACAAATATTCTCATCTTGTGAAATCTGTATTAAAAGAGAGCGATTCCAGTCGACCTAATTAGAGCTAATTCAAATGTAATGTGACTCCGCCCACGGAGAGCGTGCGCTATTCAAACGCAAATGGCTGAGGTAATCCGCGCAATCCTGTGAACGCCCCCATCAGCTCGAGAAAACCAAAACACAAGTTTATTCAGAACATTACTTGCTTACACCGTCTTGCAGCGCTGTGAGGAATAATGAGGAATACGAGGAATACGAGCTGAGGAATACTAGTAAGTTTTTCCTTCTCGGGTTTCTGTTTATTGACGAATGAACGGCATGCGCTCTGTTTTTTCTCCATTATGGACGCGAGCTCTAAAAAAAAAAAACACTAAAAGACTTTCAAACTTTCACAGAGACCTCAAAACAGAAAGTACAAATCCTTTCTTTAAAACGAATTTCGTTTTGTATCAATTGTATCTTAATTTTAATAATTTTTTCATTAACAACTTTCCTGGATTTAAAGTAAATAAGCCTATCGTCAACGAATGATGATGTTTTAGCAAACTGTATTGCTATACTGAGATGAGTAAAAATCGACTGAAATATGTTGAAATAAAATGTTGGCTATTTGTATAAGCAACGTAAACTGCAAATTAACATTTAAATGCCCTAATATTTCATGAAAACAACTTTACAGTCAGGCGAAATATGAAAGACAACATTTTGTTTAGTAGATTTGGGTACAGTTTTTACTGTAGAATATACTGCCTCGTCAAATAAGCTTTTGTTTAGCAATTTCTATATATAAAATAGCCTAATATTTTTGTCAAAAATAAAGTCATCAACTAAGATGTTAGCTGTTCCAATGTTGGCTATATTCAAAGTAATGAATACATAGATAAAATGTAGGCCTATAATCTTTCTCTTTTTTTACAAAGAAAGAGTACACTTGAAATATTGTTGAAATTGTAATTATTGTTGTAATTGTAACCTTTTTAATAAAATAGCACAACATATGTACAAGATAGATGTAAGCAAAATCTTAAATGGTCAATATAAGTCTTCTTCTAAATATCTTTTGTCCAAGCATTGTGGCTCAGCCAGTTTCACACCTGTGTGAATGGCTCATCATTATGCAGAGTGGGTGGTAATTCAGGTGAAAACCACTCCTCGTTCACGCCCCCTCGCATATTGGCTTTCCAAGCAAAACCTGTTTTACATCAATTTAAATCAATGTATGGTTTTATTTGAACGATAAAGCAAGACTATTTTCACATAATTTTGAAGAAAAAACTATAGGCGACGACATCCATTGGTCAAAAGTCTTATTGACACATATTTACTATGTGTTTTGTGGCCTTAATTCAGAAATTTTAGTTTTTAGTTTTTTCAATATCCACGCATAAACATTATTCTCTCAAAAATTAAAACATGTACATACACGTGGCTCACATATTATGGTAGCCCTGTTTGTGCTTTATAGAGTGAATTTACACCTTTGCCATTAATATGTTTATAAGCAACTGAAAAAAGCACAAATGTAAGAGCATGTCAGAACATCTCAAGGGCCCAGAAAACCGCTCAGACTCCAGAGGGTTAAATGTACATTTCCCAACCATGCTCTGTCTTCCTAAAGCCACCGAGTGTTGATGGCACGGGTGCGAGGGCCCTTTCATCGCTGCTTGCAGCTTTAATTAGGGCCCGAGCACCGATGGTGTGAGGACCCTCTTGGAATTGCTCTGTTTATTATTATTATTATTATTATTATTATTATTATTATTCTCCGCATTGAATTGCATTTTTGAGGGCCTAAACATGCGCGAAAACTCACGAAACTTTGCACACGCGTCAGAACTGGCGATAATTTACATCTGATATAGGTTTCAGAATTGGACGGGGCAAAACGGCTCGATAGCGCCACCTATAAAAGTTCAACGGAGTGCGCCTCCCGCAACGTTCCACGTACGTGCACGAAATTCGGTACATACATGTAATGACCTAATACCTACAAAAAAGTCTCTTGGAGCATAGCCCTAAACCCAACAGGAAGTCAGCCATTTTGAACTTCCTCCCAGATTTTTGTGCAGTTTTTGACATTTTCAGGCCTCATACTTTAACGAACTCCTCCTACAGTTTTAATCTGATCATCTTCAAATTTGGTGAGTGTAATCTTAAGGCCTTTGCGACGTTAAATTGCGAAGATCTTGAGTTTTCGTCGAAGGGCGGGTCCTCGGCGGCCTGACAAATTTTGATGTTTCGCCATGAAACAGGAAGTTGCTGTAACTCAGGCATGGAATGTCCAATCTGCCCCAAACTTCATACGTTTGATAAGAGTTCTGTCCTGAACACATGACCATGCTCATATTCAGTTATAGTCATAGCGCCACCTGCTGGCAACAGGAAGTGACATGTTTAACACTGTTATGGACTCCTAATAACATATAAAAAAGTGCCAGCAAGTGCTAAACATGCTAACAACATACTAGAAGCATGCTAAAACATGCTAGCAAACTCTTAGCTAAGTGCTAAAGCATGCTATTATTGCAATTAAATAGGAATTTGCTGTAACTCAGGCATGGAATGTCCAATCTGCCCCAAACTTCACACTTTTGATAAGCGTTCTGTCCTGAACATATCTACATGAGAATATTCAGTTATAGTAATAGCGCCACCTACTGGTAACAGGAAGTGTCATGTTTAACACGTTGATGCCATTCTAGCAACATGTTAAAAATGCCATTGACTTCTAAACATGCTAGAAACATGTTAAAACATACTAGCAATACTTAGCTAAGTGCTAAAGCATGCTAATTCAATGAAACAGGATGTTGTTGTTACTCAAGAAGGCAATGTCCAATCTGCGCCAAACTTCACACTTTTAATAAACGTTCTGTCCTGAACACATGACCATGCTCATATTCAGTTATAGTCATAGCGCCACCTGCTGGCAACAGGAAGTGACATGTTTAACACTGTTATGGACTCCTAATAACATATAAAAAAGTGCCAGCAAGTGCTAAACATGCTAACAACATACTAGAAGCATGCTAAAACATGCTAGCAAACTCTTAGCTAAGTGCTAAAGCATGCTATTATTGCAATTAAATAGGAATTTGCTGTAACTCAGGCATGGAATGTCCCATCTGCCCCAAACTTCACACTTTTGATAAGCGTTCTGTCCTGAACATATCTACATGAGAATATTCAGTTATAGTAATAGCGCCACCTACTGGTAACAGGAAGTGTCATGTTTAACACGTTGATGCCATTCTAGCAACATGTTAAAAATGCCATTGACTTCTAAACATGCTAGAAACATGCTAAAACATACTAGCAATACTTACCTAAGTGCTAAAGCATGCTAATTCAATGAAACAGGACTTTGTTGTTACTCAAGAAGGCAATGTACAATCTACCCCAAACGTCACACGTATGATAAGAGTTATCTCTTGAACACATGTCCATGCTCATATTTAGTTATAGTCATAGCGCCACCTGCTGGCAACAGGAAGTGACGTTTAACACTGTTCTTGACTCCTAATAACATATAAAAAAATGCCAGTAGGTGCTAAACATCCTACCAACATACTATAGACATGCTAAAACATACTAGCAAACACTTAGCTAAGTGCTAAAGAATGATATTACTGCAATTAAATATGAATTTGCTGTAACTCAGGCATGGAATGTCCAATCTGCCCCAAACTTCACACTTTTGATAAGCGTTCTGTCCTGAACACATGACCATGCTTATATTCAGTTACAGTCATAGCGCCACCTGCTGGCAACAGGAAGTGACATGTTTAACACTGTTATGGACTCCTAATAACATATAAAAAAGTGCCAGCAAGTGTTAAACATGCTAACAACATACTAGAAACATGCTTAAACATGCTAGCAAACTCTTAGCCAAGTGCTAAAGCATGCTATTATTGCAATTAAATAGGAATTTGCTGTAACTCAGGCATGGAATGTCCAATCTGCCCCAAACTTCACACTTTTGATAAGAGTCATGGCCTGAACACATCTACATGAGAATGTTCAATTATAGTAATAGCGCCACCAACTGGCAACAGGAAGTGACGTTTAACACGTTGATGCCGTTCTAGCAACATGTTAAAAATGCCATTGAGTTCTAAACATGCTAGAAACATGTTAAAACATGCTAACAATGCTTAGCTAAGTGCTAAAGCATGCTAATTCAATGAAACATGACTTTGTTGTTACTCAAGAAGGCAATGTCCAATTTGCACCAAACTTCACACGTTTGATAAGAGTTCTGTCCTGAACACACATCCAAGCTCATATTCAGTTATAGTCATAACGCCACCTACTGGCAACAGAAACTGACATGGTTAACACAGTAATGCAGTACTAACCACATAATTATTGTGTACTAAGCATGCTAGAAACACACTAAACATGCTAGCAACACTTAGCTGAGTCATGAAGCATGCTATTATCACCATTATACAAAACATTTTGTAACTGACTTTGACATACTCTTACTATATATACCTCCTTAAATGTACATTTCCCAACCATGCTCTGTCTTCCTAAAGCCACCGAGTGTTGATGGCACGGGTGCGAGGGCCCTTTCATCGCTGCTTGCAGCTTTAATTATTATTATTATTCTTCTTCTTCTTCTCCGCATTTAATTGCATTTTTGAGGGCCTAAACATGCTCGAAAACTCACGAAACTTTGCACACGCGTCAGAACTGGCGAAAATTTACATCTGATATAGGTTTCAGAATTGGACGGGGCAAAATGGCTCGATAGCGCCACCTATAAAAGTTCAACGGAGTGCGCCTCCCGCAACGTTCCACGTACGTGCACGAAATTCGGTACATACATGTAATGACCTAATACCTACAAAAAAGTCTCTTGGAGCATAGCCCTAAACACAACAGGAAGTCAGCCATTTTGAACTTCCTCTCAGATTTTTGTGCAGTTTTTGCCATTTTCAGGCCTCGTACTTTAACGAACTCCTCCTACAGTTTTAATCTGATCATCTTCAAATTTGGTGAGTGTAATCTTAAGGCCTTTGCGACGTTAAATTGCGAAGATCTTGAGTTTTCGTCAAAGGGCGGGTCCTCGGCGGCCTGACAAATTTCGATGTTTCGCCATGAAACAGGAAGTTGCTGTAACTCAGGCATGGAATGTCCAATCTGCCCCAAACTTCACACTTTTGATAAGCGTTCTGTCCTGAACACATGACCATGCTCATATTCAGTTACAGTCATAGCGCCACCTGCTGGCAACAGGAAGTGACATGTTTAACACTGATATGGACTCCTAATAACATATAAAAAAGTGCCAGCAAGTGCTAAACATGCTAACAACATAATAGAAGCATGCTAAAACATGCTAGCAAACTCTTAGCTAAGTGCTAAAGCATGCTATTATTGCAATTAAATAGGAATTTGCTGTAACTCAGGCATGGAATGTCCAATCTGCCCCAAACTTCACACTTTTGATAAGCGTTCTGTCCTGAACACATCTACATGAGAAAATTCAGTTATAGTAATAGCGCCACCTACTGGTAACAGGAAGTGACATGTTTAACACTCTTGTGGTCTCCTAATAACATATAAAAAAGAGCCAACAAGTGCTAAACAGGTTAGCAACATACTAGAAACATGCTAGCAAACACTTAGCTAAGTGCTAAAGCATGCTATTACTGCAATTAAATAGGAATTTGCTGTAACTCAGGCATGTAATGTCCAATCTGCCCCAAAATTCACACATTTGATAAGAATCATGGCCTGAACACATGTCTATGCTCAAATTCAGTTATAGTAATAGCACCACCTACTGGCAACAGGAAGTGACATGTTTAACACTTTGATGCCGTTCTAGCAACATGTTAAAAATGCCATTGAGTTCTATACATGCTAGAAACATGTTAAAACATGCTAGCAGTACTTAGCTAAGTGCTAAACCATGCTAATTCAATGAAACAGGACTTTGTTTTTACTCAAGAAGGCAATGTACAATCTACCACAAACTTCACACGTTTGATAAGAGTTATCTCTTGAACACATGTCCATGCTTATATTTAGTTATAGTCATAGCGCCACCTGCTGGCAACAGGAGGTGACGTTTAACACTGTTCTTGACTCCTAATAACATATAAAAAAATGCAAGTAGGTGCTAAACATCCTACCAACATACTAGAGACTTGCTAAAACATACTAGCAAACACTTAGCTAAGTGCTAAAGAATGATATTACTGCAATTAAATATGAATTTGCTGTAACTCAGGCAAGGAATGTCCAATCTGCCCCAAACTTCACACTTTTGATAAGCGTTCTGTCCTGAACACATGATCATGCTTACAGTCATAGCGCCACCTGCTGGCAGCAGGAAGTGACATGTTTAACACTGTTATGGACTCCTAATAACATATAAAAAAGTGCCAGCAAGTGCTAAACATGCTAACAACATACTAGAAACATGCTAAAACATGCTAGCAAACTCTTAGCTAAGTGCTAAAGCATGCTATTATTGCAATTAAATAGGAATTTGCTGTAATTCAGGCATGGAATGTCCAATCTGCCCCAAACTTCACACATTTGATAAGAATCATGGCCTGAACACATGTCTATGCTCAAATTCAGTTATAGTAATAGCGCCACCTACTGGCAACAGGAAGTGACATGTTTAACACTTTTATGCCGTTCTAGCAACATGTTAAAAATGCCATTGAGTTCTAAACATGCTAGAAACATGTTAAAACATGCTAACAATGCTTAGCTAAGTGCTAAAGAATGTTAATTCAATGAAACATGACTTTGTTGTTACTCAAGAAGGCAATGTCCAATTTGCACCAAACTTCACACGTTTGATAAGAGTTCTGTCCTGAACACACATCCATGCTCATATTCAGTTATAGCCATAACGCCACCTACTGGCAACAGAAACTGACATGGTTAACACCGTAATGCAGTACTAACCACATAATTATTGTGTACTAAGCATGCTAGAAACAGACTAAACATGCTAGCAACACTTAGCTGGCTAGCAGTACTTAGCTAAGTGCTAAACCATGCTAATTCAATGAAACAGGACTTTGTTTTTACTCAAGAAGGCAATGTACAATCTACCACAAACTTCACACGTTTGATAAGAGTTATCTCTTGAACACATGTCCATGCTTATATTTAGTTATAGTCATAGCGCCACCTGCTGGCAACAGGAGGTGACGTTTAACACTGTTCTTGACTCCTAATAACATATAAAAAAATGCAAGTAGGTGCTAAACATCCTACCAACATACTAGAGACTTGCTAAAACATACTAGCAAACACTTAGCTAAGTGCTAAAGAATGATATTACTGCAATTAAATATGAATTTGCTGTAACTCAGGCAAGGAATGTCCAATCTGCCCCAAACTTCACACTTTTGATAAGCGTTCTGTCCTGAACACATGATCATGCTTACAGTCATAGCGCCACCTGCTGGCAGCAGGAAGTGACATGTTTAACACTGTTATGGACTCCTAATAACATATAAAAAAGTGCCAGCAAGTGCTAAACATGCTAACAACATACTAGAAACATGCTAAAACATGCTAGCAAACTCTTAGCTAAGTGCTAAAGCATGCTATTATTGCAATTAAATAGGAATTTGCTGTAATTCAGGCATGGAATGTCCAATCTGCCCCAAACTTCACACATTTGATAAGAATCATGGCCTGAACACATGTCTATGCTCAAATTCAGTTATAGTAATAGCGCCACCTACTGGCAACAGGAAGTGACATGTTTAACACTTTTATGCCGTTCTAGCAACATGTTAAAAATGCCATTGAGTTCTAAACATGCTAGAAACATGTTAAAACATGCTAACAATGCTTAGCTAAGTGCTAAAGAATGTTAATTCAATGAAACATGACTTTGTTGTTACTCAAGAAGGCAATGTCCAATTTGCACCAAACTTCACACGTTTGATAAGAGTTCTGTCCTGAACACACATCCATGCTCATATTCAGTTATAGCCATAACGCCACCTACTGGCAACAGAAACTGACATGGTTAACACCGTAATGCAGTACTAACCACATAATTATTGTGTACTAAGCATGCTAGAAACAGACTAAACATGCTAGCAACACTTAGCTGAGTCATGAAGCATGCTATTATCACCATTATACAAAACATTTTGTAACTGACTTTGACATACTCTTACTATATATACCTCCTTAAATGTACATTTCCCAACCATGCTCTGTCTTCCTAAAGCCACCGAGTGTTGATGGCACGGGTGCGAGGGCCCTTTCATCGCTGCTTGCAGCTTTAATTATATTTATAATCCTTATTATCTTTATAATAAAATACGAATTTGTAGAGACTGATCACCTAACTCTTAAAAGTACGACTAAAGGTTAGGCTCTTTAGATACCGCGGGATTATTTATATGTCCTGATAGGATGTAAAATAATTTGGAACGGTATTTTATCGTATAAACTTTTACAATTTACATACTTGTTACCTGTGGTAATTAACAATAACCAACTATAACTTACCATATATTTACCCGGTAAATACCTAGTAATTAGTTTGTAGTTTCTCTGCATTTACATACTTGTTACCTGTGGTAATTACCAATAACCAACTATAACTTACCATATATTTACCCGGTAAATACCTAGTAATTAGTTTGTAGTTTCTCTGCATTTACATACTTGTTACCTGTGGTAATTACCAATAACCAACTATAACTTACCATATATTTACCAGGTAAATACCTAGTAATTAGGGGACTGTAAAAGGAAGGGTTATCGATTTACCTCAGAAGAAGAAGAACGCGATTTGAAGACAAGAAAGATGTAAGGTAAGAAATTCTTACATATTAGTTTGTTATTGTTGCATAAATTTCACATTGCAGTTGAACTGTTGCTAGATATATGGTGAATATTATAATATTTAGACCCGTGTTTACTGTTACTGTGTTTGTGGATATCTGCTCAAACGTAGATATGTATATGGTAACCATAATGTTTAATATTTTGGAGCATGCCGTGCATTTGAATGTATCATATTTTGCAGCATGCTGTGCGTTTGAATGTTTCATATTTTGGAGCACGATCACGTTTGAAAAGCAAAACGCACCAAACTGCTTCATGTTTTTACTATTATCTAATTTCATATCATCATAACGAATGGAAACATTTGAAGTAACATATGATAATCAATATATTTTTCTCTAGCTTAGTTGTTACTGAAATCTTTTGGAAGATTTATAGGCTGCTATAGGTTATTGTTATTATTATTTTATGCAGCACTGCGCATAGCCTATGCCTACAAGGCACAACAAACCTGGTGTTCATTATATTATATATTGTTGGAAACATTTGTGTGTGTGTGTGTGTATTCTGTGAATTTTAAAAAGCAAGCGCTGCTGCATAGCAAACATTCCTGAGGTAAATAAAGTAAAATAAAGAAATGACAGTGCCTCAGCTGCTTCTCAACATTTTTAATTTGTTTACATATTCATACAGTAGAGCAGGGCTATTCAATTGGCGGCCCGCGGGCCAAATGCGGCCCGCCAATCATCTCCATGCGGCCCGACGGCACCAACCTCCCTCCTCCTCTTTTCCTGGCGGTGCGGCTAATTCAGTTTGATACTCGCTCCGATTGACCTGAGAAACGTTTTACGTGCGAATATTTCAGCAGTTATTATATGTGTCCCGAATTTATGTCGACTGAACCAGCGATAGGCTACCAATCATTCATGAATGAATCATTATTTTGGTTTGATTCTAAACGCGCTTGCATAACGGTCTAAAACTATTCGGATTCATTCGGACCGCTCCGTCACTGAATCATGTGAAGCGGTTTCTCGGCCAGTACAGTAACAACAAATAGCACTGTTTTCAGATGTTTCACTAGTTGTTTCAACACGGCCCAGCATAGAGTTGCGTTTACTCCCGGTCCCGGACACTATATTAAACAGCGTTGCGACAACCAGTGGGAAGTATTTCAGTTCGACAGAAACCTTTCTGTTACAAACCACAAATCACTCGATGATTTAATTAGTATTAAATCGGATGAAACAGCCTCAACATTCCCAACAAGACTGATGAGGAAAGCAGGAGAAACACTGTGGCATGAACGAAATTAGAAGACTTTAAATCCCTTAATCACCCTTACAAACATTTACCATGAATGTACTGTAGTAATTTACCATGGTTGGGCAGAAATGTGCAATATTTATATTGAATACTATGTAGTAATAAATAAATATAGTAAATATATATACTATAATATTATATAGTATAATAGTAAATATAGTGATTTATATTGCATTAGATTTATTTGGTGAGTAGAGGAATATATAATTTATTCTTGTTATGAAATTATGTCAGTTTCTTTGTAAAGGTGCGCATAGTTTTTAACTTGTGTTTAGGCATTTTTTATTCAGTGGGAGTGAGTAGCCTGTGGTTAACAAGTCTCACTGTCAGAATATTTTCATTTAAGCATAACAATTATAAATAAAATAATTATTATTTCTCACCAACAGCTATAAGTTTGTATAAATAATTTATTTGTTCCAAGGAAAATAGTTGTACACAGCTAAATTATCAAGTTTTTTATTTATTATGGTTTTATATATTTGCATACTGTTGGGTACCACATTTACAAGTAAATACCACACTTTTTTAGGGTTACTTTAACTTATTTATTGAAACTGTTATGTTTCAATAAATAAGCTAAACCTCCAAACCAACCCACCAGCCCACCTCAACTTTTCGATTTGATAATGCGGCCCTCGAATGAAACTAATTGAATAACCCTGCAGTAGAGTATGGAAATGTAACACTCATCACCCTAACCATTCATAAATACTCTAGTTTGTATAATAATAACAACATTTATGAATACTCAAATGCATAGGTAAACTCAGAGCTGTTAGAAATGTAAATGTAAATGTAAACCTCTTCCAGCGGCTATGCTCTATGGTTAGTTCAGACTGACAGTCGGGGGATTCTCACTCTCCTCTTCCTGTGAAGTGATGAAGTATCGATGTTCCCTTATTCCCTACGCCGTTTGCAGTGCCCTTCGACCTAAACATGTTCGCTCCCTTCGGACTGGAATCTCCCTGAAGGCGGCGAATACCCTGTGAAGTCCACTTGGCAGTCCACTTCCGGCCGAATGTAACGCACCTCTACACTCAGTGTGTGTCTACATCTGATCTTCCAGAACAGCAGTTATTGAGGCTGAACTGAACAGCTCCTGCAAGCTCCTGATGCCGACAGCGAGAACAACCCCCTGGCATGGTGGAAGATGAACTCAACAACACACCCCAGAGTTCAGCCTCCTGGAAAACATTACTTGTGTACTCACCCTCAGAGCGGCTTTTAGCACAGCTGGCAATATTGTGTCCTGCAACAGAATGCAAGGAGGAACTAATGGCTCGTTTCCACTGAGAGGTACGGTACAGTACGGTTCGGGTCGGTAAACCATGAATCGGCTAGCGTTTCCACTGCCAACAGTACCCTTACTTGATAGGCGTGGTGTAGTAGCCGGAAAGAAGCGATCGACGGGCAACGCGTTGATTATATTCACTGCATGTAATGTTAGCCTATTTATAACAATATATATATATTTTGTTTAAATAAAATTTAAACGAAAAGAGGCAGGGTTGTGTTATATATATATATATATAACACAACCCTGCCTCTTTTCGTTTAAATTTTAAAAATATTAAACTTATTATGGTTCAGGCAATATGTGCATTTGTACTCTGATCATCTTCAATATAATAAAATAAAAAAATTACAAAACTAAACCCTGTCTCTTTTTGTTAAATTTCAGTTTTATCAATAATAGCCATTATAAAAGTATATGTAAAAAGTACAAGAAGCTATACAATAAGAAATAAAGCAAACAATTCAGTCAAACATACATAGTCAGCGCTCTAGTCTAACGATACAACGGTAAAGTTAAATAGCCTAAATATAAAGTTATGAAATTTCACTTTGCCCTCAGTTCGGCCAGGGAACAAATTATAGATTCACAAGACCAAAGATCGCCGGTTAGGTCTACACAAGACGAATTATATCTCATGTTTAACCACTACAGAGACGTCAGAGTCAGTGGCAAACGTCAGAAGGACCAGCCGAGGAAAGGCTGTTCCAGGCGGGGTACATGAGCGCCGAGCGCCTGGTGATTGCATGGATCTCAAATTTTCATAAATCTTTATAAATAAACCACAGATTTGAGCTTTAAACAACTACATTCTCGCCTGAAAAACTCTTAAAATTATATTTCGTGACACAGTAACAGTAGTATTATATTAAACTGTATATTAAAAAATGGCACTTCTTATGTTGTCATATGTTGGTTCGCATTTTGGTACCATTCACAACTTTTTATAGTGGAAACGCAAATAAATGCATAGCGTACCGTACCGCTCAGTGGAAACGAGCCATAAAATACACAGTTATAATGAACTAAATACAGATAGCTGTAGGCATGCGCTGGTATGAGACTTTGACAGCATGATAATCTTAAGCAAAAATATTGTAATTACAGCTTTAAAATGTATGATTGAAACGATATGATTCGCAATATATAAAAAATAACTTTATTTAAAAACACAACAAAAAAACTTCTAAATAAAAAAAATGCAGTCACTTAAGTGAGCCACATCACATGATCAGCTAATGACAAAAAACAATAGCTAACCCCATCCCCTGTAATTATTATTAATATTTTAATTAAATTAATAAAGACATATCTGACTATTGCAATAATATACACTATTGTACTGTAAATAAAAAATGAGTATTTATAATGCTTTCATAATAATAATAATAATAATAATGTTACAATAATATTTGGATTGCTTCTGATAAACAATAATTATTATTATTTTTTTTTTTTTTTTTACTTTGCAGAACAGTAAAATTACAATACTAACATTTATTGATGTCTTGCTTTCAAAAGTTAAACCACTGAGCTTTTATTTTGACAGAAAACCGCAGACATTTCTCCGTTGACAACAGATTTATAAACGATTCTTATTACGGATGGTTGGTGTACGTTGCGTTCCCAAATGCAAATTATAAGCGCCTCAAACACAGAGCGCTTGCAGAGAAGGTCCGTGTAACGCTTTGCAGTTCTTTGTTCAATTTGAAATTTAATAATCAGAAATGAGAAAACGGCCCCTTTATTCGTTTTTTCGTTTTTTCAAAAAAACGAAAAAACGAGATTTCGGCTTGATTTTTCGTTTTTTGGTTCACAGGCAAAAAACGAATAAATGACTTCAAAATTCGTTTTCCACATCTGGGCGGCCTGACACGCCCCCTTCCGCCGATTGGTCAAGCAAATCTGAGCATGTGACGTCATCAGTTGTCGCTCAGGTCAGGTCTGTTCAACAAAATAATAGTCCTCTACTATGGCTACAGATTCTTAAACTGTAGCCTACAGGGCAGGTCCTATTGGGCTTTCTTCTGTGCAACTTTACACGTTTCACAGAAATCATTACATCAGAAATATTAATTAGTCTGCCACCAGCCTGTTTTATTTAGCTGTGTGTGGTGAAGCTGCGCTTGACAGCGCCGAGCGGGAGAGGCTCACTGACCAATGTCCAGTCAGCAGTCAGAACTTTTCTTTTAGACGCTCCGTTTTGCCACGGGATGGTGATTGCAAATACTGTAATGCCAATCGGCTGAGGGTGGGTACCGATGATGGTGAAATACATTTTTACTGAAACTGTAATCATATCCGCGACCCGTGAGAATGAGACAGATGATTGACAGGACGATAGCGGAGGCAATTAAAGGCGCAAGATAACTTATGTTAACAAAAACATAAATAAAAAAAGTGTTTAGATATTTCATGCATGAATTATGATAACCTCAGTCAGGATTTTTTTTCCTATGTGTTTTTATTGCTCTTAGGGCATGGAAAACAAGATTTTATCTTTTATTTTTCATTTTACAAATTTTTCAAAGAGATTTCAGATGTCCACTTGAATGGAGAGCATGCGTTTATGGTTTAAACTGAAGAGATATTGTATTACTGCATAGCGTTGGCCCCAGGCAACGGAAAGTTTTCTTAAGCCCTGTGTTCAGTACATTTTTCTTTAAATGATTGCAACCAATTAGAATGTTTGAAAAAGTATCAAAGAACAGTCCAATAAAGTTTGGGAGTCACTATCAAGCACCATTTGAAGGCGGGACGTCCTTTTCTGACACATGGTCACAGGAGCACATGGTGTGAGATGAAAGCAAGATTATTTGCTTTAGTAATCATATTTAAAATGACATGAACTGTACATAAAAAATATGTGTGTGTGTATGAAGGTGTAGAGAAGCCTTTTGGCAGGTTTTGTGAATTTTTTTTTATTTTGCATGTTCACAAATTCAGTTTTTCTTTTTGTTGCCTCAGGGCAACGTTATGCGATAAGGGGTACTTTTCAAGGATGTCTTGGACAATACCTCACAATGGCAAATAATGTGTTACAAGTAGGGAAGATGTACGGTTCCTGGGTGCACAGGAACACCCAAAGTCACCAAAGTGACACTAATGTGCAGCATCCACAGTCATGTTAGAACAGAAAGGGGCCATCTACAAACTGTTCCCACAAAGTTGGGAGCATGAAATTGTCCAAATTGTCTTGGTATGCTAAAGCATTAGGAGTTCCTTTCACTGGACCTAAGGGGCAAAGCCCAACCCCTGAAAAACAACCCCACACCATAACCCCCCTCCACCAAACAACCCCACACCATAACCCCCCCTCCACCAAACAACCCCACACCATAATCCCCCCTCCACCAAACAACCCCACACCATAATCCCCCCTCTACAAAACTTTACACTTGGCACAATGCAGTCAGGCAAGTACAGGCGTTTTCCTGCCAAACCCAGACTCGTCCATTGGATTGCCAGTCAGAGAAGTGTGATTGGTCTCTCCAGAGTCCAGTGGCGGTGTGCTTTACATCACTGCATCCCACGCTTTGCATTGCACTTGGTGATGTTAGGCTTGGAAGCAGCTGCTCAGCCATGGAAACCCATTCCATGAAGTTCTCTACAAAGTTTGGAGGTCTGTAGCTATTGACTCTGCAGAAAGTTGGCAACTTCTGTGCCCCTAGCATGTACTGACCCCACTCTGTGGCCTAGTTGCTGTTGTTCCCAATTGCTTCCACTTTGTTATAATACCACTAACAGTTGACCGTGGAATATTTTGTAGTGAGGAAATATCACGAATGGACTTATTGCACAGGTGGCAACCTATCACTGAATTCACTGAGCTCCTGAGAGTGTTTGTTAAAGCATCTGTATGCCTAGGTTCTTGATTTTAAACAACTGTGGCCATGGAAGTGATTGGAACACCTGAATTCAATGATTTGTAGGGGTCCCAATACTTTTGTCATTATACAGTAGTGTATATGGGGTTGATTAGGATACATGAAGTACATGATATGACATGACGCACTACATGATACAAACCTATGTCTGTATCAAATCAAGTATATTGATGTGTTTCAAGTGTTTTTCCCTTTTTACTTAAATGATTTCTTGACATTTTTTTAATATTTTTTTTTATTTTTGTATTGCTCTCTGAGAATTGTATAATGATCATTTTCTCTATGATTCTTTACCATTGTTGCATAACGTTGCCCTCAGGCAACAAAAATAAATTTTGGGGTGGGGGGGTTGGGGGAGGGATATTTTTCAATAAATCAATAAAATGTTCCCAAATGAGCCAGGAAATTATGTGAAATAATTTTTATCATGTGTCATCAAAATTCATGCAGTAGAGGGTTAAATATAATACAATAATCAAACAGATAAATTATGTGTATTTAACAAACTAATCAATTAAATTATATCAAATCATCTGAAAACTATAAAATATATACAAAAATATATAAATGCAAAATATTGCAAAGGCAATTGAACTCCACTCGTTTTCTATGCAGTATCCTGACATTTCATCTCTTTTTGAACGTGCTGTCAATTTCCACCAAGAAGAGTTCCAAATTGCTTTGAAAATGTTAATTGATCCTGTTCATCGAGTTCATGCTTAATAGTTTGCCTTACTGTCCTCTGAATTAACACAAAGTAGTTATTAGTAAAAATGGGGGAAACTGGATCAAGTTCCTGTGGAATCAATAAATGTTCTTGATGGCATGCATTGTTTCTCGTTTTTATTGTTTGATTATACAGCCAGAACTGGACTTCTGTTTGGGTTCCACCAGTAAGTGACATACCTTTACACACATACACACACACACACACACACACACACACACACACACACACACACACACACACACACACACATATATATAGCCTATATAATTTTTTTTCATGGTATAATTATGTAATCTGCTTATTGTGAGCCTAAATGAGTAAATTGGTATTCAATCATTAATGTACATCTAAAAATGCAGGGTCAGATGCTGCTTCTGTGCCACCTATACTGCAAAGCTGTGTGTTTGTTCATACAGAGTTCATCAGACAGCCTAAAGCCTCTTACGTTGTTGATTTATATTTTAAACAACAATTCGACATTTGCTCGCAATGTTTTTCTTCCAAAAAACCTCATCATTCTGCAGGACAATTGTCTATTACAGTATACAACACGCTTTAAGAAAAGTTTATTTCCATCACACTGTAAAGTGTTTTTAAATATTACATATAGATATACCAAAGATTTTACATGTTAATTACAGTTAGTAGGCCCATGGGAAGTAGGGGTGCTGAGCGTGGAGCATGAAGAAATATGGTTGGGGATGAAAGTTCACACAAACAAAACCAAAAAACTGTGGTGTTTTGCCTATATTACGTGTGTTTGTTTTTATTTATGCTGTATTATAAAATACCCATATTATAACAAATAAATAAAATATATTTGAAAATTGTCCTTTAAAACGAAGGCTCAGTTTGTGGTTCACAATTATTTGATTAAAAACAACAAAAACAATAAAACAAAGATAAAGTCACTTATATTAAACACTTTTTTTATTTATGTTTTTGTTAATTATGGGGATATTATGTGGGAACTTTTGCTATATCGTGTAAAACATATATGCATAGCACAGCACTATTGAAACTTTAGCGATGAAACGCATGTACGAGAGAATAATGTGCAGGACATACTTGATGTTAAAAAGATTTAAAGGGATTGTTCACCCAAAAATGAAAATTACCCCATGGTTTACTCACCCTCTAGTCATCCTAGGTGTATATGACATTCTTCTTTCAGCAAATACAATCAGAGTTATATTAAAAAATGTCCTGGCTCTTCCGAGCTTTATAATGGCAATGAATGGCCATTTCTGTTTTGAAGTCCATCGAAGCGCATCCATCCATGATAAAAGTGCTCCACACTGCTCTGGGGGGTTAATAAAGGCCTTCTGAAGCGAAGCGTTTGTGTAAGAAAAATATCCATTTTTAAAACTTTATCAACTTAAAATAACTAGCTTCCGGCAGACGGACATACGCATCGATTTACGGCGAAAGAGTAACACTTGATGATGTATGACGTATTGACGAATGCAGAAGCGCAGAGGATAGAGCAAAACAAAACACCAGTCACGAATTATAAGTCTAAAACAAGAATTTTTTAAGATAAATGTCAGAAGAGCTTGAGTGTGTTGCCCAGCCCTGTTTGTTTGAACCTCGAGAGGCATCAAAGCGTATGCTATTGCTACATCCTACGTCATACATGCGTCAAGTGTTACTCTTGTGGCGTAAGTCGACTTGCGTAGGCCGTCTGCCGGAAGCTAGTTAGTTTAGTCAATCAAGTTTTAAATATGGATATTTTTCTTACACAAACTCATGGTTTCACTTCAGAAAGCTTTTATTAAACCCCCAGAGCCGTGAGGATTACTTTAATCATGGATGGATGCACTGGACAGAATATATGGACAGAAACGGCCATTCACTGCCATTATAAGGCTTGGAAGGGACATTTTTCAATATAACTTTGATTGTATTCGTCGTATTGTATTCGTTGTATTGTCTTCTTTCTCTGAGAGAATAATTAGTCATATACACCTAGGATGACTATCCTTTTAAGCACAATAAGTCAAGAAAAATAACTTAATGTGGTGCACATGCTGACTTACACAGCTAAAGCGCACACAATTCAGTTATATTTCTTTTGTCAAAATGACCATCGTGTGGAGTATTCATGTAAACAGCTGGTTATGTCTCAAGTGAACATAAACAGTTAGGTGTAAACTAGATGTTTATTAGTATAATCAGTCTAATTAGCAGCCTAATATACTTATGGCTCTCTGTGCCATTAATGCTACTCAAACAAAAGAGAAAATAACTTACTGCTCTTGACTGAATAACTATTACACTGCATTCACGTGAAGCGTCAGCGTCGATAATGGAAGGCGTCTCTGAAGCTTGGTGTTAAAACAATTGTCATAGTGACAGCCAATCACATTACTTCCAGCTTGGACTGCAACGCGCTAGGTTATTTGCATAAAGGCGATCTGATTGGCTGACGCCTTCGTAGGTGCTTGAAAAGTTGAAAATGTTTCAACTGGTCCCACATGTCTCAGTCAGACATCAAATAAATAAAATATGAGCCTTAATAGACATAGGGCCCTATTTTAACTATCTGAAACGCAAGTGTCAAAGCGCAAAGCGCAAGTAACTTTATGGGCGGGTCTCAGCGCTGTTGCTATTTTCCCGGCGGGATAAATGACTCTTGCGCCTGGCGCAAATCTAAAAGGGGTTGGTCTGAAGTAGCTTCATTATTCATAGGTGTGGTTTGGGCGTAACGTGAAATAAACCAATCAGAGCGTCATCTCACATTACCTTTAAGAGCAGGCGCGCTTGTTCTATAGCCGAGTCCTATTATAACGGCGGATTTGCCAGGCGCGCGCCAGGAGCGGTTCACAGCCGAGGAGACTGACGTTCTCGTCAGGGACGTTGGGGATGGAGAAACACACCCAAATTAACTTCGGTTAAACATTTAACAGGCGTATGATAATTTGAGTAAATGTTTAAACTAGATGTATGCTTTTATAATAAATAATCTATCTATCGTAATAATGTATGATACACAGTATGTAACACAGATAAACTCAGTTAAACACAAACAAACAAACAAACAAACAAACAAACACACTTACAGACGCAGAACTTGTTACCTGGGCTGTTTTTTTTTTTTTGTTTTGTTTTTTTCTGGACGAAACTAGTCCGTGTGTGTTTCTCCACTGAAACAGAGAAAAAGCCTGCAAGAAACTTCTTTCATATAGGCGGCGTGTGTAAAACTCCGCAAGAACCGACATGACGCGCCACTCTGGGGTGCGTTTCCCAAAACTAAGTTAGCAACTTTGTTGGTTGCAATGCAATTTCCCATTGCCAACCAACTAAGTTGCTAACAGGTTAGCAACTATGGTTTTGGGAAACGCACCCCTGGGCGTCAAATATCGCCAACTGCGGTTGCTCTGCGACAGCGACACAACGGTCAAATTCTTCAGGGGCGCGCGGCACACAAACACCACTGAGCCACATTCACACCTCACGACGGTTTCGTCTTGTTTGGCACATTTGTATGATCGCTAGAACTCTAATAATTTAAATATATAACCTACAAGGATTGTTATCTGGCATACAAATGTTTATTTTATAAATAAAAAAATTTAAAAAATGATTTTAAAACTTTATAAATATTATTATTTTCAAATCCTCATCGAGTTCTTATGCTTGACACGTGATTGGTCCATCCTGATCATTGCTGAAAAAAGTAACACATATGGTACGGTATAAGCGTTTCACGTAAATACATACATTAAATTCAATTAAACATACAAAAAATATATAATATTTATTTATTCATTTATTAATTGATTTTTGGAACATGACTTTCTGGGCTTTAAGCTTGTATTTCAATGGTCTTTCATTAAAGCTCTATTCTTCCGATTTTATAAGCATGTTTCTCCAGTCATGCTCTTTAGAAGTGATTGATTTGTGATCTGGCTGATGTATGCTGCTGTTTATGGACCCTGTAGTTTATTTTGTAGTTTTATAGTGTTGATTACAGCTGCATATACAAGCTTTGGCCGGTAGGTGGCGCTACAGGTCTATGAGTGAATATTAGAATGTGATGGAATACTAGAATACTGCCTTTTGCAGCATGCTCTTCTGTTCTATTATAACATGCAGTATGCCATTTCAGACAGTAGTTGTTGCCCTCATTACAGTGCATGTTTCAGACAGTTATATTCTCAAAAATAAGACTTTTTGTGTGCAAATGTGTCTGAAATGAGTCTGATTATATAATGTGTCAGTTGATGCACATTTTGTAGAAGGTAAAAGGCAGTAAAACACTGCATTTTCATCTGTTTGTTCATATGGATGTTGCTTCATAAAGAAATATTAAGTATGATTTTCATCATCATCATCATCATCAGTAGACTAGTGTAGGATAAGAGTGAGTCAGAGTCTAGCAGGCTCTAAAGTCTCGTGTGGGCGCGTTTAGCAGATCACATTATCTGTTGGTGCTGCTATCTGAGGTGTGTGTGTGTGTGTGTGTGTGTATGTGTGTGTGTGTGTGTGTAAGGGACTTGAAAATCAACTCGAAAAAGACAATAATAATTCCAAAAATTTAATAATAATTTGCTCTTTTGAAGGCAGACTCTGATAAACTCATATTAGTTACTAATCTGAATATTGTTCTGTCAGTGTTTATGACTGTTATGACTCTTCTGGTCTGAGGAGGGAAAATATGATTTCTTCAGAGTTTAGCTGTAACTGTTTCATATGATAAGACAGCAACGTTTTCTGAGAATGACCCAACAGACTCGTGTGTGATCACATGACTCTTTCTTGTGGTTTTACTTTACTGTACTGTAGTGTCCACGTGGTGTTACAACCGCTCTCTAAAACAACAGGAAGTGACAAACACACACAGAGAGAGAGAGAGAGAGAGAGAGAGAATAATCAGAATAACCATATACAGTTTTGGTTATTCCAGCGGTCCCAGCACTCTCTATCCCGACGGTTCTAGCTCTCTCTATCCCGACGGTTCCAGTGCTCTCTATCCCGACGGTCCCAGCGCTCTCTATCCCGACGGTTCCAGCTCTCTCTATCCCGACGGTTCCAGTGCTCTCTATCCCGACGGTCCCAGCGCTCTCTATCCCGACGGTTCCAGCTCTCTCTATCCCGACGGTTCCAGTGCTCTCTATCCCGACGGTCCCAGCGCTCTCTTTCCCAGCTGTCCCAACGCTCTCTATCCCGACGGTCCCAGCGCTCTCTATCCCGACGGTCCCAGCGCTCTCTATCCCGACGGTTCCAGCTCTCTCTATCCCGACGGTTCCAGTGCTCTCTATCCCGACGGTCCCAGCGCTCTCTTTCCCGGCTGTCCCAACGCTCTCTATCCCGACGGTCCCAGCGCTCTCTATCCCGACGGTCCCAGCGCTCTCTATCCCGACGGTCCCAGCGCTCTCTTTCCCGGCTGTCCCAACGCTCTCTATCCCGACGGTCCCAGCGCTCTCTATCCCGACAGTCCTAGCGCTCTCTATACTGACGGTCCCAGCGCTCTTTTTCCCGGCTGTCCCAACGCTCTCTATCCCGACGGTCCCAGCGCTCTCTTTCCCGGCTGTCCCAACACTCTCTATCCCGACGGTCCCAGCGCTCTCTATCCCGACAGTCCTAGCGCTCTCTATACTGACGGTCCCAGCGCTCTTTTTCCCGGCTGTCCCAACGCTCTCTATCCCGACGGTCCCAGCGCTCTCTTTCCCGGCTGTCCCAACGCTCTCTATCCCGACGGTCCCAGCGCTCTCTATCCCGACGGTCCAAGCGCTCTCTATCCCGACGGTCCCAGTGCTCTCTATACTGGCGGTCCCAGTGTTCTCTATACTGGCGGTCCCAGCTCTCTCTATCCCGACAGTCTCAGTTCTCTCTATCCCAGCGGTTCCAGCTCTCTCTATCCCAACAGTCCCAGCTCTCTATCCCGACGGTCCCAGCTCTCTCTATCCCGACAGTCCCAGCGCTCTCTATCCCTACAGTCCCAGCTCTCTCTATCCCGACGGTCCCAGCTCTCTCTATCCTAGCGGTTCCAGCGCTCTCTATCCCGACGGTCCAAGCGCTATCTATCCCGGCGGTCCCAGCGCTCTCTATCCCGGTGGTCCCAGCGCTTTCTATCCCGACGGTCCCAACGCTCTCTATCCCGACGGTCCCAGCGCTCTCTCTATCCCGACGGTCCCAGTGCTCTCTATACTGGTGGTCCCAGCGTTCTCTATACTGGGGGTCCCAGCTCTCTCTATCCCGACGGTCCAAGCACTCTCTATCCCGACGGTTCCAGTGCTCTCTATCCCTGTGGTCCCAGCGCTCTCTATCCCTGCGGTCCCAGCGTTCTCTATACTGGCGGTCCCAGCGCTCTCTATCCCGGCGGTCCCAGCTCTCTATCCCGACGGTCCAAGCACTCTCTATCCTGACGGTCCCAGCTCTCTATATCCCGGCGGTCCAAGTGCTCTCTATCCCACTGGTTCCAGCTCTCTCTATCCCAACAGTCCCTACTCTCTCTATCCCAGCGGTCCCAGCTCTCTCTATCCCAGCGGTCCCAGCTCTCTCTATCCCGACGGTCCCAGCTCTCTCTATCCCTGCGGTTCCAGCTCTCTCTATCCCGACAGTCCCAGCTCTCTATCCCTGTGGTCCCAGCTCTCTCTATCCCGACAGTCCCAGCTCTCTCTATCCCTACAGTCCCAGCTCTCTCTATCCCGACGGTCCCAGCTCTCTCTATCCCGACAGTCCCAGCTTTCTCTATCCCGACGGTCCCAGCTCTCTCTATCCCGACAGTCCCAGCTCTCTCTATCCCTACAGTCCCAGCTCTCTCTATCCCTACAGTCCCAGCTCTCTCTATCCCGATGGTCCCAGCTCTCTCTATCCCTACAGTCCCAGCTCTCTCTATCCCTACAGTCCCAGCTCTCTCTATCCCGATGGTCCCAGCGCTCTCTATCCCGACGGTCCCAGTGCTCTCTATCCCGACAGTCCCAGCTCTCTATCCCGACGGTCCCAGCTCTCTCTATCCCGACAGTCCCAGCTCTCTCTATCCCTGCGGTTCCACCTCTCTCTATCCCGACAGTCCCAGCTCTCTATCCCTGTGGTCCCAGCTCTCTCTATCCCGACAGTCCCAGCTCTCTCTATCCCTACAGTCCCAGCTCTCTCTATCCCGACGGTCCCAGCTCTCTCTATCCCGACGGTCCCAGCTTTCTCTATCCCGACGGTCCCAGCTCTCTCTATCCCGACAGTCCCAGCTCTCTCTATCCCTACAGTCCCAGCTTTCTCTATCCCTACAGTCCCAGCTCTCTCTATCCCGATGGTCCCAGCTCTCTCTATCCCTACAGTCCCAGCTCTCTCTATCCCTACAGTCCCAGCTCTCTCTATCCCGATGGTCCCAGCGCTCTCTATCCCGACGGTCCCAGTGCTCTCTATCCCGACAGTCCCAGCTCTCTATCCCGACGGTCCCAGCTCTCTCTATCCCGACAGTCCCAGCTCTCTCTATCCCTACAGTCCCAGCTCTCTCTATCCCGACAGTCCCAGCTCTCTCTATCCTAGCGGTTCCAGCGCTCTCTATCCTGGCGGTCCAAGCGCTCTCTATCTCGGCGGTCCCAGCGCTCTCTATCTCGGCGGTCCAAGCGCTCTCTATCCTGACGGTCCAAGCGCTCTCTATCTCGGCGGTCCCAGCGCTCTCTATCCTAGCGGTTCCAGCTCTCTATCCCGACGGTCCCAACGCTCTCTATCCCGACGGTCCCAACGCTCTCTATCCCAGTGGTTCCAGCGCTCTTTATCCCGACGGTCCCAGCGCTCTCTATCTTGGCGGTCCCAGTGCTCTCTATCCCGACGGTCCCAGCGCTCTCTATCTTAGCAATCCCAATCCCTACAGTCCCAGCGCTCTCTATCCCGACGGTTCATTAGCTGTGTTTGATCAATGTTGGAACTGAACTTTGCAGGAAGGTAGGTCTCCAAGGCGGTGTGGATCCCGGTTTCCTGCTACTTTGATTCCCTGTGTTCTTTTGTTATTGATTTGTTTATGGTCATTTGTTTAATAAACCCCCTGCAAACAGATCCACTTCTCACCTGCCTCACTACACTCTCAATCACCCATTCTGTCCATCATGTGTCTGAGAGAGTCATTATCAGTGTGAAAGACGACAGATCTGATGATGCTGACAATGAAGAACTAAAGAGTTTCACACACACACACTCTCTCTCTCAATCCCACTCTATCACACACACACAAACTGACATGTGTCAGTATAGATGTAGGTCAGTGTCTATTTCTAAAGAGTGACAGATGTTTTTATCTATCTGTCTTACATTCATTACTCTTCTATATCTAAATAAGCACATATTATAGACTTTAATTGTTTTACATAGTGTAAAAAAATTCCACCCACTTTAGCTCACTTCTAGAGACAATTTTGTAAGTAGACGCACACAGTCACACACACTTAATCTGAATAGTTTATATAAAAAGGGGGTCATTCTGATATGCAAGGCCAGAACTAAACAAATCCAATTTGCAGAGGTGGGTAGAGTACCCAAAAACTGTACTCAAGTAAAAGTACAAGTACTTATAGAAATATTTACTCAAAGTAAAAGTAAAAGTAATAATCTTAATAGTTACTTGAGTAAGAGTAAAAAAGTATCCAATGAAAAAACTACTCAAGTAGCGAGTAACTTACTTCGGATTATATATATATATATATATATATATATATATATATATATATATATATATATATATGTATATATATGAAGACTTCAGATGCAAAAGCCTCTGAGTGCCATCTGAAACTTTCTTCTAAAACAAGCATTTTTATCAAGCTTGTATATTTAAGTTCAGTAATTTCACTTTAATAACAATTAATAGGTACTTTTCACTGCCATTTAAGTGAAATAACTGAACATAAACGTACAAGCTTGATAAAAATGCTCTTTTAGAAGAAAATTTCCGATGGTACTTAGAGGCTTTTGCATCTGAAGTCGTCATGTATATAAAATTATATTATTTCGATTTTTTTTTTTAAATGACTATTATTTTCATAAGTAGATTGGCTCTCTTTGCAACAAAAAGCATTTTCTCCCATCTGTAGCCTGAAAAAGAAAATCATTGCCTGTCCTTTGGTTTGTATAATAGTAATATAACTTATACAACTACATTTGGATTATTAGACAATGTCGAAATAAAGTGTATCTGCAGAGTGTTGCATTCAAAGGCATGCAATTGACAGAGAAGAAAGAGTTAAAACTTTTCACATGTGCTCGCGCTCATGACTGCTACTGAACATCTGAACACACACAAAAAAAAAGTACATCGACGAATCTTCTTCTGTCGGTTCTCTAAAATATAATCAAATCTATATTTCTGCAAGCATGTTTAAACTGGTTAACTGTGTCTACGGCAGGCAATTAAAGGCATTCGTTTTCAAGTCGAGTTCGCACGCCACTGCGCAACAATACACACAACTACCGCGGGATGGCGGGTGTTCATAAACTGTGGGCAATGGTAGATTATTTAATGTATAAATTAATGTATATGTCCAAAAAACGGGTAATGTCATACTTTCTAGAAGTGCTATCATGGCGTAATAATCTGTTTGGTTGTAAAATGTATTACCTGAGTGAAATGAAATCGAATATATCGTCCTGTGGAATCATTCATTCACAGACAGCTTGCGAAGATGTTCAACTAATAAAGATCTTCATCGCTGGCAAATATATGATGCATTTGCAGATTTGCTCTCACTTGACTGTACTGTAGAGGTCCACGGCCACTTCATTCAACGCTCTTGATGTCCTTAAATCTTCCTGTTACGACTCCGAGTCCAGTGTGAATTGAAATCGCTTCAGACGATCAGTGCGTGCAGGAACTGAACAGTTCATTCAAACTGATTCGCGAACCGATTTAGACAGATCTGCCAACTTGTTTGATGAAGTCTTTGAACAGAATCGACTCAAAAGAGTGATTCATTTGTGAATTGAGCATCGCTCAAGCCCAGAAAAAAGATACATCGCACTTACGCATTTAACAACACATATTGCATTAAAATAAAGTAACGAGAGGAACGTCGCCCAACGTAACGAAGTAAAAGTAACGTTTTTTCATTAGAAATGTACTCGAGTAAAAGTAATAAGTACCCACATTCAAATCTACTCTTAAAAGTACAATTTTTCCAAAAAACTACTCAAGTAAATGTAACGAAGTAAATGTACTTCGTTACTACCCACCTCTGCCAATTTGTCACATTTTCTCCTCGTTTTCACTCACAAGTTTTTTTTTTTTTCTCTATTCGGTCACCTTGATGGAGTTTTGGTTCCTTGCCACTGTTGCCTTGGCTTTTGGCTTGCTTAGTTGGGGACATTTAATATTCAACAATATTATTGATCTGCCTTACTTAAGGTGGACGGTGATGCAATTTTCTTCTGGAAACAAACTTTGTTGTATTATTTACATGTTATCAGTGTGAAGCTACTTTGATACAATCTGTATTGTAAAAAGCGCTATATAAATGAAGGTGACTTGATTTGACTCAAAAATGCACTTTATAGTGAATTGATTCAAATGTATTGCTAACACCTTGTCGACTCAGCGTCTCGTACAAACACAAGTTTTTGTTGTGATAAACAGAAGACACAAGACAGGGCTCCAAAAACAGGCAGTAAATTGTTTTTAATTCTTGGTTACTACATTCATTGATTGATTGAACTCTAGTGTCGTACAACAGATCAACTCAGCGGTTCCAGTGTTGTGTCTGCATGCGTGCTTAAGGTTAGAGGTCGATCCGTCGAGAGGGAAACAGCCGGAAATCACTTCATAATTCAATATCATTTACATCTGCGTAACTTAATTAAATCTAAATCAAAATCACTCACTCACTCACTCACTGCTTAAATGTGCTGATCTGACGGAATCGACCTCAGAATCGCTCACAGGTGTGTGTGTGTGTGTGTGTGTGTGTGTGTGTCAGTTGTGTCCCTCCTCGTCGCTGAGTTCGGCGCGCTCGTCTTTGCTCTCTCTGAGCGAGCTCTCGTCGATGTTCTCCAGGGATTCTGCGTGTTGGATGCAGAGCTCGGACAGTGGGATGCTGGACAGCCGGTTCTGCTCCGGGAAAAGCCACGGCTTGAAGCCCGGACTGTGTTTCTGCTTCCACTCCGGATACCGAACACACGCTTTACTGATGCGCTTCATCGCCTGACACACACACAAACACAAGATGAGGTTACAATACGAGTCGAAAATAAAAGAGCAAACAATGAAAAATGTATTCATTTAAAATATATACTAAAGTAAATTATAAACATTTTATTAAAAAAAAAAGATTAAAATAAATTGCTGATATAAATATTTTTATTTATCAGCCCTTTATTTAACCAGATAAACCTTTAACCAGATCAAACATCTCTTTTACAGAAGTCACCTGGCCAAGATGAGCAGGACAACATTATCAAAAATTTAAATTAAATAAAAAAAAAAGAAGAAAGAGAAAAATCACCATAACATTAAACAGCTCACTAAGCAAAGATCTAAAAATATTCATTGACACCAGGGTCTGCTATTTCAGGTCATTTTGTAAAAAGTTTCAATCACTTGCTGCATACCGAGAAGCTTGTTTTCCAAAGAATAAACTCCAACAGGTTTGTGTTGGGTAAGAGAGCAAAGATATGGAGGCAACAGACCCAAAACTGATTTATAAATAAACAAGTATCAAAGTTTACATCTGCGTATTGATAATGACGACCAACCACCTCTGTTGTGCAGATCGCAGTGATGAGGATTATATTTACAATTTAGTATAAACTTACGTGCACAATGATACAACGTATCCAAAGAGCTTAAAAGTAGTTTTATATTATACAGAATATCCCCATAATCAATGACTGGGGTAAAAGTGGCCGCAACTAGTCCTCTTTTTGCCTCAAATGAAAAACAGAGTTTATTTCTTTAATATAACCCAAACTTTTTTTTAAATTTAGTCCTTAATTGACTAACATGGGATTTAAAAGATAAGGAATCATCAGATATAAAATCGAGATGTTTATATTCTGTCACCACCTCTATTATAGTACCCTGGAAGGTTTGAGGTGATAGTTGATTTGCCACTTTACTTTAAATTACTTTAGTTTTGGTCTCATTCAATGTCAGGTTTAGGTCACAGAGCCTTTGTTGGACAACATCATAAGTGTGTGTACGTCAGAGTGTGTGTGTGAGTGTGAGAGAGAGAGAGAGAGAGAGAGAGAGAGAGAGAGAGAGAGAGAGAGAGAGAGAGAGAGAGAGTGTGTGTGTACGTCAGAGTGTGTGTGTGTGTGTGTGTGTGTGTGTGTGTGTGTGTGTGTGTGTGTGTGTGTGTGTGTGTGTGTGTGTGTGTGTGTGTGTGTGTGTGTGATGACCTACATCAGGTGAAATGAGGCTGCAGTCATTCTGAATTTGATGTGTGAAATATTAAACCAGGCCATTAAAATCAAACTATTTAATATAAATGATAAAAAGTAAAGGCCCCAGAACGGACCCCTGAGGAACACCCCTCATAATCTCTAAAGGTGCAGATGAATGACCTTCCACACTCTCTCTCTCTCACACACACATACACACTAATTCAATCACACAGACACACTGCAGCTCTTTGTCTCACTGATCCAGTTTGTCTGAGAAAGGTTTGTAACGTCGCCAGTTCACTTCTTCAGTCTGTATTCAAAAGCACTTTGAATTGTCATAGCGTATGAAATGTGCTGTATACATCAACTTGCCTTTTTAAAATCATTTATACAGTGAAACTTTAACAGAAGTTGTATTTCCTGCATCAAACACTAGGAGGGTCTATAATATGGGATCTTAAAGAGACAGAAGCTTCGCATCCAGAACCTTTAGAGGTTCCATCATGGGATCATTTTATGCATTTAGTTTTAAGTTATTGTTTTAATTCATTTCTAATTTTAATGAATAAAGCCACTTGTAAACATACTTTATCACTAGAAGAAAAAAAATAAGCCATTAAACATGAAAGTATTATGTAATCATTTAAGATGTTTCTCCTTATTTAGAACCTTTTTGGCGTAAACGGAGTCAAGAACCCTAGAGTTCTGTTAGAGTTCTGTTAGAGTTCTGTTAGAGTTCTGTTAGAGTTCTGTTACAGTTCTGTTAGATAGAGTTCTGTTAGATAGAGTTCTGTTAGAGTTCTGTTAGAGTTCTGTTAGAGTTCTGTTAGATAGAGTTCTGTTAGATAGAGTTCTGTTAGATAGAGTTCTGTTAGATAGAGTTCTGTTAGATAGAGTTCTGTTAGATAGAGTTCTGTTAGATAGAGTTCTGTTAGAGTTAGAGTTCTGTTAGAGTTAGAGTTCTGTTAGATAGAGTTCTGTTAGAGTTCTGTTAGAGTTAGAGTTCTGTTAGA